>NW_013550599.1:1892254-2281015 GCF_000835555.1 Rhinocladiella mackenziei CBS 650.93
TTTAAAATTTGGAATCGCCTGGTTAGGGCTTGGCGTTGTGTGGCGACGCCAAGACCGTCGTGTTAACCAATCACGTTGGCCAATGGCTTGGCGGTGTCACGTGATCACGTGGCACTCCCCCTTATCGCACCGTCATCGGATCCAATCCGTGGACCATGTGGCCGGGAGGGCACCCCTACTCGATAGAAGTCGATGTCGAGATGGACCACGTATCGGATCCAGTCTGTGGACAACCCAGAGAAGCTCTACCAATCACACTCGAGATGTTTCGTAACCGAGGGTGAACGGACAGCATCGATGTTGAGATGATCCATGGATTGGATCCTGTCAAACGGCTGATGCCTAGTGCCAAGAGCCCCTATTCCCTGGCCTATATAGAGGGGCTTCCCCCTTTCCATAGCTACAATCTGCACACGAGTTTTCACCTTTCTATCCCCCCGGCTTATTGTTCGACAGATCCGATCATCTTGGGAAAAAAGTGGGGCTATCCAAATCGATTCAAATCAAATCAAATCAAATCGATCCTTTTCGAGGCTCGATTTGATTTGATTTATTTATTTGCAAGCCCGTTCAATAGTGTCTTCGACTTCGTCGCCCTCGATCTCGGCTACACAAGTATTGGTTCGGCTCAGGACTCTTGCAGTCTATACCATGAATTGCCTATTTAGGAAGGTATAGAGGCGTTAGGAGGCGTTGGGAGGGATGCGCCTCTTGACATTGCTGGTCGTAGCTAACGAGGCCTTCGAATATTGGTAGAAGCGAGACAGATCTCGATACAATAGATAGTCGATTAATGCTTTTCTATGTAAGACGTCATAATGATACAAGGCTTTAAGGCTCAGCTAGCAATGCAAGTGACACAATTCTATGAAGCCCGAGTGAGCGATGAGAGAATCTTTTCTCCAGTAAAAGACTCCCGCATAATCCGTATCAAATCTCCTCTTCCGATTCTTCTAGGTCTACCCTAGTATCGATCTTGTCCAACTGGTAACTGCCACTTTGCTCACCTTCGTCGCCGAGGTACTTATCGAAAACCGCCATGCAGTCTTTGAACAAGCGCTCTTTCATTGGATCATCATCGTTCGTCTCCTCGAGATTCGTTAGCTCCCCTTCACTAGAGCTCGATGTATCTTCGTCGTAGTTCCGTTTGTATAAGACGCGCCGAAGGTCCCGTGTGCATTTGACAAAGTGTTTGTCTTTGCGATATGGCTGTTCAAAGTGATTAATTATCGACTCCTTGAATTCCACTGCATCCCTGAACCAACGCACTTTAGCGTTTGCAACATCTATGGTCGGCTTTTTTTCTATAATAACTTTTACCAGAGGCTTATCTTGAAAGGCGATTTCATCGTCATAGTTGAGTGATGCGACCCAAAGCGTAACGGCAAAGAATGACTCCATATCATGTCCCAAAGTTCTTCGAGTAACTGGTTTGTCCTCAAGAAGACTCGGCGCCATGAATGCAGGAGTCCCACTTCGAATGCTTCTGCTGGATGCTCTCCCGTCGGCGGTAAAGCATAGATTCCAGTCAATGAGAGTACCGCGCAGTGTCTCGTGGGTAAGGCCGCCAGTAAGTTGAGTCTCCTCCACCGGAACCATGATATTCTCTATTGAAATATCTAAGAATTCATTAGTGCTGTTCATCGTCCAGCACATTCGTAAACTTACCACCATGGAGAAAACCATGCTTAGGACGTTTGTAGGCCTCGTAATAAACGATCATAGCGTCGCGGATTGTTCGCATGAGTTCTTTCGGTTGAGCATTGCGCATCGCCTCTTTCAAGGGTTGACAATACGAGATGATAAGGCGGGCACGTCGTCTGCGCACGTCGGTACATTCATTAAAATTCTTTTTCTGCCCGTTGACTCGGAAATAGAGATCCTTTCCTGTCGTGCCTGGAGATACGCCGGTGGGATCGAATTTTGAAGTGCGCCCAGATACGAAGCTGGATTTGACCACCTTCATGGTTCGATCCATTACTGCCGCGAGTGCGTTCTCACAATTCGAAGGGAACTCGCTGGTCAACACCTCCGTATTGTCGCCTGACGCCTCCACATTGTCACTGCCTTCTGTAGTCGAACGGCACGATTCATGGAGCTGTGGAAGGCCTCGTACGTTTGCCTCGACAAGAATGCGGAGAACCTCTTCTTCCGGCGGCGGCGATTGGTGTTCAGGCTTCTCTTCCCAAGCGTCCTTCATAACCCACTTATCGTTCGGGGAGTCCGCAGGTTGCACTCGCGTGACCCTGAGATGTCTCCCAAAAACGCAGGGACGGTAGCATAGTAAGCTATCGGTTGCTTCAGCCCACTTTATTCCCGCATACTCAATGAATATCGAGCCGTCTTGTCGGTGAGTCGTAACATGGGGGTCTCGTCCACGATGTTCAGGTTCCGCGATGAAATCCGCCAGAAAATCCGCGAGGAATCGAGTGTGTTGAGAATTCTCCACAAAATCTAGCGGCTCAGAGTACCCGGCACAGCCATGATCAACGTAAGTAATCAAGGC
The DNA here is from genome assembly GCF_000835555.1 of Rhinocladiella mackenziei CBS 650.93. Classification (NCBI taxonomy): domain Eukaryota; kingdom Fungi; phylum Ascomycota; class Eurotiomycetes; order Chaetothyriales; family Herpotrichiellaceae; genus Rhinocladiella; species Rhinocladiella mackenziei. The sequence goes on from NW_013550599.1 coordinate 1,894,761, forward strand.
GTACGGTTGCAGGAAAAGAATCCCGTAAAGGTAGCGGCGGAAGGGCTGATGATAGAATATGTTCCAGGCACTTCGCAACCACTGCAGGAATTTTTCAGGGGCCTTTTGCACGGAGCTTTGCGTATGCTCGAAAGCAAGTTCCACATGAGCCCAACTAGTACCCGTTTCGAGATGGAGAAAGAAATCTGGTTGCGAAAGCGGCTCCTTACCTCGTTTGGCCCCAGGTAACGTCTTCGAGAAAGAGCTAGATAAGCTGAGGTCATTAAGAACCTACTAACTAGATTAACAGAACGCCTCCAAAAACACTTCGAACAAAAATATAACCTTCTTAGGGAGTGCTTTTTGCAATCGCTGAAAGAACGACGTCTGTTCCCAATTATCGATACCAATTTTCTTAATGTCTTGGATGTTGAGCTGCGGTCGTTCGTCTTTGTGTTTGAAGGGGCCTAGAAAGGTCGAGCGGAATGTGTCATGGGGGATGTTCTTTCTCGTGATTCCACGGGCTTCCGCCAAAATCCGTATTTCTATATCTTCGGCATAAACGATATCATCTTCTTGGATCAAACCAGAATGATTGACCATACGCTTGTGAGTCGGTGTCTGTTTATACTGCGTGGGAGTGTTATCACCTTTTGAAAGGGTTCCAGTTGGCGTGCGATCACGCGTGCGCTTCAGCACTTTTTTGGCCCGGCGAGTAAATGTAGCCCTCAGTCTTTTGGTGCCGCCGCCAAAGGCGTTGTGGACTTCTTTGAGAGTTTTCTCTGCCGCCCGCCGGCGAGGACGCGATGGGGATCTGGCAGGCGAATTCATCGCCACGGTACGAGAGCGAACTTATAGCGCACAAGTGTGAATAGCGTATCAAATCCTCCTTTTGATTGCAGACAAAAAGCCACGTTGAGGAACTGGACAGCAAGTGGACGAGGTTGTACGGGCGGATAATCGTGATGATGCTCTTAAGGTGAGAGTTTCCCCCCTGCGCGTCCTAAGTGAATGCGGTATCGCGCACCCGTAGATGCAGCCTTTAGCGGAAAGCTTGGCGCCTAGAATTAGTATTTGTTAGAAGTTAATGCAGAAGTCCGCAACCACGTTGACATTGGTTGGAGCTTTGGGAACGAAAGCGGAAGCGGTATTGAGATAATAGACTGTGGAATGCGTTATTGTTCTATCTAACAAGAGAGCAAGACTGAAGAAGAGGAAGGGTGCAAGTTGCAATATTGCCAAGCCAATTTCCTCACGTGATGTTGCCAAGCAATGTGTCACGTGATTGACCAACAAGCGCAGCATTGGTTGGAGTTTTGGGAACGAAAGCAGAAGCGGTATGGAAGACGTGTTAGACAACATGGGAGAGAAGATTGATTGATTGTCTGTCTCAGAGCACTGACGAACGAGTGGAAAGGTTGAGGGTGCAAGTTGCCTCGGGTGTATGGACACCTCGAACTCGACCCTCGCCCTACACCCGACTCCGGGGCGACTACACATACTGGAGAAATCAAGCTCGCGCTCATCGACACGGAGAGAAACGGGACGACCAACTCGAAGCTCGAACACAGATAGTCAGGACGTTCTTCCCCGAGGCCGGGCGATGACGCTACAAGAAAACAGCACGGCGGTATATGAACAGCTTCCCGACATCCCCTTCACGACGAATGGGGTCAAACGAGCGATGTTTGCATCGATCCCCAGGAAAGCTCTCGGGCTCGACGGTATGCCAGCCGTGGTATGGTAGAAGCTGTAGCCGACCGTGAAAGACAAGATCATACCACTGCGGAAGCTGGATAAGGAGGACTACGAACAGCCGAGCGCCTAGGGAAAGATGCTAGAATCCGCCCTCGCCGAGCGTATCTCCTATCTCGTCGAAACATGGCACATCCCCCTTCAACCACCACTTTGGAGCGGGGAAACGACGATCGACCACTGAACGGATCTTCGACGCTTAACGCGACCGTAAGACGCTGAGTTTGGTAAGCTTCTACGTGAAGGGAGCGTACAATGGGGTCCATAAGGACGTTCTCCTTCACCGGCTCAGAGAGACGCATTCGGGAAAGTCTGGTGCGATAAATCGATAGCTTCTGCCGTGAGCGTCGAAGTGATAATCACCGCGAACGGGCATGATTCGCCCACCTACGATCTTCGTCACCCGAGGCTGTCCCAGGGGTCCCCCCCGGTTCACCCATCCTCTTCAACGCTAACCTGGTCCAGAACGTCATCAATGTGCACCAAGGATCGATGGCGTTTGTGGATGATTATTCAGCATGGGCCACAGGTGCGACGGCGGACAACAACACGCTCAAGATCCAAAGAGCGATTCGTGACTAAGGCAGAGGCATGGGAAGCCAGCAGCGGAGCGACGTTCGAACCGAAGAAGACGATGTATATTCATTTTACCTGCATGGTAGGAGTAGTACTGGACCAACAACTCCGATTCAATAAGCATACGTCCCGGACCGCGAAGCGAGGGATGCGAGCCCTGCGACCAAGCACCAGTCGCCCGGTGTATGTGGACAGCCCGACCCTCAGCCCAGGTCATGAAGCTGCGGGAACCTATTTAACGCAAAGCAGCGCAGGTGGTCACGGGAACGTTCCATACGGTGGCCTTACCGATGGCACAGGCCAAAGCATGCGCTGAGGATCCGGCGGCAGAGGCAGTGGCTCCGCACGTGGATTAACCTGCACACGTTACCGCGCAAACATCCACTCTGGAAGAGCAAGCGCCGAACCGACGTGAACAATAAGCGATTTGCCTCGTCCCTGCGGCTCTGCGTCCGGAGGTTTTGGAGACATGAAGGGGGCCGAAAAGGGCTGCGTCGAGGGTGCCGAGGCTGCGAGGATCGGCCATGGAGAGAGATGAGGCAGATTTTGAAGGAGCCGGTGGAGAATCGAGGGAGGGCTGAGGTGGCAGGGGAGGATTTAGGCGGCAGCGTGTGACCTACGACGGGTGCATCAACGCGACGGAGGTGAGAAAGAAGATGAGAGGATTGGGATGGGAAGAGGGTTCTCAAATCTGTAATTCAATTTCTGCCACTGGCTGCGACGTCATTTCCATCTTGGCATGCTAGACCAATTCTAATTTAGTCCATAATTTATGCTTGGCATCGAAGCTCCGCATGAACCTCAGCATTCAAATGTCCATGATTGTTTGTGCTCGCAGAAACGTGGCCGCAACGATGACGGACGAACAAAAGGTCTTCATCCCGCCCAAGCGGGTCAATACAGACTATCCAGTGAGTATGGACTGTCTAGAAGATAGAATCAAGCTAACCAGGTGTCTGAAATAGGTTATCGACACAGATCCGTATGTCCTTCCTCTCACCTGAAATCCGAGCTCCGGGGACGCCATCGCTAACGATACATCTTCTTTGTAGCCATTGGAGACGAGCATTCGGATATGCGAGGACCGCAGATTGGGTGTATGGAGCTGGAATGGCAGCTATAGCACCAGCATTCATGCTCACGACGGAACGATACGCCCCTTCATTTTCCGGCAGGGGTGCCTTCGGCCCTGTATTCAGACTCAGTTGTGCTATTGGTTTATTAGCGGGAGCGGCATTGGTGTATCAGAGGAGTTGCAGTGCGTCTCGACGGCCCTAGAAGAATAATACTCAAGCGCGAAGTTTTGGGCTGACACTTGTTGATTGCACCAGTGAGATTCTACGGATGGTCGGAAAATGAACGAGAGGTCAAGATGGACATGAGGGAAATGGTGGATAAAGTTAAAAAGGGGGAGCCCCTATACGGAAAATCGGATCTCACTCCCTACATGCAAGGTGTTGCCGCACGCAACAGCAGATATTCGGCTCTGATGCTAAACATTGTACCGTGGGCCAACTTTGCCAACCACAACCAGGCAAGTCCAATACCTGTGGGAAAGTGTTGTGAAGCTGACATTGGATATCCAGCATGGCGTTGATACAGCCAAATATTACCAACAGGCTGAACGAGAGCTGGAAGCCGAGAGATTATCCAAAGGTGGTCAGCGAGGACGATAAACGTTTGAGTCTCAAGAGGCATTGAAATCATCAAAGAATCCCAAAAGGACCGATGGCGCACTCATCTGCTCTCATGATTGTACATAAGATGGTGGGAAAGAAAGTGGCATATCAGTGCCGGCCAAATTTGAGTTTCGGTTTTCTTTGATCATGTCTCCCTGACTCCGTGGGATGCATTTCCGCGGTCAACGATGCTCATGAGAGTCTAGATGATCGGAATCCTTTGACGTGATTGTTCCATGTCGGCTTCGTACATGGTTTGTTGACCGAGGCGGGATGATATCGCTGATGTGTTCAAGTTGCCCTCGTGCCAACTAACTCATCTTTGTCCATTCGCTGTCTAGGTGCCTAATCCAATGCCACTCTCCTAAGACATTGGGTGAGAAGTGAATCAACTGTTTTTTTGATGCCAAACCGTATCATTCTGTGCGGGCCCTTTGTGCTTTTGTTGATACCGTCTTCTCGTGCTTAAACCTTTCCTCGCTCCTTCCCCTCCTTCCTTCCCTCTCTTACTTACATCAACATATCTTATCCCTCCTCATACTCTTCTCTTGTGGTTGCTTCAGATTTCAGCTAGCTATCGCTTCAAACCCACTCTAAGATGAGGGCAGAATCCAACAAATCGGCGGCCAACAGATGGGCCAACGTCGATGTCAACTACACCTCCTCCATATGGGATGACTGTACGTCGCTTTTTTACTTTTCCATATCCTTCATTTCGAGAAGAGCTGACAATCTCCTAGGTGTAGCCGCCAGTGAAGTCTTCATCATCCCTACCGTGATCACTGGCCAGGGAACCCGCCTCCTCCTCACCATCGCAGAAAATGGCACCCAACACGTCAGAGCCATTGGCAGGGAACTCGAGTATAAGGCCAACATCATCAAACAAAGAGAAACATACACCAAACTCCAATGTATCTGTAACATTTTGCGTATACCAAATGGAGAGTCCTTCATTACCGAGGAACAAATCCTCACCGAGGTTAATCAGGCAAGTCGGTCTGTGGAGGCTCAGGCGGCAATCAATCATCACTGTGTGACCTTCGCAGAGCATATGCTGGCCAGGTTTGCACAGCTGCATAATGTGGCGCAACGTGTACTGGGTGAACAGGAGGAACGAGGTGATCAACTTATGAACACGGAAGAGGGAGTCAAGAAGCTTACGGTTGGCATCAAATGTCTCGACAATATCTGGGCCGACATTACTCGTTCGTGGGAGAGCCTGCACAAAGCGCTGCAAGAACTCGACAGGATAATGCTTGCCTGGAAGCCACTTGCAGGCGCGGGACCCGGAGTGGCAGAGATCGAAAATGATGAGGAGGCGAAAGGTGACGGCGAGCGCGAACGACAGCAAATTCTCATCTTTGATCCTACTGAATCAGGCCTAGAGCGGCGACTACGATTGCTTCAGTTCGAACGTGCAACTGATGTTGGTGATGAACAACTGGATATACCTCTTCTGGGGACATCAGCGTCGAGGGAGGAGAGTGAATTCGCAGAGGCATTCAAGAAACGTTGTGAAATCAGTGGAGCCGCAGTTGGTGATGCAGGTAAGGGAAACGTGCCACTATCACCTCCTGACCATGCTGAGGGAAAAGCCGCACAAGCCAATGGCGCGGGTCCTGGTTTACCAGATCAGCTTCCTGATGAGCAGACCATGGGGACTGGCGCCAAACGCGTCGCGAAGGTTATGGCGAGGACAGCCATTGCGGCGTTGGCAGAGTCAGAGGATGATTGAAGAGATGAAGATGCAAGCTAGCACGGGAGTGCTGGCTCAGGTTCAGGTTGAAGCGGAGGGGTGCTGAGGAGGAGAGCGAGCTGGATATTGCATGCAATGAGCCTACAGAAGACCTTGCCAATGTTCAAGCCGACGAGCACAAGCGCATCCGTAAGCCACAACCACCACTGAGGAGATTCGAGCTCGAAACTGGCATGTCCCTATGGATTATGGATACGATGGGGGGGAAAGCGAGGACGTCTCTGCTTCATGAATAACAGAAGTTCACCGCAAGCAACAATCCTGCTGCATGAGAGAAACATAGAGGAATTCTGGTGACTTTGTTAAATTCACCAGGAGTCTGCATTTTCAAGTACCCTATCTACGAGAGTCAGGCCTATCTCGTCCATATTTTTAAGCACACGCTCTCCTTTCGGGTGAGCTCGAATCTATTCCCTGATTGACATGTCCAAGCACCTCGCTCCCTCGCCTCCAAACTCTTGCATGTATGCCAACCTTCTCTCTTCTTCTGAAACACTACCCTTGTCGTTAAGCTTTCCTGTTCTTTAACTAGGTTTCTGAGCTTGAGGCACGGTACCAGGCAAACATTTTCCGCCGGTGTTGCTCTCAGGGATGATATCAGACGGTGATCACACCGTGATCTGCACATTCAGAACCCGTGGTCGGTGCACTCGAGAATATCCGCTAATCACCCGTATGTGATACATATTCGACTCCGTGGAATATCCCGTGTCGTTCGAGGTGAGATACTGTCAAGATTCCGTATCTAAGCCGGACAATCCATTTTGAATGGTGGTGACTACAGAGCCTTGAAGGTGAAGCGTCGTTTTGATTCAAATTCATCGCATCCTGTGCGATATGTTCGATACGTTGCTGGAGCTGTGCTCTCGCCAAGGCCCCTCTCTTGGAAGCTGACTGGCTGGGGAGTTGATGTTCACGTAGCCACAAGGCGATGTTTTCGTTGGTGCCGCCGCTGATTGCACCAAGTCTCCGCCATCATGCTCCCTAGCACTCAATGCCTAGGGCCCGTTTCCGCGTTCACCGTTTAGCCGGATTGCAACAACGGGCCAGTTCATCGCTACTGTTGGTGTTAAGAGTCCCCCTAATAAATCATCGTTTGTGCGACGTCGTTGAATGTCACGGACTTCTTGCCCTTTATTGCTTTCTGGGCAGTCGCCTTCCATCATCATGACGAAGGTAGCTCCTCGGTATTGGTGTCGCTGGTTGGATGGGATGGGCGCCGAGTCCAGGATGTTTCACGACGTGGATTTTGGCAAGGCCGCCATGATCCAAATGTGGAGATCCAGCCGTAGCTGGGAAAGGGAGAGGACGAGATCCAAGACCTCCATATCCTCCATGTCGCAGTCTTGAGGAAAGATCACGTCTATCATGTTGACTTCCATGGATGCCCAAGAGGTGGATGGAAGGACGTGAATGAGATGAAAAGAAAAGAGTGCTCAAATGGGATGGAGAACAGCAGGACGGAAGCGAGCCAGATGAGTATATGAGTGTCAGCCCAAATGGATGAGGGGTGCTCTGAGAGATCATATGGAACAGATGACACGACACAAACTTCTCTTCAAGCCAAATACTCAACCCGATGGTTGAATGGAGGTTGAACCGTGGTACCGGGATTGTGAGGTCACGGTGCCCATTGTTAATAGTAAGTTCCAAAGTGGATCAAAAGATCTGAATACAATATCTTACCTACCCTGTAGCTCGAACGTACCCCGGAACTTTTTGGGCAGCGACAGTATGGTTCAGCCATTATTTGACAAGCTCTTTGGGAAGAGCCATCCATCCCCCTTCGCGAGTTGAGTGTAATGGGTCCACGATACTGATGGAATAGCATTGAGGTATGGACCCTGAGGCTGAGCAATGTCTTCTCACGTGCGTGAACTGTTCGTCTCGAGGTGATCTTGGAGCAGCTCTAAGTCATTCGCTGAATTGGGCATTCCTCTCAAGATCGTCACATGACCAGAGCACCCCCTGTCATCAAAGTCTCGAAGGAAAGTTTCCCGAATGCCGTTGCGGACAAGTTTCATGTTGTCGATGCTCATTTCTGGATGGAGCTGATGGGATGATCTTCTCTATATCCTCAATATGATTCCGAGGTTAGGACTATTGCTCCTCTCCTCCTCTTTAGTAATTCCCTCTTGGGCAGCGGAAACAAGAGCCTCTGAGTCTTCTCGACCTCGAGGCGTCAGTCCAGAATGTAAGAATACTCTCCATCGGCCTTACTGGCAGCTTCTGGCGCTGACAGAACCCGGGCCTCGAGGTCAGATACTCTTAGATGTACTAGATCGCTAATATGGTCTCATAGATGCAAAATTCTACAAAAGGTCTTCCTCAGACACTTTTACATGCATCTCCAACCCATCGATATCAATCCCCTTCTCCCGCGTCAATGACGATTTCTGCGATTGTCCCGACGGTTCAGATGAACCTGGGACGGCAGCCTGCGCTTACCTTTCTCCTCTCTCCCCTCCACAATATCCCCCCGGGCCAGACACTCCGTCGACAGTCATAAACGGCACGTTGGCTCTGCCGGGGTTTTACTGTAAGAATAAAGGCCATCTGCCTTCCTATATTCGATTCGAGAGCGTCAACGACGGAAAGTGCGACTATGATTTATGTTGTGACGGGTCGGACGAGTGGGACCATGTTGGAGGGATACGTTGTGAGGATAAATGCCAGGAAATGGGGAAAGAGTACCGAAAGAATGAGGAGGCTCGACAAAAGGCCCTGAGGGCCGCTTTGAAGCGGAAAAGCTCTCTGGCAACCGATGCTGCACGATTACGGCGCGAAGTCGAATTGAGAGTCGAATCCCTAGAGACCACATTGCAGGGTCTCGAGGCCAAGGTCAAGGAGGCAGACGACAATGTGAAGGAAGTCGAACGGAGGGAGAAGTTGAAAGTGGTTCGTGGAGAGGCGTCAGGCCAAGGAGGCGGTCAACTTGGTGTCCTTGTGAGTTTGGCCAGATCTAGAGTGGATGAGCTTCGCGGCTATCTCGAGAAAACAAGATCCCAAAGAGACTCGATGCTCGAACGAGTCAAGGAATTGGAGGGGCTTCTGTCTGCACTCAAGGATGAGCACAACCCCAATTTCAATGATGAAGGGGTCAAGCGGGCCGTTCGTGGCTGGGAAGACTATGCTGCCCGAGAAACAGAGGATCACTGGTCCGAAGCTGAGGATCGGGATTTATCCGCCGTGTTGCAAGAAGACTCCGAAACAAACGGGATTAACTGGGAAGAATTTGAAAATGCGCCACCTGAGCCAGAGTCTGATGTTGCGGGCCTTTACCAGCTCAGTGCTTATCTCCCCGAGTCTCTGAAATTGTGGCTGGACGAGAAAGTCGCTTCCGTCCGCCAGATGCTCGTCGAAAACGGAATCCTTGCAGATCTCTCTAGCCAAGGATCTTCCGCTTCAGAGAGCAAGGCCGTGCAAGACGCGAAGAAGGCCCGAAGTGACGCCGAACGAGACGTCCGCAACACGGAGAATGATCTGAAACGACACCGCGAAGACCTCGACAAAGACTACGGACCGGAGAATGGCATATTCCGCGCCCTGAAAGATACCTGCATATCCCGTGACAGTGGAGAATATGAATACGAGCTCTGCTTCATGGCGCAGACAAAACAGAAGCCGAAGAAAGGCGGTGCCCATACCACCATGGGTAACTTTGTTGGCTTTGATACGGAATTCGTCGACGAAGGTGTCACGACCGATGGCAAGGGCCTCGGCACCGGAGATAGATTGGTGATGAAATACGAAAATGGCCAACATTGTTGGAATGGCCCATCGAGGTCGACGAAAGTCATTCTGGCATGTGCGGAGAAGGAAGAGATTTGGAAAGTCAGTGAGAGTGAGAAATGCGTTTATCGTATGGAAGTGGGTACGGCGGCGGTTTGTGAGAGTGCAGGGAAAAACAAAGAAGAGCAGGCTGCCGGTGGGAAGAAGGATGAATTGTAAACTACCTACGTACCCAGGTATCTAGGAAAAGAAATGGGAGCGTACTAGCGAGTGCGAGATCTTGTAGTTTTACAAAGTGGACGCGAGTCTGGATAGAGCTCTCGGAAGTTCGATTCATGAGAAGAAGCCCAAATATAGTTCTGCACACATGTATTTGCCTACGACAAGGCTGAGAACGCGTGACTAGCCTTTGAACTACCTTAGCTATCATGATCCATGGAGGTGAAATGGAACTGCTATCCCATGCTTTTTCCTGCCAATCCCATTTCTTCACGCCAATTGCTGTGGTCAATAGCATAACATCGCGTCCTATGCTATACCTTGCTATACCATCCCATGTTGGTCTCCCAATGCCCATCCTCTATCCATCCACCTGTGCTTTCGTTTCATTCCCTTGGGTGCAGTCATGATGCATAATATCCTTACTTGTGATCGAACAATCACCACCCGTCCACGGCTTTGTTTGCATGGCCCTGTCTTCCCATGTTCATGATCCCTCGTGATCTAATAATCACACACTCATCCACTAAAATGGGAAAACGAACGTGTCCATCACACCAGTGAAATCGACCCCTGATATGTTGAAGCAGCAGCTCCATAAATGTAGCTTTACGTAGCTTCTGATCGCGCACATTCACAGTTCGCCTCAGCATGTCACCAGACCAGGGCTCGGCCTCGGTCCATTCCAATGTTAGATGTAGTTTCAGAATTGATAGCCGCAGCGTCCGCTCCATTCTGAGGCGATTTATGATCCCTCTCTCTACACCCCTCGTAACATATCCTTACCCTCCGTTGGTATCGTTGTTCCAAAAGCTGACTCTTCATAGCCATATTTCGAGAAAATTGGAAAAGTTTTGGCAGATGAACCGTAGTCGTGGTATATAAGATTCTAGTGACAACTTTCTGTCGTGTCAGATAAGTGGTCGGCCAGCGTAAACGGGTGTTATCGATTGGAGTCCATCAATCATATATCCCATGAAATCTAGCTTGCATCGGCGGAGATTTCAATATCTGGACTACAAGTCCGCGGTATCGCTTTTCCCAATTTCCATGAAGAGGCTGCGGTCGCAGTGACGTGGATGTTCCAGGAGAGTTCCCCGGTTTTCGTGAGAAGGTGTGAAACCATCATCCAGGAGGGAACAAGCGCCCCGCTTGATCGGCCGGAGTTTATTTGAACGATGAAAGAACTGGGAGTGTACGGGTATGCATATTCTATCAATAGTAATCTACAATTGCAGGAGAAGCGATCGACCGGCTTTCCATATTTCTATGGTTCCAACCTCCTGGAAATCCGGTAGTGCTCTCATCTGGACAAGATCCCAGTACAATCATCCCAAACAGGAGCTAGAATGATATACTTGGCCGACCTTGATCCAGCTCACCTATCTATCTTTTTATCGTCGTCGCCGTCGTCGTTTCCTTGAAACGTACCGATCACCACTAGTGTGCGTGGTTCACCATCCGGACTAATTTCAATAGTGTACAGCCTAAGGACTGCTTGAAAGGACGCGGTAGCACAATAGCAATACCAATATGTGCACGGCAAATTGCGATTTTCTTATAAAACCTTTGCTGCCAAAGGCCAGCACAGTGTGATTGCACCTCAATGGTCCCGTGAAGAGATACCGATGATATTGAGAGCGTCGATATTGAGAAACATTCAAGGCTTCGAAACACTACTGAACTTGCCATTTTCATTTACTCATTCTCAGACTCGGCATAACTCAGCCACGCAAGTGAAATTGAGACAATATGTCTTCCTCTATCCTCGTGGCCGTCTTGGCTTCTGCTGGGCTTTTCGCCTGGGAACTTTCAACAGCGACTAACTAAGCTTTCATGATGGCAAGTCCTGTAGGACAAGGTATTTCGCTCAAGTGCCAAGGCGCTAAATACGCCTTACCTAATTCGGCATATCTGACTGTATTTCGCCCAGGATCCACTAAAGCTTTTAATATGACCAATAAGATGCCTCCATTTGTCCTTGCCCCATATCTTGTCACGTGATTGCCCTGTAGTCCGGAAAATCTATAATCCGAAAACTACCAAATCCTTTGCTCTGATTGGCTGACCCATCGGATCCAATCCACAGCCCACCCAGGTAGAGTGCCATCAAATGGTGTCGATTTGAGTGCTCTCGAGGGCATCAAGGCGTTGTTTGTGAGCAAGAAGAGGTGAAACCGACAGACATGATTTTGTTTACAAGTAGTCCTTATTTGATTAGTTTGTCGAGGCGAGGTCAAAGCGTGCTCTCATTGGTCCGAATATGGCTCCGGCGGATCCTGAGCGAAATACAGGGGGGTATATGCCTAATTAGGTTAGTTTCAATTATAGTCTTGGCACCTAAGCGAAATACCTGTTACCACCACCACTCGGGCACTCATGGATGCCTTTTTAGGAAGCGTGCTCAACTATATAGTCACGCTCGTTACCTAGATAACTCTTCGTAGTCAACCCCGTCCTTTGCATACCCCTACCAGGAGATACATCGACGCTCTGTATCCGACGCTCCTAGTCTTGTACCCGTCAACCCCCCTGTGATTTTACGAAGGACTTGTTCTATTTCGAAGGGGTCTGGGGGACCGTCAGACTATATACTTTCGAAGCGTGTACGAAGCGTACAACGCTTCCGAAGATCTTTACAAGCCTTAGCGTCGCCATATATCACATGGCCAACAGGACTTATTCATACACGCTGTGCGGGCAAACCCCATAGGGGACTAGCTACTTGCTACTTTGTTTCCACTGGTGTCTGCAAAACTGGGCCTCGCACGGATTTGTCACTTAGTGCACGAGGAAATCGCGCCTTTTTCTAAGTGTTGGTTGACAGAAAAAGTGCTAACGTTTCATGTGTGGCGTCTTTCAAGCGAGATTCTACTATAAACTTTTCTATATCAATAACTTCATAGTTGTACACGTCTTATTCCCTAAGTTCCGTCTCTATGCTCCATTGAACTTCCTTCATGATCATCATCCGTCGGCTTTCGTCACTACCAGTACTTGTAGTCTCCCCATTTACTCCCCTGTTGCCATTCCAATGCATCATTGTTAACGCACTTGGTCCACTATTTAGGTCATCGACGGTGGTGGTTTGCCCGCGGGTTAAATCCCTATCCTGCTCCGTGTCTGTCGTTGCCAGTGCGGCGCTTTTGTTCCTATACCTCAGCTTCGACGTCTGATAACCCACGGAGCTCTCCCCGTGGACGCGGCTGCGACTACCACTGCCGTATCCGTATGCGCTGTTATCAGCGTTTATACCGCCAAATCCGGTACTCAGACTCTTTAGAAAGTTGTGCAACGTAGGAATGGTGGCCGATATCAGCGAGTATGTCATCTCACTCTGCGTCCACGCAATGAACGGGACTTCGCGGATGAATGGATTTGTAGAATAGCCGGCTTGATCAAAAGTGTGCAGCCGAAATGCAATGAAGATAGTAAGACATTGGGGTTGTCAGCAATGGCCCAAAAGGTCAAGGATGGTGGACACTTACAGGAGACGGATGCTGAAAATTGACACTACTGTTACTTTGCTTGACATTGGCGTCTGCAAATTGGATACCATGAAGACAACTAGGGACACAATTGCGACCTCTGATACAATGTCAAAGGTGCCGATGATTTGCCATCGCCGAAGCTGGAACTCGTGTCAGTAAATCTAAGCCTCCGAATATCATTGTCTGGGGCCGAGCTTACCATTCCCGGGGACTTTTCATTGACAGACAACCACGGATGCTGCAAATTGCATTGAGGCGCAGTTGCCAGGAGCGAGCCAAGCAACAGTGAGTCCCATCGATATGCTGAAGACGAGTCTGTGCTGCTTCATCCGCGAGATTTGGCGAAGGAAGCACATAACTGAAATCTTGGATAGACCAATGGCTGTGATGAAGAATAGATTGCTCGTGTAGTACATTTTTTGAACCTCGTCCTGTGCTTTAGCGGGTACCAGATGGAGTACCTTCCCAAGTCCCTTCGAGCATGCACCGAGAATGATGGATGACTGAATTATGGCTGCCACAGTGGCGGCGTAGAGTACATAGTCATCAACCCCAAAACCATGGCTAATGGTGGATCGGACCAGGACTCTGATTCCGGCAAAGAACAAAAAACAAGGCCGAGTGCTGTCGCAACTAATATCCATGCCGCGTGGTCGTCGGGTGTCACCACCGCAAAGGGAGGAGACTGCCCTTCAGGTACGGTAGGGACTGGCTTGCGAGCTCATGGTGAGGACTCTGCTCACAGCCCAGGCATGAGGATTTTGTAGGTCGGTTCTCTAAGAGTGAGGAAAAGAGGGCTTTTTGCGGGCGGCTTGCTAGAGAAGATTAACTGGGCTCGTCAAACGCAACGATCGACGTGCTTTTAGAATTGTCCACAAGACGATCGGAGGGCTATGGACGCTTTCAGTGGGGTAGCGTCCCCACAATTCTGATGCTCCTTTTGCTAGCCTCCTGGTTTCGCAGCCTGTGAACGGGAAGTACTGCATCAGCAAAGCTCGTCCTTGAGGAGGGCCCCTACACCGGTTCCCTGAGACTAGCTAAGACGGGAAAAAAAGAGCCGTGCATAATAGTACAATTCAACTTTGCAAATTCGTAAGCGAGTTAAATCCATAGGGTATCAGAACTGGGTAGCTACAAGGGGCTTAAAAAAAAAAAAAAAAAATAAGTGCTGCTTTCGATCGTGCCTAGCGCAGGCACGGAGAATGGTGTTGTGTTCGCCCGTAATACTTACTAGTACAGCACCGGCAACAATCGTTCAAATCATATATTCCGCACTCTGAGTTGACTGCCTGCTTACTCCGTGATAAATTCTCGCCAAATTTAGTATTACCACACTACACATGGCGTCTTAGTTGAACACAAATCTGAGCTCCGAAGATATGTACAGTAGCATTGAAAAATTTATACGCGAAAGTAGCAACGCAGAGAACGAAAAACGCTAATGGCGGACTTTCGCCGGACTGGAGACAAAAGTCGCAGTACTGTCATACCCGAATCCCCACGACGGAATCAACCCGGCCAACTTTCCCACAGAAATACGCTGAGTGCTTTTGCAGGGATAAGTGGTGTCAAACTTGTTGGGCGATGAGGAAACTGACCACATCGCAAGCTAGAACATTTTCCTTCTTCACGTTTTCTTCCATCCCTTGTCTCTTTCTTTCGAGCCGCCCTCATCACCATGGCTTCACTTCACCTCAACGACAATAAACAAATATTAGATGTCGAGCTCACAGACACTCCAGGATCATCATCACCAAAAATCTTCGACGACGGCGTCAGTCGTGTTCCGGAGAAGTACAGAGGAACGTCTGCGGACAAACGGGACATGACGATTATGGGCAAGAAGCAGGTGCTGAGAGTAAGAAATCCCTCCTTGAAGCTTGCAGCGTTCCACGTGCTGATTGTCTCCAGCGAAACTTCAGTTTCATTACAATGCTCGGCTTCGCATCTACATGTGTAGCTAGCTGGGAAGGTATACTTACGTAAGATACAACCTGTGTTTTCCACGTTATTTCCTATGATCTGACAAATGGCAGATACCTTGGATTCGTTCTGACTGACGGTGGCACTCCGCTTCTGTTCTGGGGCTTTATTGCATGTGCCGCTGGACAAACCCTGGTGTATGCTAGTATAGCAGAAATGGCTTCTATGTAAGCACACACGACAACCACGTGGCACATGCATGAGCCGCTGATCAAACATCCAACAGGTCACCCACGGCCGGTGGCCAATACCACTGGGTGTCAGAGTTTGCCCCTCCACGAATGCAGAAGATACTCAGCTACTTTTCCGGTAAGTATTCACATATTTCCAATTGTGCTCGGCACTCACTCACTCTAGGCTGGCTCACTGCCATTGGCTGGCAGGTGTATCTTGCCAGCGTGTGCTTCTTGGTTGGCACAATCATTCAGGGACTGATCGTACTGAATGACCCAACCTATGTCTACGAAAGGTGGCACGGGACCTTATTGTCCATCTCTATCGTTGTCTTCTGCATTATTTTCAACACAGCCCTTGCGTCGCGACTACCCATTATAGGTAAGTTCAAGAGCCTCTCGTTCTGCTTGATATTGAGCTAAACCTTCTCAGAGGGCATGGTCCTAATCCTCCACATTTTGGGCTTCTTCGCTATCATTATCCCACTCTGGATCATGGCTCCACGCGGAAATGGACACGTGGTTCTGCTGGAATTTACGAACTACGGCGGTTGGTCGAGCACAGGTCTATCGGCAATGATCGGCTTACTTGCTCCCATGGCCGTCCTCGTCGGCTACGACTGTTCCGTCCACATGTGCAAGTCTCCCTTGCCCACCTCAACAAAACCACCTAGTTAACCTTTTCTCCAGCGGAAGAAATCAAAGATGCCTCCGTCACCCTCCCCCGCGCCATCATGGGCTCCGTCGTCGTCAACATCACTCTCGTGTTCGTCGTGATTGTCACCGTTTGTTTCACGCTCGGTGATGCCGCCAGCGTTCTCGCATCTCCCACCGGCTATCCCTTTATCCAAGTCTTCTACAATGCAACCCAATCATACGCCGGCACCAATGTTATGACCGCCATCATCATCATCATGCTCTCTGCATGCGCCGTATCCGAAGTGGCCGCTGCCTCCCGCCAGATCTGGTCTTTTGCTCGCGACTCCGGTCTGCCCGGCCACAGCTGGCTCTCCAGGGTTTCTCCCGGCTGGAACATCCCCCTCCCTGCCGTCACCGTTTCCCTCACCGTCTCCGCACTTCTCTCCCTCATCAACATCGGCTCCACCGTCGCTCTCAACGCCATCACCTCGCTTGGCGCCATCGCCGTTCTAACCTCCTATTTCCTCACCATCAGCTGCATCGTCTACCGCCGTCTCCACGGACCGGCCCTTCCTACACGTCGCTGGTCGCTCGGAAGGTGGGGCCTTGCCATCAATTGCGCAGCGTTAGTGTTCCTCATACCATTGATCTTCTTCCTCACCTGGCCGCTTGTGACGCCTGTCACAGCGACGACGATGAACTGGTCGAGTGTCATGCTGTGCAGTACTTTGATTATTGCGGTGATATACTATGTGGTCAAGGGGAGGAAAGAGTATGTTCCGCCCGTGATGCATGTCAAGCGTGAAGAATGAAGCAGAGCAGGGGCAGCTTTTTGTGTCCAGGAATAGCAGATTCTGGCCCACCCCAAAGTCTTCTGTGCCCCATTCCACAGAGTGGGTCGGGCAAATTTCGCCACTGGGCTGTGAGGGTTCTGGATCACGATATAAAGGGTATGTTAAAGCTGAGTATAAGACATAGCCCAAGGAAAGTCAATACACGCAGAAGGTACAAATAACTGTGCTTAGATTACAATGCTCTTAAAACTTTCTATATTTCACTAATCACGTTCATATTATCCGTACTTAAAATCGAGATTCCATTAACTACAAGTCTTAAGCTGAAATCCATAACTATACTTGCCTCGTGCAACTACCGTGTCATGCAATAAATGACAGCAACTGGACAGCCACCACTCAGCCACCAGCCACAATAATGTGGCTCAGGGCTCTTGCCCCCCTAGTGTTATCAAGGAGATAGGATGCTCAGAATTCAGAACTTAACAGATAAGAGCATGGACGCTCAGAAACTTGTAGCAGAGAGAAAACCTCCGGGGGGGGTGTATCACAGATTTAACTAGAGCTCTGATAATGATTTAAAAACTGCGCATTTGGCTTCAATGCAGGAAAGGGCTGCTACCATATTTACTCTATTGTACCAAGTTACCTCGGCTGAAATCTCAAAGCGGCTTGTCTCTGGAGGGCGGCTAACTACGGCGACCTGCCGTACCACAGCGACCTAACTAGACACCGAATTGAGCCTAGTGGTGCGAGCGTTATCCGCATAATGGACTCCGCCAGCAACAGGAATCTGACGTCAGGAGACAGAGAAAAGCGTTGACAAGACTCTCAAGAAGCGCACGAAGGTGTTGAGAGCGCTGGTCAAACAGGACTCTATACATAACTAACAGGTGGAGGTCCCCGCACAAACCCCAGCCTCTTTGATCACTAGCCCGAGAGCTCAACGCCTGGAGAAACCTTGGGGTCTCTTCCTTTTAATTGGCCCAATGTCGGACCGATAGAATGGCCAAAACTTGGTGATCCGCGACTGCCCTCAATGCTCCTCAGCCTAAGCATCCTGTGCCTGAGGTTCTTCGGGTCTCCTTGGTTGCTCATGCTCCTCATCGTAACTAGGCTCATGCTACAAGATGTGTAAATTCCCGGCAAGTCTTTCTCAGTCTTTCTAGACACAAATTAACAGTGGTAAAAATTTTACTTCAGCCATGGCCATAACCAAGAACGAAGAAATCCAAGGTATCACCAACGTCGAGCAGATCTCCCAAGTGCTCCAAACCGTGGACGAGAAGTCCGCACTGGACCTGAAAGAGACCTTGAAAAAGTCTAAGCAAGGAGGCTATGAGCCAGACAACCCGGAGGAGCGGCGTCGCTCTCGGGCCCTGAACCGGAAGCTCGATATTTTCGTCTTGCCCTTCTGTGTCCTGGTCTATCTTTTGAATGGGTTGGATCGCAGCAACCTTGGAAATGCACAAACTGATGGTGAGTTTTGTCTGAGTCGGGATTGTGTCACTGAATACGCCCGACGCGAAGGTTTCTGAGCAGAAGTAACGTGGGATCATAGGGCTTACGGACGACCTGGGTATGCCCGAAACTGCCGTCAACACGGCGGCCTCTCTCTTCTTTGCCACATTTGTCCCACTGCAACCAATCTCAGCCGCGATCGGAAAGAGGCTCGGCCAATCTTACTGGCTAGGAGCCATTGCCTTAGGTTGGGGCATAGTAACATTGTGCCACGCCTTCATCAAGACAGAAGGACAGCTAATCGCTATTCGACTGTTGATTGGCGTTTTCGAGTCTGGCTTCTACCCGACTTGCGTCTCGTATCTAAGCACCTTTTATCCCCGATTTGATCTGGCATTCCGCATTGGTCTGTTCTACGGCTCTTACACCATTGCCGGTGCTTTCGGTGGTTTGATTGCCTACGGGTGTTTCCATATCCAGGGCAGCTTGCACGGCTGGCAGTATCTCTTCATTATTGAAGGCTGCATCACGATTGCCGTAGCCTGTGTAACGCCATTCTGGCTGCCGCCGAGTCCACAGAGGGCCTGGTTTCTGAAGGAGACTGAGAGGCAATTTGCCGAGCGCCGGATGGTGATTGATGCCGCGTCAAATCTTGATTCGACCAAGAAGCTTACGAAACGAGACATCTGGGAGGGAATCAAGGACTGGAAACTATGGGGCGTCCTTCCTTTCAACATCTTGGCCAGCATTGCTCCTCAAGGATTCACCATCTTCTTTCCCATCGTTGTCAAGGTGAGCTTTGCGGATTGATCTCCAACCCCTGAAAATTACTGATACCCGTGTCAGGGTCTAGGTTATTCCGGGGCGACTGCGAACCTCATGACCGTACCCCCATATGTGATCGGCACGATATTCCTCCTCTGTTTTGCATACTCATCCGACCATTTCCGGGAGCGTACTGCTCATATCCTGGTTGGTCTGACCATCGTAATTATTGGTCTTATCTGCACTATTACCATCCCACTTTCCAACATCGGAGGACGTTATGGTGGCCTCGTAGTTCTGCTCGCGGGAACGTTCATCGCGGCTCCGATCACAGTGGCTTGGCTCGCAGGTAATACGCCTGAGCCCGGAAAAAGGACCTTCATCCTCGGTATTAATGGCTGGGGGAATTTGGGCGGAATCATTGGCAGCGAGCTATTTCTCGCCGAATACGGTCCAGATTATCACTATCCACTCCGAGTCACGGTGGGTTTGATCGCGGTGGCGTGGGTTGGGTACTTCTGCTACCATTATGAGCTGAGGTTTGCCAATCGATGGAAGGCCCAAAAACTAGCTACTATGAGTCCTGAGGAGGTAGAGGCAGAGAACCGGGACGACAAGCGGTATGCGGACAAGAAATGGACTTTCGTTTACGGGCTGTGACGTTCTTGGACTGCTCATTATTGACGGAATGGACCCAACTCTTGTTACTGGAAAACGGGATCAAGACTCCATAATGGAATGAGTTGGTCCATTCTGTCAGACGGGGTGCAACTTGAGACGTATTGAATGCTCTGAGCTCCTCAAATGAGTGAGATGGAGCCCATCTACGCGGTGTATGCTGGCGCTGTTGCCGGTCAGTGGTGTTGCAAGCTAGGAAGTGAATGTGGCAGAATGAGTTTGTCTGTCATGAACGATAGATCACCATTTGTTCAACACATTCTCTTTCGGATCGTGGCCATCTCAGTGAAAGTCATACCATTTACTCTATAAAAAGGCCACAAAACTTGTTATGTCTGGCCAAAGAAATTTGCCAATATTCATCTCGGTTAAGGGGGACCGGCAGTGGTTCTCGTCGAACAAGAAGTGGCCGTGGAATTTGCCGTCTTCTTGACCCAGTAAACCCTCCCCTCATACGGTGCAAGAGAATCTGGCTCCGCGATATCGACATTGGTTATCAGCAACTCAAGGTCGTTGTCCCGAAGATCCTCTGGCTTCATGAAAGATTGTCGCTCACCGCTGAAATTGAGAGTAACTAACGCCTGGAGGTGACAATCATGATCAGCCACATGATTCGATTCGCGCGAAATTTTAAGATACGTGAACACAGCTGGGTTGTTATGGTCAAACTCCCTGAATAGCCCGTGGACAAAGAGCTGGCGGTACTGCTTCCGCCACTGCAGCAAGGTCTTCCAGAACCGAAGAACACTTCGTTCGTCACCGGATTGTCGCTCAACATTGATTTCCGTGTAGCTGTCATGGACACGCATCCATGGCGTGGGACCGGATGTAAACCCGGCATGAGATGAGCTGCTCCACTGCATAGGGGTGCGTGCATGGTCCCTCGCAAGAATAGATAGACCCATTTTGGCTTTGTGCATTTCAATGGGATCGTTTCCAGACTGCTCTTTGATCGAGTTGTAGAAATTCCGGGATTCGATGTCCTTGTACTCGTCCACCCCCCAGGTTGGAGGGATGTTTATCATACCTATTTCCTGTCCTTGATAGATAAAGAGAGTGCCAGTCAGAGTGATAAACAAAAGGGCGAGGAGTTTCGCCGAGGTCGCGCGATGTTCGGGCGCGTCAGAAGCGAATCGAGACACAGATCGTGCGGAATCGTGATTTTCGCCAAAGACCGTGGTCCACGTGTCCGTGCCGTCAATAAAGTATTGCCACTTGGACAATGCCCGTTTGAAGTCGGTCAAGGTGAACGGCTCAAACATGTATTTTTTCACCGTTCCCATGCCCAAATAGATCATGTCGAAATGGAAGACCATGTTGAGCTCGCGCTCGTGGGCACTGACGTACCGCACGATGTCGTGGCGGTCAGGAGTACATGGCAGCTCCCCGACGGTCATGATCTCGCCGTAGGCTGACAAAACCTTCTCGTTAATTTCTTTGAGGTAGTCGTGGATCTTCGGACCGTTGCAGAAGAGATTGTAGGCGTATTGCCACCGGGATGTTGGGTCGGAGACGGGGGCGTCGAAGAACGTGGGGGGCTTGCTAAATTTGTTGACGGTGTCTATACGAAAACCATCCACGCCTTTCTCGAGCCAGAAAGTGATCGCCGAGTCAAAGATGGCCCTTCGGGTCTCCTCATTTTCCCAATTCAGATCTGGTTGGTCCGGGGTGAAGTAGTGCAAGTAATATTCTTGGGACAATTCGTCCCATTCCCAAACGCTCCCACCAAATGCACTTCGCCAGTTGTTCGGAGGATGTGGATGTCCTTCAGCATCATATACGGGAGAGCGCCATATATACCAATCCCTTTTGGGGTTTTCTTTCGATTCCCGGGACTCTTTGAACCAGGCATGTTCCCGAGAGGTGTGGTTGATCACCAAATCGAGAATGAGGCGCATTCCTCGACTATGGCAGCTAGCAATGAGGTCTTCCATATCTGCCATCGTGCCGAAAGGCTCGTACACCGCCTCATAATCTGAGATATCGTAGCCCATATCCACTTGAGGGCTTCGATAAATGGGCGATAGCCATATCGTGTCAATCCCAAGGTCTTTAAGATAATCCAGGGCTGAAATAACCCCGGGGAGGTCTCCAATACCGTCCCCATTTGAGTCTTTGAAGCTGGTCGGCCATATTTGGTACACAGTGGCATCTTTCCACCAGGGGACGGACTCAGCCATGATCATGGCTCTTGGGGTGTTCTACCCCAATTGCAGCAAGCTCACTCAATTGTTGGCTAGAAGGGCGGCTGGCGCACCAGCTCTTCTAGCCGACTTATGTACGAATTGATTGTTTCGAACCACATTCTAATCTGTTCGGTGGTGTCTGGTTTCTTCCTCCTTTTTGGGATCTATCCAGACTAGGATAGAGTTCCCTCTTGGGGTCCGATTGGTTCAATGTCGGCCCGATGAGTGGCAGGTTGCGACTCTTACAAAGGAACGGAGTCTATATTTCCACCTTGAAGCAAGCGGAGGCAGCCCCACTTCACACCAATTACCATAGCTTAGCCCCTCACGAACCATCGGGTTTTGGCCACATTCTATCCAGCCTTTCTCCGTCTCTCTTATCGTTTCTTTGCTCTTTCCATTCCTCTTTCCTTTGCCTGAAGTGCTCCTTTGCATGGATTTAGTTAGACGCCTAGCCTCGTCTCTTTCCGAAATAAGCTAAGCACATCTATTATCGGCCACTCCATCGGCATCATTGCTATCCATGACAGAAGAAATCAGTGTTCGCGTGTGCAAGTCATGTACAGCCTGCAGCATTCGGAAGGTGAAATGTAGGTAGAACACGCCTGAGAGCTAAATCATCGCCTACTATTTTTGCAGGTAATAGCCAACGACCCTGTCAGCAGTGCGCACACCTTGGCATAAATTGCACGTATCGCCCTCAGCGTCCAAGAGGATGCAAAAGCGCACGTACTTCGAGGCGTGGATTCATTATCTCATCGCTCAGGGCTCCGCCACCCAGCGTCAACTCGAAACCTCGCGCAATCAAACCGGCTCCGGAGTCCGATCATGAAAGAGCAGGACGCTTCCCTTCAGTGGACGAAAGCCTCCTGTTGAGCCTCCTTCCGGACTATTGTGCCCTCGTTTTCCCGGCCAGCCCGATCGTGGATGAGAATGGAGTACGAGAGTCCATTTCCCGACTGAGGAACAATAGAGATGATGCCGCCTTTGCCTATGCTTACGCCGCCGTCACCGTCTGTTTGACACCTCCGAAGGAATATCTCGACGCCTCCCCTCTCATTGCGGACCTTGTTTCGCGAGCTCTTGAAGCGCGATCTCCGATCATCCATCACCGAGATTTGAGTATTCGGCGAATCATGACCAGTGCGTTTGTCCGTATTTGTTTCGGCTTCCTGCAGGAGGTTGAAATGGAGTTCGTCTACCTCCGGGAAGCCATTACGATGCTCGAATTACTCCACCTTCAACATTCCAGCGAAGGAAGCCAGATGGACTTCAGGGACAGGGTCACACTCGAACGACTCCATTGGGTTCTTTTCATTCACGAACGCAACTTTGTGATTGCTCATGAGGTTCAACCTCTTCTGACCGTCCCTCCGCCATCCCCGGAAAACGCTTCCGACCTTCCTCGTCATGTTCGAGAAGGCTTTGATCGTCTCATTGCGCTCTACAGCCTGCTTGACGAGGATTTCTTTCGGAATTGGCGCGAGAAAGACGAAAGCCCTCTTTTGACATTAGAATGGATTGAGGGCAAGCAGACAGAGCTGAATCAGCAGCTTGAAAAACTGCAGGTCGCCCAGTCCATCCTTTCCGAAATTCAGCGGGCCGATCTCATCGTCACGGGTCAATGGATCCGTACCCTCGTCTGGCAGATGGCCATGTCAAAGCATCTCCTCAGCTCTGTTGCCGCACAGGACTACATGTTACTTCTGTTTCCGGTCCAACGTTCAGCATATCTACGACGCGTGCTGGAGAAGATATCTCGTCAGTCATTAGAACAACAGGGCCGTAGCATATTCCAGAAATTGTTTGAACTGATCAACACCGCAGCTGACGTAGTGAGCCTCGCCGGGCAATTTGGGAATGATGAAGATATGATCAACTGGAGGGACGACTGCGTCTATCTGATCCACTATCTCCAGGACTTCCGAGGTCTTGATCCCATGCTGGAGAAAATTCTCCGCGAAAAGTTACAAGCACTAGAGTCATTACAATTGACCGACTTACATGCAGGCTCCCCTGTCACCAGAGACCATGGATCAGTGATGCCCTGGTAACCTTTTTCACAAAATTCATTGGCAGACAAGATGGGC
This sequence comes from Rhinocladiella mackenziei CBS 650.93, assembly GCF_000835555.1. Classification (NCBI taxonomy): domain Eukaryota; kingdom Fungi; phylum Ascomycota; class Eurotiomycetes; order Chaetothyriales; family Herpotrichiellaceae; genus Rhinocladiella; species Rhinocladiella mackenziei. The sequence continues at coordinate 1,918,717 of NW_013550599.1, forward strand.
GAACGGACACAGCTGGAGAGATCAATATTGGCCAACGGGTCGATATATGGGGCGGCAATTCTTGTGGAGGCCTGCCAGTATCTTCCGGTATCCCTGTACAGCTTGACGTCCGCTATTGCCGTTTTCCAACAAGGGGCGCAGGCGGAATTGCCGGCAACAATGGCGGCCAGAAGATGATCAAAGTGCGTTAAAGCATCCAAATTCGCCGTTTGCCAGTTATAGTCCCTCACCATCCACCCACAAGGGCCTTCAATCTTGTTGTTCAGAGTGACAGCAACGTCTATTCCATGGTCTGCGAACATGGTCTGCGAACGTGGTCATGCAACCCGTATGATCTAAATCTGGGTCAACGTGGTAAATCCCGGAGGGCGTTGACCCCCAAAGATTGCATGACTGAACGTATCGAGCCTGCATTGAGCACTTCGCGCGAACACATCAGTCGTCCAGTTATATGCATCCCCACTAACGTGTGCCATCCCTGCTCTTAGATGCCGGTAACAGCTCCTCAAACGGAGGTGGAAATGCCCAACAGGCAGTTTGTATACCTTTGATGAGGAATAGGTGGCCATATCGGTCCAACAGTTCTGAGCCGGATGCGGAGATTGCCTCCACAAATTCGAGACAACGGTGATCAATAGCAAACTCGCAAACCCCACTAAATCATTCTGCCACATCTTTGCGGCCGGAGAAAAGATTTCAAAAGTACCTGGTATTGTAAGAAGGGCCGGGTTAGCTAATGAAGAATTTTTAAAGATGTTCTCACTCGGCCGCCGTCCTCGCATCGCACTCATCTAACTGATGACTGTACCACTAAAGCAGGAGCCCGTCATTTAATTAGGCGAGGTTACTTGTAGAAAGGTCTCCCTCATATGAAGATTATGCACCAAAAGTTGTGAACGAGCTAATACGAATGACAATGAATCTCCTCAGCTCACGAAACCCGACTTATCCTCCCTTTTGGGCGGATAATTCCCCAGAGAACAAGTGCAAGAGCTTGAGAGTCGTCCTAAGCATTCTCGAACCAGATGACAAGCTATTGAAAGCTCACACAGTGGTGGACAGAGTGCGGATTTCATCGCTATTATCCATGAGTTTGTCCAGTCGCACAAAGGGTTTCTGGGGCAAAACCTTTGCAAGTGGTGGCTCTGGGTCGCTCTCAGCGAGAGATGAGAATAATCACAGCAGATATGGATAGGATGATAAAGGGGCCAAACGACATTACCATTCCGAGGCCATCGTTCATCAACCGGGATCTTTTCATGCTTTTTGTAGTCTTGAATCGATTTCTCAACGCTTCATTGGCTCCTCCAAACTGGAGCGGATTCATAGCAACCCCCGAGAAGGCGCCCATCTTGTCTCCAAAAAGATGTCCGAACAGCTTTGCGACCTTTTCAAAGACGAACTCATCCTGAGAGATTTGGAGTCGGTAATCTCGGTCATCCGTCTTAGGCCACTAGACTCCGGAGTGACATCTTTCTTCAGACCCAAAGATTCCACAGTCAGTAGCTTTTGCAGCTTCAGTGGGGTATCTTTCAAGAATGTGTGATATGGAAAGGACCTGTATCGGTGTCTCGGATCCTGAGGTTGTGTGGTTCTGCAGATGCAGGCCGGACATTGGGGCAACAGTATGGACGAGTCGACATTAAGGAGGGAGTTTGGACCAGATCCCGTGAGGATGGAGCACGCATTGCTGCAAATGGAGTGGGCCGGCTCTTGTGGAAAGACGGCATAAGATCAGGGTCACCAGTATTTCGGGCCTTCCAGTGGCCATTTCACACATGCATGTCCGTTCGTCTGTCTGGCGTGGCCCATCAGGGGGTATGTAAGGCCAAGGGAGGAAGCGTTGAGAGTGTTTTGTGGGCGATGCAATCAAGTTGCCCAGATTGACGCTCGAATGGGTTTTTGGGGTTTAGGGGTGTGATTTCTCCTTTTGCAGTGCAAATCTCTCGCAGAGAATCCGAATCAGGGTGATATTCAACCAACGAAGAGGAAGAGAGATGCATAAGCGTTGAATGGCATTATGACAGCGGCGCTTTCCGAGCCCATTATGTGGGGGAGAAAGACGCAAGCAAGATGCAGGAGAAAATAAATTATGTGCGATGGGTGTTTCTGATGCGAGATGCAGGGACTCAATTCGGGTACTCTCGCGCTATATCCCAATCCAGCATAGTTTCGAAGTATATATTGGACTATATACAGTAATGGATTAGTCTACATGGGCAATGTTTACCTGATTTCGACGGGGAAGGGGGGCCACCCTAAGATTTGAATCCACCATCAGGAGGCTTCTGTCGCCGTGCAACCTGCATCCAACACCAACACCAACACCAACATTAATATCAGCACCAACCGACAACGATAACCCCATTAAATTCCCCACAAACATTTCTCTCCATGGCTCTCTCCATCTTGTCGCTCTATACTTCTACCATGATCGTAATCGACACGGCTGCTCGTCGACACCATGCCTGAGCCACTGTCTACCCTGTCGCCTGCCAAGCAGAACTCCAGATCCTCTCCTATCAAGCTCGACTTCTTCCAGAAACCAGACTCGACCTTGATGACCGATCCTCTCAAGTCACCTCCTGCGATGTCCGCCGTTGCTGTCGTCCAAACCACTGCCATTGATACGACCAACATTCACCGATCGATCATGGATCACCCTATTTCTCCTCCTGTTCCCTCTAGCCCACCATCTAGCCCCCGAAAGGCATTCTCGCCCATCAAATACCGCCTACACGATGAATCAAGATTTGACAACTCGCCTCCAGGGTCCCTTGCCGAACCGACCGTACGATTTACGGAAGGTCTGACAAGGGCAATGGATAACATGCAAAAGGAGGTGCACACCGACAGTTTGGACGAATCCGTCGTCCACCATACGCCACATGATGGGATCAGTGCCTCACCAGATCGCGCGAGGAGAAGCAATTCTCTGTCCCAAGACGACCTAGACGACATGACTCTGACCCTTAGTCTTGATGACAAGACCTCGCACGATGAGACAGTGGGTGACTTGAGCACAATCTCGGCCATCCCTACCGACATGACCAGATTTGCCAATTCGCACCATTCGCCGTCCAAACCACACCGAGAACCCTGGTCACCCTCCAAACAGTTGCGCGGCTCCATCATTACCAGCACTCCCGGAACTGCTCAGCGGCCACTGCGGCTGTTGTCTACGTCCAGACGAAGTACATCATCCAACGAAGATGATGAAGCCACTCCTCGAGGACCACGCCATTCCAACGACTCACCCACGGATCTCTTGAATTTTACGGGACAAACAAATATTCTCATTCCTCCGCCGAACTCAGCCCCTCGAACCATGCGACGAAGCCCATCGGGAAGGGGAGGGTTTCCCATTAAAGTCAATCCGAGCCCGGCGCACCGCTCCCAAGCTTCGGTAGACCGTGAAAGAGCAAGTGGACGGTCCCCTCAAAAGCAACACCAAGCGGCTTTGGGGGACCGAAATGTCCCTGCGACTCCTGCTGGTCAGCGACACAGTCTGTCGGGGGCATCAACGGGACTGGGCGTGGATTTGCTCGACATTGATCTGGAACCCATGGCCACTCCACGATCCATTCCCACCATCACACCCCGAGAATTGGAGACCTTGAGATCGGAACTGCAGTCACGCATTTCCGGGCTTGAAGCCACTTTATCGGGCAAGGAGGCCGAGGTCATGGCATTGAAACGCGCGATCACCGATGCCGAGGTGCGGGTGGGCAAGACCAGCGAAGAACTCCGAACGGAACGGGCTTCTCGTGCCGAGCTCGAACAGGCCAAGAGTGACCTGGAGCGACGAAGCCGAGAAATGGAGGAGGTCCTTCGCGAGATCAAACAAAATGTTTTTCTCGAGGAGCGAGAGAAGGAAAAGCTTCGACGACAGACGGAAGAAGCGGATCGAAAGGTGGAGGAACAGGAAGTCCGCATCCTCGAACTTCAGGCCTCTCTCGATACGCTGCGATCGGAACGGGTCCGATCGACTCCGAGTCCGGACAAAACCAATGGACCGGCCACCCCGGGGGTGAGTGCTGATATTGATTTCGCGGTCAAGGATGCGACGGAGAAGGTGGCCCGTGAATTGCACGCCCTGTACAAGAGCAAACATGAAAGAAAAGTGTCCGACCTCAAGGTCAGCTATGAAAAGCGATGGATCAAGCAAGTGGAACAGCTTCGAGCCGAACTCAAGGCATCTCAAGATGAGGTGATTCGGCTGCAAACGGAAAAGGAAGCCACCATGAGCGGAGTCATCCCTGGACAGAGTGAGGCCCTTTCCAAGATGGAAGGACAGATCGAAGAATTGAGGCGGTGGAACGAAGAGACGGTGGCCGAGAAGAAAATGATTGAAGCAGAGGCAGCCGGACTTCGAAGTCAAGTTGACTCGCTTACCGCCGACACTGAATCCCTGCGAAAAGAAGTGGAACAAGAACGAGTCGAGAAGGGCGACCTGGTGGCCCAGGTGGATCTTTTCTTAGCAATGAGCGCCCAACAAGACGAACAACGGGCAACCCAGCCCCAACATCAACCGGTGAGCCCCCCTAGGAGTGAAGATGGGAACGGAAGGCCCAACTCGGCATCTGCCATCGCGAGTCCGAACAAATTCAGGAATAGCATGAATGGAGGGAAAGAGGGTGGAGGGACCACAGGAATCTCCGCTCGGCCACGACCAATGAGCATGCTACAGAAACCGACCGCCGGCAAATATTCAGGAATTCCAGCCCCTGGGTCTGGGTTGAAAGCGCCTTCTGCCAAAGCTCCCGGTTATAGTGGAAGGAGTTGCGGGATTATGGAAGGAATTGCACGCATGGGTGCTGGGGGCAGATGATTGGGCCGAGAGATTTCCACGAGGCTGCAGGTGTTGATCGGAGATAATATTGGACATGACTCGCATGACGGACTGACGGACCCCTGGGGACGAAAATTTTGACGAAAGGGAAAAGGCACTGGTGAAGGCGCTTGTGTTTCCAATGTCGATAGGCGAGAGGGGAGGGGTGTGAGTCTGACACACAGCGAGGTACAGAGAGGAAGAGAGAAGCTAGAGGTTAGTTCGGTAGAGAGCGAGGAACATGACGGTAGCACCTTTATTCAAGACCGGGACACAAACCCTAAGTTATTTTCTCCCAGATACGTTTTCTTCATTTCATTTTCTGGGTAATGGTGCGGTAAAAGTAAGTGGCCGAGTTCGGAGGCGAACCTGCGGCACGATTCCTGCTGGCGAAACTTGAAATGAACACCCGGAGTCTGTCAACTTCCCTTCAACCCCTTCACACACCAACCAAACCTATCCAAATGCTTCAAAAAGCTTGACCCAGTCTTCTTTTGGATGTAGCTAGCAATTCATGACATGTCTGACCAGCTTTAAACCTGACCTCCGTGGGATCCGAGGCCGTGTTCTTCTTTCTCGCTTACCAGGTCATCACCATCGACTTGACACAGCGGTCGACCATTTTGGTTCATGCCTGTCTCTGACCAACACTATTACGATGAGACAGGCTTCCCCTGGTTAGATCCCGCGGCCGATCTGTCGTCATCGGAGTTCCCATCTGACCGCTGACTGTATCAGGCACCGTCCAAGCGCGAAGCATCTTAGGGTAGGGTTTACCGAAGAATGACACACAGGTAGGGTTACGATCTACTAGGGAAGAAACGGTATATATGCCTCAATTCACTCTGTTCCCCCCTTCTCCTTCAGGAGCCATTCCAATTAGTTCCATCTAGGACATTCGTTCATTTGAACCACGCTCTTTTCTTCTCATTTCCCCTTTCAATTCCCAATCGTTCCTGGAGAACTGATACCGGCCTGGGCCAATTCTGTATACTACAACCTTTTCTTTTCTTTTTGTTTCGTCAAACGAATAGCACGCTCCCGACAAGACTTGAAGCATCACCGGTTATCCACGAATCAGATCGACCATGAAACTAGTCCTTTCCCTCTCCTTCCTTGCGGCCGGCTTGGACCTCGCCTCCGCTCGACCAGCAAACCTTCATATCAGTCGAAACCATGGCCGAGACATGGTTTCTTCCGCCGGATCACACAAGCAAATCCGTTCCGGACCTGTGTGGAATACTCAACTTGGCCGTCGTGAAGTGCCGCAAGAACATTCGCATGAGAAATTCCTTACTCTCGTCGATCAATTCCTCCAGATGGACAACCCAGATGGTATTGTCAGTTCAGTCTTCGGTCTCTTGGGCAACGCCGCTGCCGCCGCTGGCCAGGGCCAAATCTCCAACACGGATTGTCTGCAACAAGCCACCGCCGATCGAGCCTTCACCAACGCTAAAGCTGCTGGCTCCGTCGAGGGAATGACAGGAGCCTTGATCTACCGGGCTCTAGAGAGAAATACCGGTGCCGTGGGCCAGGCATCGGTCCCTTGCACGGCCATTCAAGCCGTGAATCATGAGATTGCTGCCATTTCTCAACATCAGGATCCTGCTTCAGACAATGCGGCCGCCGTGAACAAAGCTATTGTCCTCGAGCTTGCGGTACAGATCTCCAACATCGGAGGCAATCCGCTGGATGCTCTACAATCCGGCACATTTGCTCCAGGATCGATTGGTGACCCCACCGCCCAGGGCAATAGCTGTGACGATCCAAATGACCCGGAGGGATGCATTTTCACCCAGAATCTCCTTATCGAGGACGCCACCGAGGATGAAATCAACGCTGCTGTTGCTGCCTCGGGCTCAGCTGGCGCAGCCGCAGAATGCACTCCTCCCCCTCCTCCCCCCCCGGACTGCAGTGATGCGGTGTCATCTGCCCTGGCGTCTGTCTCTGCCCCGACCACGGCCGCCGTCGAGGCTTCTACGACTACCACGGCTGCTGTCGAGACCTCGACGACTGCCAGCGCCGGTTCCTCGACCTTGGATTTCGGATCATGCTCGGATCCGACCATTATCTTTGCGGACGGACTGGATGGTCGAGATGAGCCAGCCTTCGAGCCTCATAGCCTCTCGGATTTCCCGCATGGCTCCGCACTGGGTATCAAGGTCATCACTGACTTCATCTGTAAGTTTCCCTCTGATCAATCTGTCTTCCATCCTGATTTTCCGCGTCAGTGCTGATAATGGAATTCTAGGCCAACAGCTCAACGACAAGTGCAAGGCGCCACCAGTTACCATCGATGCCTGCAACTCCGGCGCCACAGCCGCACAAGGCGCCACTGGTCAGGCCGCTGCTGATGCGTTCAATACTGCCCTGGGATTTTAGGATCTCCCCGATATCGCCATGGGTGGCCTTGAGAGGTCTTGGGAAACTGTTCAGATGATATCCTAGACGGGACGAGAGAAAGGATGATGACTGTTTTTATACTTCTCTGTACATAGATCATTTCAACGACCCCATTTTATGCACCTTTTTGCATCTCTCCGGGCTGACACAGGACACACGAGAGGGAGGACGAACCATCGATATAGGTCCCTCAGTCATAACGTTCCATCGTCTTCTTTCGCAGAATTATTAAACATTAAACAAGACTTGCTTTCCTCTCTTGTCTCGGCTCATCCGCCAATTTCAGGACCCTCTGAACCATTGCCTCACTGTACCCCAAATAATTCGCGGGATCACACAACTTGGCGCACTGCTCCCGGCTCATCTTCTTCCGGATCTCCTCATTCTCACACAGCAGCTCCAGTAACGGCCTCTCCTCTTGCTGCGACCTTCGACACAAATCATAAACCACATCGTGCGCATACTGTCTTCCAATTGCCGGACCTAATCCCATCATCACCGCCTCCGAGACCACCGCACCTTGGCTGATGGCGAGATTCCTCTTCATCGCGTCCTCATGGACTTCGAGTCCGGCAATCAAATCAGCCGTATGTTTCAGCGTCGCGTGCGTCAGCGTCGAAATTTGCGGGAGCACAATCCACTCAATCTCCCACGGTCCGGTGCTTCTTTCATGGTCCTCGACCATCGCCTCAAAGAGACTCGCACTTAGTTGCCTCACCGTACTGCTCATGGCCGTAATATACGCGCAGGAAATCGGATTCCGTTTCTGCGGCATCGTACTGCTCGAGCCGCGATGAGGGACGTACGGCTCCGATACTTCGCCGACTTCCGTCTGCGTCATGAGTTTTACGTCGAGGGCGAATTTGGCACACGTCCCGCTCAACATGGCGCAAAGGGACCCAAACTCCGCAATCCGGTCGCGTTCCGTGTGCCAGGCTATTTCCGGAACCTTTAAATTCAAATCCTTGGCCAGTTCCCTCTGACACTCCAGCCCTAGCAGAGGGTGGTCTTCGCTCGGAGGCATCGTCGCCAACGTGCCCGCCGCGCCCGAGAATTCCAGCACCGTCAGCCGCGTCTCGACGTCTTTCAGTCTCTCTCGATGCCGGAGGAACGTCGCGAGTAGTCGGGCCAATTTAAACCCGAACGAAATCGGCACGGCCTGCTGCAAATTCGACCGTGCCGCCATCGGTGTGGCCTTGTGCTTCTCCGCCCGCGTGCGTAGTGATTGAATGATGGTCTCGAGTGTCTTCTCGAACAGACTGAGCGTATCCCACAATTGAATCACCGTTGCGGTATCCGTGACGTCCTGTGTGGTAGCGCCCCAGTGCGCCCACTCGCCGAGGCCCGGCTCGATGGCATTGACGTGCTGAACGAGCTGCTTGACGACCCCGAGGACCGGGTAGCCTATTAGTTCGGTCTGTCGTCGCAGGTCATCGAAGTCGATGTTGCGGATGTCCAGGCAGAACTTGATGATTTCGTCGGCGGCTTTTTGCGGGATGATGCCCAACCGTGTTTGGGCTTTGGCTAGCGCGCCTTCAAAGGCCAGATAGCATTGGGTACGTGTCTTATCCGACCAAATGGCGGCGGATTCACGAGTTGACAAGATGTTGCCGAAAATCAGCGAGTCTTGCACGGATGTCATAATAAGGCCAGGTTGGAAATCGTCTACGAACAGGGAGGAAGAGAGGATGCTCGCGTGAGATTTGCTTTTGACTTTGTCGGAGTAGAGGCTGATTGAAATGACGAGTATGTTGCTTGTACATCCGTCATTTGAATATCGGGCCAATGGCTGCCAGTCGACCTGCATCCAACCTCGGAAGCTCTTCTGGGGTGCGTATCCGTCGATGTCAAAAATTACAAAACTCACTCGGGGTCGGCATATGTCCACTTCCCTCCCATTGGCATCGGAGATAAACAATCCAACGACCTTCCACCATTCAGCTTTCTTGAATGTCACCGATTACTTCTCTCATCTCAAATAAATCGCTCTTGAATGAGGCGTCCTACCATTCCTGACCCTCCGATATCACGACTCTCGAAACCTCACTCTTTGAGGCCGATCTCCTACTCCTACAAAGCCTGTCGCTCCCCGTTGTCAACTACAAACCTCATCAGCTCCATCTCCTCAGCCTCAGCCTCACCCTTTGTTCATCTTCCATACCCTTTCCCAATCAACATGTCTACATCCACGCGCTCCTCCAAACGCCAGAAAGCAGGCGACCACGAAAAGGAGTACCGCCTCCTCTACTGGGCCGGCCTCCCCGGACGCGGTGAACACATCCGCCTCGCTTTCGAAGCCACGGGGACCCCCTACGTTGACGTCTCCAACAGCACGTCTGCAGGCGTCGATCCCGTCCTCGCTCAAATCAGCGACAAATACTACGGCGATGAACATAACCCACCCGCCTTTGCCCCGCCCCTGCTCCAACACGGCCCCGACATTACCATCGCCCAAACGCCCAATATCCTGATGTACCTGGGCCCGCGCCTCGGTCTAGTGCCTAACACTGACGATGATCCCCTGGGTATATACCATGTCAATTCCCTCACGTTGACGGCGCTCGATGGCCTCTCCAATGAGCCGCACGACGTGCACCACCCGATTGCCTCAGGGAAATATTACGAAGAACAAAAGGCCGAAGCTCTCAAAAAAGCCGAAGACTATCGGACGGTCCGCCTGCCTAAATTTCTGGGGTATTTTGAACGAGTGTTGAGGGGGAAAGCGAGCGGTGGCGAGTGGTTATACGGTGGGAAATTGACGTATGCGGATCTCGTACTGTTTCAGACGCTGGATGGCGTGATGCATGCGTTTCCGAAATGTATGGGGCGGATTCGGGAGGAGGGAAAATACGAGAAGGTGTTTGCGTTGTATGAGAGAGTCAAGGGACTAGAGAGGATCCAGAAGTATCTGGGCAGCAAGAGGCGATTGAAGTATGGCATGGGCATTTATCGACATTACCCCGAGTTGGATGAGGCTTGAGAATGATGATTGAGATATGAGTGGGAGGACAGCTCCTGTATGCCCCGGGTGCCAGGCAAAGGGGGGGAAATTTGCTTTAACTCACGTTTACCACGATGTGAAATAACTCGAGACTCGAAAACTAAAAGGCCGCAGCGGATTCGGCCATAGGATATATGCTGTGAACCTACGTAGGCACGAAGCCGTTTCCGCTGATGTGCCCATTAAATGCAAAGCTATGGATGCACCTCCAGGTCCATATCTCGGTACGACCTTGGCATGTATGTTCAAATAACAAAACCGCGCATATTGATGTTCTCTGGTGTGCCGTGAAATTTGTTCATCACATCCACCCAACCCAACCAGTGCAGACATCTCAAATCACCCCTCTTTTTCTGCTTGTTTGTGTGCCAGTGCTACTCAGAACACCTTATAATTATCCAAGCATCATAATCCCCCGGCCATTAGCCAACCAAACTGACCGTCCTCGACATCCGCTTACTGCGAAAGTGTCGCTTTACGCTAGCCAAATCAGGTCAGGTGAGGTGATATCACCACCTCTCAGCTGCACCGGAGCAGCTCAGTCAAGTATATTTCGCAAAAGCGAACTGCTCAGGTGCCCAAAACAAGATTTATGCTCTTTTGTCTCTCACCCAACCAGTTATTGTCATCGACATGGACTACATGGATGTTATCAGATGGATTGGGCTGGAAGCGTTAGAGTGTCCTTGAAACTTTCAGCGGCAGATATCCCGAAAACTATTCAACCACGGCTACAATTTCTTGGGGAAGGAAAATAAACGTTAATCCAGAAAGTATCTCGATGAATTCGCAGGGAGGCCTGCTCAGAATGAAGAAAGGGATCCATTGCAGGAAGAAGATTGGTGGGACGGATTGAGAATTGACTGAAGAGCTGAGATAAACGGCCTGTAGCCTCCTGGTCAATCGGCAGCAACAGCTCCTCTTTTCCGACATCATTTCGTATCCAGGGTCAGCTTAATGCTTCTTCGGGAACCACGTATTTCTAGGTGGGACGGATTCTTCGGCCGCAAAAGGCTGGAATGGTTCCATGGTCTAGAGGCCCTCCCCCCCCTCTTCTCCCATTGGTTAAGATATTCCTGGTTTACCACCTGGGGATACCCGTCTCAGCCTAGTGTCTATGTTCCTAAGTGCGAAGTAGGTCAGCTCCGCTACACTGATATATCTCACCAGCTAACAAATGGCCAAAAGAGAGCAATATACATATCATAACTTCATGGAATTTGCGATCCGAATCTGTCCGGTCAGAGAGGGATATTTCTCAGATATGTATGACCAGATGGTTCGATCTATTTGTTAGCTTCTCTTCGAGCCATTCGCTAAAGGTAGCCTCCGAGCTACAACCCGACTGGCGAAATATGGGGCATCTACAGCGGCGGCTTTGTCGTTGCGCAGGGCTCCCCATCATCAAGTTCCTCATCCGAAACCTCCTCATCGACCAGCTTCTCAGCGTCCACGATGACGACACAACTCTCGGCTTCGTCGACAACATCCTCTGCTCCAGCTACTGCATCGGCGTCGAGCAGTCCACTCGAACAGGGAACATCTGCGGGTTTGAGTGAGGGAGCCAAAGCGGGGATTGGAGTGGGTGCGTCCGTGGGAGCAATTCTCCTTGTAATCGTGACGGTCATCCTCACCCGCTGGAGTCTGTCTCGGCCGAAGAACAGAGAGGAGCCCAGGTATGATGCTGCCGCATGGCCCCCACTGCAGGAAATGACGTCCAACTATCAAGAAGAATTGCACAGCGACTCCCGGAAGAACGGGGCAATACATGCTAGTCGTGCCTCGGAGTTGCCTGGAGAGTAATTGTCCATTTTGGTATATGACGAGGTCAACGACTTGATACTTTGGGAGTGTGTCTCTCTTGGATTGTCTATCAGTGGCATGTTTCCAGACCGGTATTTCACGCGTGGAATTTGGCAGGACTTTACCAGAAACGGGTTAAAGATCCAGCCTGAAAGGTGGTCGAGAGAGACAGGCTTGATCAGTCGAATTTAGGAAGAGGATAGCCTGCTATTAAAACTGCTTCCATCTCGAGGAATTCCAATGGTCAGTTAGACAGACCTGACATCCCAATTTCTGTCAAATCTCCAAATTTGTGAACCAGGAAACCGAGTCCGCCTGCCGCCTGCTGCACGACGGGACATGAATTCAATTTCTAGTCTAGGTGAGGTTGAGATTGGCTTTGGCTGTGGAGACTTTGGGTGGGGGAAAGGGGCAGAAACACGGAGTGGAGTTCAGCGCGGGGCAGCTATCTTTCCATCCTCAGATATGTAGTTGATTGCCTATAGTCCCCGAATCGCGGCTAAGAAACATTCTGATAGACAGAAAATTGATTTTGAATTTCTCTGAAAGAGCAATGGGGGCCGGCACGAGTTGCGTCGCGTGAGAGTGCGCCACGCCTTATGCCAAGACTAGCCAACACACTCCCAAAGTCGAGTGTGGGGTGGCGCAACGCCAAGACGCTAACAACCCTCTACATTTTTCGGATAACCTTCCTGAGTTTTGCACGTAGCCCATTTTAAACCTTATTTTGGTAGCATGACGACATCGAGGTGTGGGTCTCTGCCGTGGAACCCTAAGCCTACGCTAGACTACATTCGCTTACGGAGCATATATCGGTAAAGCGGCCACCACCAGCAGATAATTCTAAGTTAGCTCACACATCCTCTTCCCGCCGCTACGACAACTTCCGACAGTGACCACGTGACTCCGCAAATGGCTTGCTCTAATTGGTTAGAAAATTTCTGCAGTCCTTGATGCGACCTCGATAATTCCATGACAATGAGGCCTCTGGCGCCGGCAAGAGTCTCTATCGAATGGTCCAGACTCACAATGAGGTGATGGACATGGCGGCCCTCAGAGCACTCAATATGATCCATTTGACAACAATAAGCCTTCTGAGGAGATTGAAGAGTTTCATGTCAAACTTCTTGTGCAACTTGAATTGAAAGAGTGCTCTGTTCTCTATCTACTTGTCGAGCTGCTGAGGGCCTCTTTATAGACATGCGAATGCCTCGTCGTCGCGCAGAGTAACCGTCAGTAACGTCGTCGTCTATGGAAACCTCCCACCAGTGTTTCAATGGTGGAGCCTATACATTTATAGCCCCCTGTTCAACATTTCATTACCGAGTCGCACATGGAAACCCCGGGTCTGATCTTCGGGAATGTATTGGGAGACCGACCACTCACACCGACTCGCGTACAGCAGCGACCTTACTAAACACCAATTGAGCCTAGTTGTGCGAGCGTTATCCGCATGATGGAAAGGTACCTGAAAAACCCCCCATTTTCCTAGTGGTTTGAGGTGCATTTCCATCCACTTGGCCTCCCTTGCATAGTTGGCGCTTTTGGCGCTCTTTGAACGACGTCGTTAAACCCTTTGACAGAGCCTTTCGCACTCGCATTTACAAGCTTTTTGGCACTCGATTTGGGCGTTGTTGCGTGTCAGGGTGTCTCTGTTGTCTATGAAGCCTTTCTATCGTCGGTGTAGAGCACCCTCTTGCCTTCTGACCTCGGCGTTGCCTCTGTTGCTCCGCCACCCTCCTGCCGTCTCTTGATCTCGCTGTCGACCCCTTTCAGGGCCCCGTGAGCCTCCTGCGAGTCCTGAATGAATCCCTGCTCTTTTGCCTGGTTGTATCTCGTGGTGCGAGTGCGCACCCTCTTGCTTCTACCTCCTGCTAGGGCTGGAAGTGCTGAGACGCCGGAATCTCGATTGGCAAGACCACGAATGTTCAGGGATCTTTGAGCGTAGTGAATACATTTGAATTGCGAGACTGGAACTTTTGCACTTCCCCCTGTCGAACAAGGGAGTTATCATACATAGGCTCCACCACTGAAACACTGGTAAAAAGTTTCCACAGACAACGGTATTCCTGATAGTTGCTCTGCGCAACAACGAGACATTCACACGTCTCTAAAGGAGACGTCAGGAACGCAACAGGTAGATAGAAAACGGAGCATTCAATACATCTCAAGTTGCACTCTAGTTTAACATACATCCCAAGGTGAACGCATCACTATGGTGGAATGGACAGGAGTGGTTTCATTTACCCCCCCTCCCCCCTCCCCGATTCGAGATATTTCAGTTTTGACTGTGACCATCTTACATGCACAATCTTTTTGGCTCGTTAGGCCCTGTACTGCTCCCTCGGCCTAGCTGCCGGAGCCCGTGAATGGAATGCTTCCGCAAATTCGAGAACTGCATTCAGAACTTCTCGATTGATTCCACCATTGCTTGCGTTACCTTACCCGTTCCGAGGTCTTTCTTCGAGTATAGTCACGATGCTATTGAACGCATCACCTACCTTGGTCCGCAGCTGTTGTCTTGCTTTGCGTCGCCTCGGGTAATCCACAACTACAGTCTCGATGGCTCCAAACATGCGGCGGTTATTATTCGTGAAAGTTTCGCGCCGGGTATTTAATCTTCCTGCGTGAACTTAGAAGGCGAAAGAGAGCGACGTGGTAAGGTCAACTGCCGATTAATCTCCTTCCAGTTATCTGGCTTCGCGGGGACTTATCCACCTGGGTACTTATACCCATGAGGGTAGATGCCACTATCAATATTCGTCTCTCCATTTGTCTGGGACAAAGGGAGTGGGAGGTTTGATGCGTGCTCATTCCCCTTCCTTCATCATTATCATTGGGAAACCCATCAGCTCGTCCCTCGATCTATGCCTACCAATTGCTGAGTGGCAACGACTGACCCTGTGCTCTTGGCTGGCCAAATTCTGAAGGCAAGGGCTATCCAATCCAATGCCATAGTCTCTTTTTCGAGGATAGAGATCTCCATAGCTCTCGACGGATCCATCTACTGGTCATGCATGACGTTGTTATCAGGTCGACCAATCAACCTCTATCAAGGTCAATGCTTTCTCATCTTTTCCACTTAGCCGTGCTCGCGTGAAGCCGCCCCTTGGTCCAGTCATCGAAAGAGTAATCGCTATTCAGTGCACTGCCTGCATGATTCTGTTTCACTTGACCATTTTCCAGTCCACCTAAGTTAGGTCTCCACCGGCCAGAAACACCTAATCCCACCAGTTGTGAGTGTTTAGGGTCGAGAATCCAATCAATGTATTCCAGCTAGCATCTAGATCTAGGTACAAGACGTAGCACCAAGAGAGTCAAGAAAGCAAGAAGGGGGCTTGTCTAGGTGGTCCACGGACTAGATCCGCTATGATAACCCGTCTGGGTGGTCCACAGACTGGATCCGATCCATGGACCACCTCGATATCGACTTCTATCGAGCAGCGCCCCCCCCCTCTCTTCTCCTCGGGGGCACATGGTCCTCGGGTTGGATCCGATGGCGGTGTGGCAAAGGGGTGTGATTTCCTGGGCTACAGATGCAGTATCACGTGCCAAAAAGGTGCTGGCATGACTCGAATTCGTCGAGCCAAGCCACTGTAGCCACTTATATCGTTTGATAATTGAAGCCCCAATTATCACAGGGGAAAGTCTGTTGTATGAACTTACTAAAACTATCTGATGGGGGTGGCCGCTTTATATATGTTCCGTAAACGAATGTAGTTTAGCGTGAGCTAGAATCCTTGGCAGAAATCCACAAGCCAACATCCTCACGTGACATTGCCAAACCATATGCTAACGTGATTGGCCAAACACACAGGTCTTGGCGTCTCCACACAACGCCAAGCCACAACCTGGTGATTCCAAAATTAAAAAATCAAAGTTTAATATTTTATTCCACAAGAAAACTGCCTCAAAATTGACGCCAAATCGTGGTTGACCTATCAAGGACGAAACCGAGTGTGCACACTATGTTTCAGTCGTAACCGATAGAATTGAGGGACCTTACTAGTGGTCGATCATAAGTAAGGCAAGAGGGTTGTCCGGCCTAGCTCCATTGAGCTCAGGTGCCCTAGATGGGTAAACGTAATGCTCCAGCCAGTGATTGTTGATGTCGAACTGAGTGATACCTGGAGAGGTCACTGATTCAAACTCTCCTTTAGTTGAACTTGTTGACTGAAAACTTTCGCTGGTTGTAGCGCCCCATCTATGAGTTCGTCAGAGATGGACTATAGGAGGGGGCCTTTCTTTTTGGTACTTCCCCACTAAGTCCTATATCGCCAATATAACGATATAGATAGAGGATCACGCGAGCCACAATCTATTCACAGATCTTGAAGACATTGGATCTGCGAAATGGGGGCTAAATAGAATGATTGTGATATATGCGTTTTTCAGCTTAATTGGGTAAATGCTTGCAAGCGCTGATTGGACAGAATTTTTATCCAAATATCCAAATTATCCAAAAAAAAAAAAAAAAAAAAAACAGCATCAATGATTTGATTTGATTTGGATTTATCTGGATATGATTTATCTATTTGCAAACCTGTTCCGAACAGCTACCGCGTCGGCTTTGTCTCGTGGCGGGATCAAATATCACACCTTCAGGGTCATCCAGAAAGCACCTGGATTCACAGAAGTGGGAAGAGGACGCAGAATAGGTGTGGTAAGTGGAAAATCGTAGGATCAAGCGCAGCGACAAAGATGAGAGGCTGCTTAATTGAAATGAGACTCTTCAAATCAGTTTGTCGAACAGCTGGTGCCTAGTACCAAGAACCCCTATTCCCTGGCCTATCTAGAGGGGCTTCCCCCTTTCCATAGCTACAATCTGCACACGAGTTTTCACCCTTCCATCCGCCACCTCTCATAGTCTGACACAGTTTCGACGATTTAAAGCTGTGGTGACTAATTTTGCTGCATAAATAGCGAGAGGAAATGTATTTCAAGAGTGTAATGATCCAGCTCAATGCTGCATATCAGTCTCTACCACTCCTTGATCTTGGTCAATTTGACTTTTAGACCGTCTCTAGGCTTTGTGGTAACCACTCCCGCTGGAATTACTTTCTCGTTCGGATCGGCCAATGTCCATTCATAGGACCCCACAAAAGCAGCTACCAACGCTCTCAGCTCAGACCGGGCAAAGTTCTGTCCAATGCAGCTACGTGGACCATGAAGAAACGTCAAAAATGCGTAGTTGGTTGGTGCTCCGCCTGTCTGGTTAGGTTTTCCAGTGGCAGGGTCGATCCATCTTTCCGGCTTGAATTCGTGAGCATCGGGACCCCATATTGCTGGATCCTTGTTGACAGCCCAGGGTGCCAAGAAAATTCTGGTACCCGCGGTAATGTATTGTCCGAGCAGAGTCGTGTTGTATTTGCTTGCACGCACTGATATTGGAACCGTAGGGAACACCCGAAGAGTCTCGCTGCAAATGCCGTTGAGAAGTGGTAGGGACTCGAGAGTCGCAGCTAGATCATTGTCTTCCGAGTTGATGGCAGAAGACAAGCCGGCAGGTAACGCAGCGTGAATTTCTTTGCGCAAGCGGGATTGGACGTCAAGGTGAAGACTGAGCAGATAAACTAGCCATGTAAAGGCCGAGGAGGTGGTTTCATGGCTGAGGAATACCATTAATATGGCTGCCAGTGGATTGTGCGACCAGATTCTTAAAAAAAGGAAAAGGAAAAGGGGGGGAAGAGAAGCATGCTTACTTACCCGGCAACAATAATTGTTAAAAGTTGGTCCACAAGTTCTTGATCGCTAAAGACTTCTGCCTTTATCAACGTAGCCAGTGTGTCGATTGACTTGTCATCGGAGCCATTGATTCGCTCCCTCTTTTCGCGCACAAATTGCTCGCAGAGGATTCGTAACTCCTGTGTCGTTCTTTTGAGGCGTCTAGAAGCAGAGACGCAAATCAGATCAGCCAGTGGCTGCCCTACAAGTATATGCATCGTCGCCAGAGCGCGCATGTCTGTGGAAGGGGAAGTAAGTTCTTCGTAGAGTCTGACGATTTTGTCGTCTGATTTCTGTAGCGTGTCGAAATCTCGACCTAAACCCGCAACTCCTATGATATCCAGCGTGGCTTTGGGTATCCAATATTCGATGTCTGTCATCCCAACAGGCCTTTCGTCGGGGTTTGCGAGCGGAGATTGCGATCCAAAGACTTCGCTATCGATAGCCTTTACCATTTTCACCGACTTCTCCCAAAACAGAGGATAGAGGCATTTGATCTGTCTGAAGGCAAAACTTGGCAAGATGTGTCTCCTTTGTTGTTTATGGTGAACGCTTTCGGCGACAACGAGTCCATCACCAATCGAGCGACGCAGAAAGTCCCTGTCCGTCTCAGGTTTCGGAAACTCGTAGGGCCTAGTGACCAAAACTTCGGCCAGACCCTTTGAGTTGGTCAGTAGTACCTGGTCAGTGTTGAAGAGACCCTTGAGACGAATGAGGCCGTCGTTTGGAATCTCCTTGATGAAATTGAGGTAGTCTTCACCCCGCGGGGATTTGAATTGAGAAGTGCTGTGACCGAGAATTGGGTGAGCGCCCTGAATGAAAATTAATGGCGACTTTAGTCTGGCCTGAACACGTCCTTCAAAAAACAACCTTACGTACCTTGGGGCACGGAAGGTGTCGAAGAGGGCTGACGAAATTGGGGTATACAGCTAGAATATAAACCATCCAGGCCAATATATTGAATATCGCCATGTAGATAAAAGCCGTGGTGAAATCCAGACTGAAATGGGATGGAGGGTTTACGCAAACTAGCACCATGCCCTGCGCCGCGGCAGACAACACTAGCAGCACTGGCCTAGAAATGTCGAAAGCCATCTCAAGATGTATCACTCCCTCTTGTCAAAAACGAGCCGTCGGTGAAGGTGCTGAGGAAGATCATGTAAATATCGCTGAGAGAAGAAGCCATTTATCGGTGCTTCGCATATTGTTTTGGATCAAGCGTATGGTGCCTCCGCCACAAAACCCAGTCGGCGCCCTAGGCTTTGGGTGAAAGAAGGGGGGTGAATCATTCACCAATGAGTTGGATACGAAATACGGCGTCAAACTCCGTAAGGCTTTGCTGGATATCTAGGGTGTATATCGATGAAGTGATGTATTTTCAAAGTCTGCGATCCCGAACGACGAAGTGGGGATCATCACCGCAGCCGAGGCTCTTTTCATGAAAAGCGTGGCAAGAGTCCATGCTTTTGTTTTCACTCAAATAGGAAAAATCCTCCGGTTCGTGGGGGTCCTATATTGGCTTCAAATTCAATTTCCCCGCCGCCTCTGATCCGCAAGCGGGTTCCCGAAAGCTAGGTGCCAGTAGAGGCTCCCTGTACGGAAAAGTTTGCGAGGGAGCACCAATCGTAGATGAGTGAGAACCGCAAGCCGCGGAGGAGGCTTGGGATCATATTGCGTGGTGATAAAACGGAATATCGAAACAGGAGCATGAGTATTTCTCGCAAGGCACTTGCGAAAAGACAACATGTGACGTAAGTATAGTAAGTAACAGAACAGGGAAAAAAGGTTCTTGCGACGAATGGATGTTCGAAGTCCTTGGACTTTAGGCTCGGACTCACTAATTTTTGTTCTCGAGGTGATTGATCCAATGACCGATGTATCACGGCTTGCAGTGAGACGATTATTGCTCAGTACGTTCTAAGTGTGAATTCATATCGACTGCAAAAGCAAAAAGCTGGATATCGGATTGGACGATAATTAGTCCGGGCTTTCAGCGTAAACATAGCGGATAATGTGGCCACACAGTCACAAATTGTTTTGCGGAAAAGTTCAGGTTCCGGTGGTTACTTTCGGGGAAGCAGGCGGTGGAGCAAACGGCGTGGTCTTGCGGATTCGCAGAGACAGTTTTCTCGCACTCTCCTACGCATCGATACCGGGGGCAAGAGTATTTGAGAGATTGTTCACTGTAAGGGTGACGAGTTTCTCCAGGATCATCATTGTACTGAAAATCTGATTTAGCGTTGCTAGAATCTGCACTGGTCACTCCTACCCAATGGAACCAGGCTCAAGAACCGCATTGTCAAAGTGGCGATGGAGGAGAAGATGGCTGGGGTTGAAAAGCATCATCAGCCCAAAGGCACTTGCTGCTCCAGGAGACGTCCTCCTTGCAGAAGAAGCCTGTTCTTTTGATGAATTTCGGTGCAAAGGAATGGAGCTCGGTTGGGGCTCCAAATCAATCATCCCCTACGGCAGATCCAAAAAGGTAGTGGGTTACCAGTATATGGCCCATCAGCCATTCCGTAGAAACTGGGCTCACTCAACAACATGCTCGAGGTCCCTATTCACTATGATGGAAGAACATATACGAGACGTGATTTGACGCTTTGCATGGACGGCTCGTAAGGTAGAACAGCTCGGTGCTGATGGGGTTGAGGTTCGTGCTGCTCACGGGCAATTGATTTCGCAGTTTCTGTCACCACCTGCATATGAGCGAACTGATCAACGGGATGACCCTTTGGAGAATCGAGCTAACTATTGTTCGATGTCATCAAAGCAATTCAAGAGACGGTCCTCTACAAGCTTGGTGTCGGTGTCAAGATCAACACGGCGGACTTTCAAAGGGGTGGCTGAAGATTTGTATTGGGTAGTCAAAGAACTGAACAGCTTCAAGATTGATCTCCTTGAGCTTTCTGGAGGGAGCTATGAATCTCCAGTCATTGCAACCGGTGGCGTATCGGCAAACAAGAGACCCTCCAGCACTGATGCTCGCGAAGCATATTCATTAGGGCCGCAACGCAAGTGAAGGGTATCTCCACAATCTCAATCATGGTCACGGGAGGAATCAGTCGCAGACATGCACGGGGGGGATGCGATCAGCTCGTCTGAGTACTTCATAGCGGGTGTGGGAACAACATGGGAGTTGGTACCTGACCTGCCCAGCCGATGGACTCGAGGTGAAGATCCCGCCCCAAGAGTTTCTCATTCTTGGGCCTTACCTTGCTGCTGCAGCAAAGGCGGCAAGTGTGCGGTATAATCTTCAGCTCATCGGCAGTGAGCAGCGACCATGGCACGGTGTTTGGCCTACTTGTTGGTCTCGATGCTGAGCGAGTCTATTCAAATGATGGCATATAAACGAAGGGTCAACGGCCCAGGATCTGCCTAAAGCAGCGGAATAGGTCCTGTGGGGATGAAAATTGACAAATCGTTGGCAAAGAGGGGCTGATCAGGCTGTCATAACAATCCCAAGCGAATGCCGAGCTCAAGAGCCAAGTCAGCGAATCTTTTCTTGCAAAAGCTAGTTAATCCACTGGTGTATGAATTGGATGATTAAGTGCTCCATTCTTTGAATTTGCCGACTGGGTCGCAACCATCTCGTATTTGATGTACCGTATCTCGTATGGGGTGGTCACTGCTTGAGCGTTCAATAGCAGCAAGAAAAGGCAACACGGAGTTATTTGCCCCGACATCCATATACGATATACAGCCATTGCTGATGTAGAAGCAAAGTATATTTGGATTAGTGGAAGCAGAATTCACCTTGCGCCATACAAGATTGAAAACTCAAATACAGACTACCGATACGAGAACTTGTCAAATCAAGGAGACTATGGAAAATTGGAGCCGCTATGTATTAGTATGTGACTCGTTCACTGCTCACAGCGTGTGACATTTCTTCTTTTTCTACCAGCATATTGCGTCAAAGCCGAGCTGGAGCTTTGTGGTTAGAACACTCCGTGCTTTTCATGCAAGTTAGAGACCGTATTTGTGGGCATGACGTCGAAAATTGCAATGATAAAGGTAGTCAATACCTATGAAATTCTACTACATCGTCGCGGCTAGAGATTGTGAGTCACGATATAGTGGTGCGCTAACCATGAGCATCGGGGAAGCGTAGGCGAAAAGATGGATCACAAGAACGTGTTGAGAATTGAGGCGCGATGACCAAGAACCAGTTCAAGCACATGAGAAGGTATTTACTACTCTATTCCATGGAATCTTGTGGGAGAAAGTCCAACAATACAAATAACACAGTTATTTCTCTGGCCCCTAATAGCCTTTAGTTCTAAATCAATCTTCTGCGCCAAGTGCCTCGCAGGATATCCATACACTCCTTGTGAGGAATCCCACCGTGTCCCTCATCACCGCCAAGACTCAAGAGCTTCCGTTGTGGAATTCGAAGTCGAATGAAGCTGGAGTTGCAGATTTAGATGTCTCCATTAGATGAGCGCCGCAAAGCTCGGACTCTAATCAAGTCCTGGGAGTTCTTATTCCGGAGATATTCTTGTAGCCATTGAGGAAAAGCTCGAAGCATCGTGGCAGGCTGGTGTGATGACGGTATGATAATCTGACCGCTGCTCTGTGTGATGATCTGTTTCAGTACCGCTCTGGAAACGTCATCCGGGCTAAGAATTCTTTGCCTGAAATGCTTGCCAGCTTTAACAAGGTCGTCAATCATCTGAGTGCGGACCCAGAGTGGATGGATGATGCTGAAATCTGCGTTAGATTACATCATTCTGAGGAAAGCACGGTCTTGATCAAAAGGCTGGCGACGTACCTTGTTCGGATATTCTTGGCCTTATACCAGTGTCGAATTTCTTGGGTGAGTCCTTCATGGAAAGCCAGTGCTCCAGCTTTGGTACATGCATAGTCGACTGCTTCTCCAAGTGCGGCAAAGGATGCGAGACTTGCAATAGTGATGATGTGGCCATGATTATGTCTGACCATGCTGGGCAAGAATTCCTTGACAGTCCAGAAATGAGCCAGGATGTTGACCTCAAATGTGAGACGAATCATCTCCTCGGGCTCCTCAATGATTGTTCTTCCATATCCAACACCAGCGTTGTTGATGAGAATGGTCGGGTCTCGGTGGTCTTTGCGGATCACTTCTGCGACAGCCTTGACGCTTTCCCTCGATGTGACATCGGCCTTGTAGAAAAAGACTCCCGGTGCTAGACTCCATCAGGAATGTACCTCCCATGGACCGCAGGAAGGAATCAAGTACTCACGCAGCCTGGATCTCGGTTCTTGTATATCGAGTATGATCACCGTGACCTTTTGTTTAGCTAGGTCCTTCATGATCTGTTCCCCAATCCCACTGCTTCCACCGGTGATGAGTACCAGCTCTCTATCCGGGTCCCAAGGAGCCAGTCTCGTGTAGTTGTTCATAGAATACCAGGATAGTTGATTACTGATGCTTTTCAACAAGCGTAGAACCAGCAGAGCTGCCAGACCTGTTTGAACCAGTCTGGAACGGAAGAAATTGTGTGCTCCCTCTGGTGTATGAGAGAAAACGGACTCCGAAAACCGAGCCAAGGGCTGGAGCGACCATGATCGGGCAATCATTTGCACAGAAGAACTCATTGTCGATTCTGTTTTGGTGTTTCCCCTGAAAACGACAGATCAAGGTAAGTAAGAAGGAGAGCTGTCAGCGGCGCTATATATCAAGAAGTCAGATCCGCCCATGCGTCACATGTCCGGGTCATGCCTGAGGTGGGCAAACTCGGCAGTGTCTGGTTATGTCAGGGCTTAGGCTGCGCATCGGGTGGGGTTGTCCCGACCCTGAAACCCCGCCCATCGTGTTTCGGGTAGGGTTGGGCACCTAAATTCAAAGCCCTATCCTAAATAATCGGGTCTTGAATTTAGTCCACCCTACGCGAAAACCCTATAGGATACCCTGCCCAATTAATCAGATCGATGGAACAACCCAATACAGATATTTTCACAAGTTTACTTCCCTTATTGTAACAATCAATGTAACGGTTTTACATACAGCCGAATTTGCTGATGTAAACATTCGATTTTGGATATGTTGGCATTACCCAACCCTGCCTGAAACCCAATTGGGTAGGGTAGGCCTATTTCCAAAAGACCCCTAACCCGGCTCAACCCGACCCGTTGCGCAGTCTATCAGGGATCATCTACCGGGTGTGTGTATGGCCGAGATACGAAGCATACCGCCTAAGATTGCGAGACAAGAAAATACGGAATGCCTAAGACATAGACAGTACCATCCAAAATTGGAGGTGCTACCGGAGGATTACTCCCTACTGGGGTCTCGTTCCCGCCTTAACACGTGCAGTATTATTGTTGGGAGGGGGAAGGTGGTGCGGATTTCGCTCCGTTCCCCGTGTACGGTCCCATTTGCAGAGGCGAGGACATACATTCGAGAAATCAGCCCCGGACTCCCATGTAACTGACGGTTACGCGCTGGAACCCCGGAGCTTTAATTCCCTTTTTGGTTGTGCGCCGATCCCTGTCAACCCTTTCTTTAAATTGTGAGAAGTATATAGACTTCCCTCAGTGCTGGATTCCCTTGGGGCTGCGAAGAGAACAGGTTCAACATCTCATCGAATCCATTCAGACGGAGGAAGAAACAATATGAGCTCAAGTTCCGATGCTTCAGAAGGGGGTTATTTCGATGTTATCATCATTGGAGCAGGCATATCCGGTATCAATGCAGCTTATCGTCTGCAAACCCAGCTTCCCAATTATCACTACGTAATATTAGAAGGTCGCCGCAATATTGGAGGAACATGGGATCTCTTTCGCTATCCGGGTATTCGATCCGACTCGGATCTTTTTACTTTCGGCTTTCCTTGGAATCCATGGAAGAAGCAAAATCCCATCGCGGATGGTGAATCTATCAGAAAATACCTGGAAGAATCGGCTTCCCTGCACAGGATAGATGGTCATATTCTCTTCAATCACTACCTGTCGCTAGCATCGTGGTCCTCTACGGATCGACTCTGGACCTTGACTACCCATTCTAATGGCGTAAAGAAACTCTTTTCGGCACGATTTGTGGTCTTTGGCACCGGATATTACGATTACCAGAAGCCGTTGGACGCGGTCATTCCAGAGATTGAACACTTCCGAGGCCAGGTCATTCATCCGCAATTCTGGCCTGAAGACCTGGATTATACAAATCACCAGGTCGTCATCATCGGCAGCGGCGCAACCGCCGTGACTTTGCTACCGGCAATGACACCGAAAGCAAGTCGGGTCACCATGTTGCAGCGAAGCCCAACATATATATTTTCAGTGCCCAACAGAGACTCGACTCGGTCGCGGATCGGGCACCTGGTTCCTGAAACCTGGTATCCCAAGTTGAAGCGTTTAGCATGGGTCATTCGTTCATATCTTTTTGTGTTTTTCTGTCGGCGGTATCCCAATGCCGCGAAGAAACTAATGGCCAAGAGTGTCATCAAGCAGCTGCCGGCGACCATCCCATTTGACCCACATTTCAAACCTCGATATTCACCATGGGATCAAAGGCTTTGTTTCTGTCCCGACGGTGACTTCTTCAAGGCATTGAGTACTGGCAAGGCTTTTGTCGAGACCGGTGTGATTCGAGAAGTGGTATCGGATGGCATCGTGTTGGCCTCGGGCACGAAACTAGATGCCGATATCATCGTAACAGCCACTGGGTTGAAACTGCAGTTTGGAGGTGGCGTGAAAATCGAAGTCGACGGAGCGTCCCTCGCGATCTCTGACAAGTTCATATGGAACGGCGTCATGCTCCAGGATGTTCCTAATGCGTCCTTCGTCATGGGCTACACCGACGCCTCTTGGACACTGGGTGCAGACACCGCCGCGCATTTCATTTGCAGACTTCTCAAATATCTTGACCGTCACCAGTTCTCTGCCGCAGTTCCTTGCGTGCCGTCATCTGCAGTACTGGTCGACACACCGGTCCTGAATCTCAACTCGACCTATGTGCGCCTGGGAGCGAAGAATCTCCCGAGAGCTGCCACTCAGGCACCTTGGACTGGGCGGAAGACATACTTTCAAGACATGGCCTGGGCGAAGTTTGGTCGTCTAGACCAGGGATTGAAATTCATGGGATGCGCCTCATCCTGAAATCCAGCTTCCGCTTCGTTGGGAGGAATATGGTGGATTATGTATTGTATTAACATACAGAAGATCATCACTTCAAGTATTTTGATGCTAAGCCATTTTCCGGAGATATATAGGTAGACACGGAACTGAGGTTTTCTGATAGTAGTGCTGAGATCAAGCCACCCCGCCGACTGCGGCCCTGGTCTATGGGACAATAACAAAACCTGGGTCACTTCCAATCAGATCGAAAATAGATCCAGTGAAGCCGGAGTGCCGTTTCTCCCAGTTGAATTCAACGAAGGCTGACAGCTTATTCATGCACATGGGAGTGATACTCAGCAACGACAGGCTTTTCCAAATCTCTTGTGATGCATTCCGAGTTTCGAGCATGGCCACGAAAACAGGAAAGACAACGTGCTGAAGCTTCCGGCCTGGCCCGGCCAGAGCGATATATGTCGACAGTGTGAGCAAGATACTGTCAGCATACAACTTGGCGATACCATCCTCACTCCCAATCGGATGAATAATCCGATGAATGACCAGTAATGCGGCCGAACGGTACATACGAGCCTGGGCTCTCATGGCAGCCATCTCCAGGTAAGAGAAATGGCAGATATGATCCAGTGGCAACGGCGGAACCCATGAAGACAACCTTTCCGTAATTCTTTGCAAAGTGACGATTTTCTCTTCGGAGCGGTTGGCGGTCTGCGACAACTCGTTGTGCGTAACGCACAAGTCGTAGAGAATGGGCAATAGACCGGTGCACAGTCCGGCCATTCGATCAACAACATGAGCTTCTCTTCTGGCAATGTATTTGACCACTGGCAATTCACGTCTTAGCAAGCAGTGCACCGTGTCCCAGAATATGGGTGTAATGGTAATGGAATCGAATTCCGAAGTTGACGCTAGCGCTGGGTACCAGGGCTTGATCAAGGTCAAGCTGTGGCGCAGTATCATTGCTGACCGCCCGCTACATGCGGTAATTACGTCGAAAGCCGCCAATGTCTGGCCCAAAGTGGTGACGGCCAAAGCCTCCAGAATGCCGCAGATATTTGCGGTGCGGAGTTCCCGCAGCGAGAGCACGCTCCCGGATATGTCGACTCGATCCCACGAAACGGCGAGATGTCGTGCCCATATGAGCGCAGTGGACATTGCTCGGTAGGCACCCTCCAATGAGATCGACGAACAGTCCCGTGTATATCGAAGAGCGGTATGGAAACTGGGAGCAAAGGTCGGTCCGATCATAAAAATGTCATTGGCCGCGTAAAAGCAACTGACATTGGATATCTGAAGGAGGAACAGGCGCTCTAGGGAGGCACTCGAGCACACCTCTAGAGCTATTGACAGTTTTGGCGGTGATTGAGCCGCCGTGCTCAGTTCGATAATTTGTCGATTATTATCGGAACCGTGGCGGGGGAATTCGTTTGACCTATTGCCAAGCTCGGTATTAGAATCTAATGCAGGGCTTTGGGTGTCTTGGGCTCGTTGGCTGTTGTCGTCGACGCCAGACAGATGACCGATATCCCATACATGGACGGACCCATTGGGACCAACTTGTCCAGGGGCTGGCTTGCGACCTGGCCGAAGTCGCGAACGTAATGTTGTGCAGACGACTCTGGAGCGCTCACATTGTGTGCACGTGCCGGCGGATGATTTGAAAGCACATTTATACTTGTAATTGTAGCATCGATCACAAGATCTCCGCTTCCGCATCTGCTGTGACCTCGCGCCGAAGCTGGCTTTGGGCGGCACGAGTGGCCAATCCAGATGCCGGGGTTCTTCTGCTCTCAACCCGTTCCAAAAAGACGCTAGCGTTGTAGGTGATGGTCCCTCCACGGGAGAATTCATACTCTTCTGATTATCGAGGACAATGCTGGATTCTCTCGAGACTTGCTGGGACACTTGATGAAGTCCTTTTATCATGTGGGACGATAAAGAGGTTGTAGGGGGCCTCGGTTCGCTTAAGCTCCCACCAAGCGGAGCCCCCTCCGGAGGGTTGGTTCCCTTTTTGGCAAAATGTCAGCGTTCTGGGATCCACTTTTTGCTCTTGGATCTTGACGGGACCAATCAAATAGTCTTGTAGTATCCTTGATCCTCGGCGATAGACTGTATCTACCGTGCCAAATTGAAGAGAACACCAAAGTGGATAGTTTTCAGGGGGGGAGAGAATTCAGGTTCCCCCTAGCCTCAAACCCCGGACCCCGTGACTCCGGGACCTTGGGGCCCCAGGCTCAGCGGATGCAACTAGCAATCTGAGTCGCGGTTGGTGATATAAGAAGAGCCACTTGTCGCGAGCATTTGCGAGCATTAATTGGCACCTTGGTCTCTTGCCGCTTTCCTTGTCGTCCTCGGTCTCGTTCCTCGGTCAGTGGATAGTTTAACACTTGTTCCGAACGACGCACAGTCGATCAGCACAAAGTTCCTACAATGGCTGAAGATGAGCTACACGAACTCCACGGCAACACAGGTACCTGTGACATCCTTAAAGAGGTAGAAGAAAAGTCCGAGAATCACATTGAACAAATCAAAACAGAGGAGAGGGTAGAAGGCCACCCTGGATACTATGAAAAGGATGGCCTTCGAACATACGGAGATGGTGAGGATCACGACCACGAACTTCCGGTAAGTACCTGGTCCCCATTACTGTTTGGGAGATCAACCCTCTAAATTCTGTACACAGTGGTCTTACAAACGGATCTTAAGTTTGGTTGCCATGGCTTTTCTTTGGACGGGTTCACAAATCCCAGTCTATCTGGTAGGCGGCATTGGCCCTCTTATTTACAGAGATATTGGGGGTGTCGACCGCTGGACATGGTTTGTTTTAGCCAACTTGCTCACTCTCGCCGCTGTGTGTCCGTTCGTCGGTTCCCTTTCGGACCTGACCGGCCGGAGATATGTCGCCATGTTAGGGTCAGGCTTTCTCGTGATCTCCATGGCCATTTCTGGTACAGCCAAAAGCATGAATCAATTTATCGGTGGGGGCAGCTCTTCGTCACTAGATCATACATATCGTTGCTAACCAGACGAAGCTGGAATGGCCATTTCCGGCGCCGGTGCAGGAATTTGCGAGTTGACTTGTCTCGCCGGCACCGCTGAGCTTGCACCCACTCGCAAACGTGGTCAGTACGTGGCTTTTCTCGTCGCAACGATTATTCCGTTTTGCCCTTCCGCGTTATATGCCCAACTCATTGCCGGCTACTCGTCTTGGAGATATTGCTGTCTAGTCTGTGGAGTTTGGGCCTTGTTCGGCTTGGTAGGGGTCCTCGTTTTCTACTTCCCTCCCCCACGACCCAATTCACGGGGACTTACGAGGAAGGAGATCATCGATGAAATTGATGTCGGAGGAGGAATCCTCAGTATCTCCGGTATGATTGTTTTCCTTGCTGGGCTTGAGTGGGGTGGATATCAGTACGCTTGGACGTCCGCACACGTATTGGTTCCATTGATTATTGGATTCTTTCTACTCTTTGTTGCCTTTCCGATATGGGAGATCAAATACGCAAAATTTCCAATGTTTCCGGCACGAATGAAGAAAGAAGCACGACTCTTGTCACTTACGCTTATCATTACTGCGATATCTGGTGCAAATTTCTTCTCCATCCTGATGTTTTGGCCGACTCAGGCTTTCAACGTCTACGGGCATGATCCTGTTGGTAAGTAATGTCCAGCTCCCCGTTCAAAGACCTCCGGCAGTCTTTCACGGTCTACTACTCTAGGTCTACCGATCTATTAGTCACCTCTATTGGAATTATGGGCTCACAACATGGAATCATTTAGGTGTTGGTGTCAGGACCCTGCCGGTCGCCTTTGCCATCCTCATCGGCTGCGTCATTGTTTTGGTACTTCTGTCAATTCTTCGGGGCCACGTTCGTGAGCTGCTCCTCGGATCGTCTATCTTGATGACTGCCGGCTGTGGTGCTCTGTCGGTCGCCGATATACACAATCTCCACCAAGTCTACGGGATCCTTGTCGTTGCTGGCCTTGGAATTGGCGGCATTGTTGTTCCAGCTTCCATCATTACAACGATTATTTGCCCAGATGATATAATCGCAACGGTCACTGCCCTGACCTTGTCGATTCGCGTCATAGGAGGTTGCGTTGGTTACACCACGTACTACAACGTCTTTGCCAACAAGTTCAAGACCAAAGTTCTTGAACAGGTTGGTGGCGTTATGGTGGGCCAGCTCGGCTTCACCAATCCCTACTATGTCATGGATGCCATCGATGCGACAGCTACCTCTTTGCTCGAGAATCTTCGAGAAATTCCTGGAATAACTGGAAACGAAACAGCATATCAAATTGTTGTTACGGCCGGCCAGATCGCGTATTCGGAAAGCTACAAATGGGTGTTCCTGGTTTCGATCGCTTTTGGAGGCGCTGCAATTCTCTGCTCTCTTTTTCTGGGCAATATCGACAAGTACATGGACGACCACGTTGCCGTTGTAATGTGAAAATCATGTGCAAAAGCCGTTACTTAGATGTGGTCGTCCATCCTCGTTGCCATTCGTCTTGGATCATCTTGTGAGCCATCCTTTTGTATGTCGACACGAGGCGACGGAAATCGTGTTGCTCTTCAGAAGTAACCGTCTGCAAAACTGGCGACACCCTTGAGTTGCACTTCCAAAAAATGCCCACCACAGTTGGATCGACCCTGGCGGATCAAGCTTGGATACTGACCACCCACCAATCAGTGGAGAGCAGGAGAACTCTACACGCTGGCCAGCCATTAACCTTCTGCGTCATCGAATTTTGATCAGGAGTTTTCGCCAGCTATCGTATATCAAGGTTGCAAGTCTTGCATTGACGTGATTTAAATGTGGATGCTGTTGAGCCCAATTATAATCTAGGACTGATGAGTATTGTCATTTCCTTGAAAGGAATGGGGATCAAGACCTTTTCTATGTATCTTACACCCACCAGAATACCGTCCGCATCCATAAATTCTCGCTCATCACCAAAGTCAATGTTTTCATCATCAAGGCATGTAATGCACGTTTCGACAATTTCGATCCCATCCGCCTGGGAAGCGACTCGCGGGTCAAGGCTAGTAGACGTTCTTTTGTGAAAGATGGGTCTCGAGGCTGGAGGCTTTCTCTCGCGGAGAACACGGCTGCAGAGGGTGAAGGAGCCATGCTATCGTCATACGTAACAAAAGACTCCCACAACCCTAGTTCAAGTAAGCACACTCCAAGGCTATAGATATCGTGTTGCATAATGTAATCATCTTGCGGCTTCGGGCCTTGACGCCGTGGATGCCGGTAGATGTTTTTCTCCCATAGGCTGTCGCCAGATCGCAGTGTCCCTCCTTCTGCGTCACGAAAATTTCCAAAACCCACCAGCGAAACCGATCCGACGCTAGATCCTGGGGCCCTGAAAGGTAATATCGTTTCCGGAAGTACGTTTTATGGACGAATCCGAATGTATGAACATATCCAATTGACTTGGCCAGGTCGCATGCCAATTTAAACCGATCTGAGAGTGTATGGTTTGTATTGCCATGGAGAAGGCAGCTGCGTAGGCTGTGAGGCTCTGAAAACTCTCGGGGGATTCTGAAGACCATGGTGAATGCAGCCTGCTGTGGGTCGTGAGTCCGCTCATCTTCCACGACTCCTTTGCAATTGAGAAGCCCAAATGTGATGGGATCTGTATAAGAGAGTTTTCTTGCAAGATTACGTATGTTCCTCTTGAGGGTTCTGTCATAGCCTGGAGCAGGACGGGGGATTTGTTCGAGAATAACGTCCCTACCGGAACCGTGACGCTCACCCAACTTAGAAGAGCAATATGGAATCTGGGAGATCTGAATTGACTCCAGACCATCACTTGGAAGAAATATGGGTGCGGTCACCCGTGAATTGTCGTTCAACGCAGCTCTCAGTGACTGTGCTGATGATATTGGAGCACAAGTTGAGCCACGCTTCAAAACTTCCAGTTCAACGTCAATTTGGGGTCTCGCAGCCTTCATAATAAGATACCAGGAGGGGTCGAATGTCCTTTGCCAAATTTGACGGGTATCGATGGCCTTGTCCAAAGTCTTTCCAAAAAGGGCATATTTCGAATTCTTAACTTGCCATTCACCATTTGAAGATATTCCTCCCTCTACCTTCTTGAGAAACGAGCGAAGCTTCGAGTTCGTAAGGTCCAATTTGTTGGCAAACACCTTCAATGTCTCCTCTTGTATATTCCGATGCTCCTCTTCTAAAATGGGTGCGAGCTGTCGAACAACATCTAGTTGCGATTTGGTTTGTAGCCAGATAGCGTGGATACGAGTGATTCGCTCTGCGATCTCGATCTCTGCCTTTCTAAAGCGGTCACATAATTCAACCAAAGCCTTGCCATGTCTGTACACGAGATATTAGCCAGGTACGAAAGGGAAAGGTGGAGATGACCCCCTTGAAACAAAGATCTACCGTAGCAACAATGGCAAGGCCCAACTCGGGACCAGCCATGGCAATAGCGAAGTCGGCCAGTTCATCCAGATGACTAGTTCCCTGTGCTGAGTTCTTTGCAACAAAGTCTGCCACGCACCGCCCCAGCCGAGTATTAAGAAGTTTGCCAAAGATTGACTCCGCCACACATCATTCAGTCGTGGTTTCTGGTATGGAAGCAAGACATTAACTGGCATTGTATGAATGTGAGTTGAATTATTGAGCGAAACAGTGCAACTACAAGGGAGGGGTCTGTGGTAGAGAGACATATCGCAGCCAAGACAAGGCCGGGTCACGTGCAAAGGGAATGGGCAAGGCTGACACCGTGACAGTTTCAGGGAGTTGCAACTTGCACCCTTCGCCTCCTTATTCAGTCCTGTTCTCAGTAAGATAGATCAACAAGGCATTCCTTCATCTTTTCTAGACTCTGTAGTCCATCACAGTCTCTTTATATTACCCTTTTACTGCCATGATCGGAGCCCCACTGAGAGGCTACGCAACATCAAACTTCACGATTTGCTCAGCCTTATTGCGGAGTACTCATGATGGACAGACGATCAGATCTAATACGGGATTCGGAGCTTGACGCGCTGTTCAATACTGAATTTACAGTGCATACTTATCGAGAGGCTTCCGCCAGCTGGGGGGGAAGAGTAGTGCAGAGGCAGGAATATTGGCGTCGGGTATCTCGGATTGGCCGGGGCGCATACGGCTCTGTTTGGCTCGGAAAGTGTGTGCGGGGTCGTCAAGATATCGAATGGCGAGCTGTGAAGCAAGTCTCGACAAAACCCCTGAGTAGTGGAAGACGTATCGACTATAGTCGAGAGTTGGAAGCGATTGCCAAGTTCTCACATCACAAGGTGAGGATCAAATGACCGTCCGAGATCCTCCTGCTAAAGTTCTTTTTAGTATGTCCATCGTTTCGTGGAGTCATTTGGATGGTATGAGATGGGAGAAGATCTCTTCATCGCAATGGAGTATCTCCACACGGGGACTTGGAGCAGTACCTGGCCAGGACATCTCCGCTCTCCGAGGAAGCCGCAGGAGACGTTACATACCAGATCCTCGAAGGTCTTTCTTATATGCACGATAATCAGTTTGCCCATCGGGACTTAAAGCCTGGAGTTCGTCCCCAATCTGATAGGCCGAACAGACACATCGATCTGACTGCAAATATAGAACATTCTCATCAAATCCTGCCCACCCCAGCTATGGTGGGTTAAAATTGGAGACTTCGGTGTTAGCAAACGCCTTGAAAACGAAACCGCCAAATCCACACTTTTAAAGGGCACCTTGGGCTTCATCGCGCCTGAGCTGCATGGATTCACGCCGCTCGGAACCCCATTCGCAGCTGACATGTGGTCTCTCGGCGAGATTTCGTTTCAGCTAATCACCAAAGAGCCCGTGTTCAAAAATACTGCTGATTTCGCGACTTACGCTCTTCAAGGCCAACCTTTTCCATCTGTGGATTTACTCACCCATAACGTTAGTGCCGCAGGGCAAAATTTCATGTCGTCACTAATGGTACCTACGCCGGAGAAAAGGTTGACTGCAGAGCAGGCCCTGAAACATCAGTGGATGAAGCAGTACCTTCCGCCAACTATTCAGCCTTCCCCACCGTCTCAGGAAATGACTACGATATCCGTGAGTGACTCCACTTGGAACATGGGACTCGATTTCAATTTCAAGTTCGCAACAACCCACTATAACGAATACGTCGTTGCCAAATGAAAATCGGGATACCAGCAAGCACAAGTCCCTGACATAAAACCCTCAACTCCTCAGCAGGTCCGAGGACAGGTCAAAGCGCAAAGAAAGGTGACTTACCACCTAGGGCAAGTTAATGGCTACACAGGTCTTGTCAGGAGCGTGGCATTCTCGCCTGATGGCACCACACTCGCGTCCGGTTCAGATGACAAGTCGGTACGAGTATGGGACTCTGCCACAGGTATACAGCTAGAGCAGTTCAACAGCCACACAGATGTAGTCAGGAGCGTGTCATTCTCGCCTGACGGCACCACAATCGCGTCCGGTTCGAGTGACACGTCGGTACGAGTATGGGACGCCGCCACAGGAATGCAGTTGCGGAAGCTCGTCGGCCACACAGATTCGGTCATGAGCGTGGCATTCTCGCCTGATAGCATCGTAATCGCCTCCGGTTCGTGGGACAGGTCTGTACGAATATGGGATGCCGCCACGGGAAGGCCGCTGCGGCAGCTCACCGGCCACATATATTCAGTCAGGAGCGTGGTATTCTCACCTGACGGCACCACAATTGTGTCCAGTTCGGGGGACTGGTCGGTGCGAATATGGGACACTGCCACAGGAAGACCGCTGCGGCAGCTCGTCGGCCACACAGATTCGGTCACAAGCGTGGCATTCTCGCCTGACGGCACCACAATCGCGTCCAGTTCGGATGACAGGTCGGTGCGAGTCTGGGACGCCGCCACAGGAGTGCAGCTGCGGCAGCTCGACGGCCACACGTATTCGGTCGGGAGCGTAGTATTCTCGCCTGACGGCACCACGATCGCGTCCGGTTCATTTGACAAGTCGGTGCGAATATGGGATGCCGCCACAGGATGGCAACTACGGCAGCTTGTCGGCCACACAGATTCGGTCAGGAGCGTCGCATTCTCGCCTGACGGCACCACAATTGCGTCCGGTTCATTTGACAAGTCGGTGCGAATATGGGACGCCGCTACAGGGCGAGGAAACCTCACATGGAAGAACCCCTGGATGTGATACGTGACAACATGCCCCATTTTGTCAGTTGCACTCCGAATCTGCTTTCATGCACGGTCCTCGCAGCGTCGTGTGGCACGGCACGGGCACAGAGCACCATCGCTCATCCATGATCGCGATGCTAAGGTTCGCCGTAGTCGAATTCTTTGCTGGACTCCGAGAGTAGGGAGAAGATATGGAAGCCAGAAGTGTGAATAGGGCAACGTGCATGGTCAACAGGTTCAAGGTGGACAACGGTGTGATGAAGTCTGCGTCAAGCAGTGTGTATTCCTCTGATCCCAGAGCTTCTCCAGGATCTGGTTTGGGGATAGGTTGTTAGATCAGCTTGAATTTTTTGAGCTGGTATGATCACCGTGATTGCTTTTTGATGTGTCATTCTGAGAGACGTAGTTTCGTTGGTCCTGCCTATTTGGCTGAAACCCTATGACTGGGCCTTTTTGGGGAGGATTCGAATATATATCCTCAAGTTTCTCCCTGTCACCAATGACCTAAACCACAGGTCTTACAAGCCAGAAGTTAGTGTTGTCAGAGAACAGCGATGCCTGCTCCAGGTACAGGAATTCGGATCAGTCATTCATGCAATATTGAACAAGGGCCATCAGGTAAGACGGTGAACGCTTTCACTCCAATGAACCAAACCAGGCTATGCTTGAATGTTGCCATGCATCGTTGCCTTAAAACAGCCATGCCCCAGTGATGTACCTAGAAACAGCAGCTGAGTCTACTATCAACCCCTGTGGGGTTTGCCCATATACCAGATGCACAAATGCCATTGATTCTTCGGCCGGCATTAGAACGCAGAAATCGCTGGTTAGGCATATTGTTGGGATCTGGCGTCTATCGTTGAGTACGTGAACAGATTCAGAGGACGTCACTCGACTGGCTGGTTGATCACTACACCCGACCCTTCCTGGTGCAGTTTCCGCGGTGTTTGTACTGACCAAGAAGTCCGTTGGCTTTTTTGGGTGACTTTCTCTCTATGCAATCCTCAGAGTTCGTCTGGTTGAAGTCTAGGTCGTATGTCCAGATTTGGCTGACACCAGGAACCCGCTATTCTATCTTGCGGGGTGTGGCTGTGAAGTCTGGCGCTCGGTTTGGCTATTTCCGACTGCGGACCTCGTCCTGGCCAGCTGCTATCTAGAGTGCAACTGAAAATCCGGATCTCCAAGCCTCCGGATAAAAGGGTTGCCGGGCGCCTGCATTACTCTCTAGGACAAGAACCAAACAGTCGGCTGTTGTTGCAAACGGTGTTCCAAAAGCGAGAGCCACGGTTTGACCGAACCCTCTCACTGGAACTCAGCCACCTCCTTGTTTTGGCCAAGTATATACCTGTTTAAGAGAACCATCAGATTGTGGGACGTTTTCTCCATCATTACCTTGGGAGCAACCTATAACGGGAGTACGTACGCAAGGGCAGCATTAAGCACTGGGTAAACTTTCCACTCAATTGGGTGATATCCAATGATGAAAGTGCTCCAAGGGGATTTGTACTGTAGTGATATAACTACCACCTTCAGGGTGGCGGTGAATATCATCTCGCTCCCCTGTTTCAGCCTCCTTGGCGAAGTCCATCGACTCCAGAGAAATTCTTTCCGGCCCCCTCCCTGGCATGACTAAGTCTCATGTTCAACTCTGCGACACTTGGATGCCAAGCCAAACTCGAGGCGTTTCTCAAACGCCAACGACATTCCCTCTTTATTTCTTGGCCACCAGGGATGTCAGGTCGGTTATTGGTCCGCGCTTAAGACCTCGGGAGGCTGATACATTCTTTCTCGCCTGACAAGGCTCACGGGGCTTCTCTTGGTTGACGATCGCAAGGGTACATAATAACCACAGATCCAAACTCATGGAGTGAACACTCAACATAGAGGTACACACACTCTCTTTTTCTCTTCCCTATATATTTTACCCTTCGCTCTTTTTTTTGTTTTCTAAGCCGTCAGCGAATATGAAGTACACCTACACTTACACATCCGTCGCAGCAGCGCTGGCTGCTGCTGTTAATGCTCAATCTGCTCCTGGCTTCCCAGTCCAAGTCGAAGATAATTTCCGAGTATATTTCGAAAGTCCTACCACCGAGGTCGATCCGCCCGGCGAACTGTTGCCTCGAGAAGGTAAGCCCACGCTTCATTTCTTTTTCCTACCATGAGTTGTCTCAACTGACCCAATCCCATTTAGATACGCTCGTTGAACCTACCGCCCTGGGACCCGCAGACTCTACACGAACTCGGACATTCATGCTGTTCCTCGTTGACCAAGACGTGACCACTAGCGACGGCTCAACAGTCCAGCTGCTTCACTACTTCCAGCCGAATCTCTCGGGTGCATCTGAAGTGCTATTCAATGATGCGACCACGGAAAATGCCACTACAGCGCCGAGCGTAGACTATCTCCCGCCCACACCACCCGCGGGAGACGGCCCGCACAGTTACACATTTCTCCTCTATCCGCAGCCAGAGGATTTTTCTATTCCTGATTCCTTTTCGTCTTTCTTCCCTCCGGAAGACACGAATGCTAGGTTTCCATTCGACATGGCGGGATTCGCCGAGGCCGCCAACCTAGGTGCACCGGCTGGTGCGAATTGGTTCCAAGTCGAGAATGGCGAAGCTTCACCATCAAGTACTAGCACAGCTTCTGATTCTGCATCGAGTACTGCGTCGACGTCGGCGTCGACGTCAGCGTCTGAATCTACCACCACTGCCGATACAACCACGACTACAGAATCAACAGGTGACTCTACGTCTTCGACTAGCACTACTTTCGAGACAGTCACGGCGACGGCTTCGACCAGCGACTCTGGGTCCGAAGTTACCAGTACAGCTACAGCCACTGCTGAGACAACAAGCACGACCATTGAAGCATCTTCTGGGGTTACAGTCATACCTAGTACCAGTTCCGGTGCTGGTACTAGTGCTAGCGCAAGTGTTAGTGCTGCTGGCGATTCTGGCGCCGGCATCGTCGAGGCTGGCAACAGCATGAGACAGCTGATTGTTGGGCTCGTTTTGGGCATTGCTGGCGCTCCGTTATTCGGCCTGTAGAAAACGAATTGGAATGTAAACCAGAATGATATCGGGTGGAGCATCAGGCATCTTACGTCAAAAATGAGTTTCTTTATGTACCATAGCATTTCTGGGTTGGCGTTAAGTAAGAATCTGGTCTATCAGCCATACGAACAAATTCTCACTGTCTTATCTGGAACAGGAGAGGGAAAGAAAGGAAGAATGGAATACCGCAATGACAAAGGTTGACTGAAGTAATCGGTCCTATAGTTGTCTATCCCTTCGTTGTTCTTCAGACGGCTGAGTAGGGTAGTCGACAGGTGCTCTAGCGGGCTTAGCCCCCACCGGGGTCTAATATGTGTCAGGCGATACTTATAGTGTCATATTCCCGCGGAATCCACCTGGAATTAAATGATTCAAAGGCTATGAGAGGACCCACATACAGTCGGGTCCACGCATGGAGCTGTCTTCTCCACAGACCTTGATTTGCTCAAGGTTTGCGACAATTGTGATGAAGTTTTGTTCAAGTCAGATCAGTCGACGTCAGTATGGAGTCATGCCAAACAAAACTTGAATGAGAGCCATGCTGTTCTTATGTCTAGGCATTCAGTAGCAGGACGAGATTTTATTCTGTGTTTCTCTGAATCGGTTTATAATACTCTTTCCCTTTTCTGAATTGCTCATCCAATCAGCTTCTTCCAGACTCTCTAGGCCTATAGAGTAATTATGTCGGCGGCAATGACTCAGACGAGGATATCGAATGGGACGCTACAAAAAAGCTGGCACTTGATTTCCTCCATACTCATCGGAAGCTAGATGCTGTACATGCTGGTCACTTACATCATTTCCACAATCCTGCGACACAGAGAGATGACCAGTGAAATAATAGGGGAAGCCAGGAGCCAGGACAACAGTGGAACCACGTATACAGATACTAGCTGGCCACCATTGCCTATGCTGCGGGCGTGTCACTATCACCGTATTCCTGCTTTGCTATCTGTCTTCAAGACCCTCCTTGAGCAGCTCGTGCACAAAATGATGCTTTGAGACGACTGGGGCTATGGATTTCTTACCAGTCACAGCGGACTTTTTGTCGACCCTAGCTTGAACGAATAGAGAAGGCCTTGGGCGAATCCTGTCAAGAAAAAGAATTTCATGGTGTGTACGTTTCCTCCGTTTGACAAGTCCGTCACTGAATTACGTCTGTCAGTACTCAGGTCACATTCTTCCTCATGACTGCGCTTCATGCCATGCTCTTCGGACCCGAGGTGCTGGCCTTTACAAGGGCTCCATTTTTTCTGGGGCATGAAACCGGAAAAGTTCACATACGACACTAGCTCGCTAAAAGACCTTATCCTGTCGCAAATGGAACAAGAGAAATAGCTCGGCATTTGCTGTGAACCAAATCGTATATTTGTTTGCAATCAGTGTCTGTCTGGCACGCGCATCTACTTTGAAGTTGGTCGGAAAGTCAACGAGTGACCAGTCTAGATGATTGCTTTCAGATACGAGGATGTATAAAAAGGCACGAACGTCAGTGAACAGGTCACCAGGAAATATCCCGCAGCATGGGACGAGCAATTGGAAGCGATACTCCTCACAATGCGGTCATGGGACGGGGAAAACAAAATGTGGACATATCTTAAACAATCGGTGGGTGTACATTGATTGTAGTTGAATGCTCTGTCTGGAAATTGATCCTGCCAAATTACGAGTATATATACACGTTTTGTTGACCCCTTTTCTACTCTGTTCCTACTTCTATCCTGAATAGGAATGGTAACCCCTTTTCCAATAACGGGACACCGGCTACTGTTCAACAGAACTCAATGCTGTTTTCTTCTTTTCCTCAAATAATTTCGGCCTTCTGAGCTGACCTTCGACCAAGGCATTCTCGCTCCTAGAAACGACGGCCCTGATGATTACTTGGATTCCAAATACCGTGTCGAGATGCTTTCATGCATCGATCACAAACCGTTTGTATGACGTCATACTACAAGCGCAGTTGGCTCATGTAACAGAAATCTTTGGGAAATTACTGATTTTCAGCCCCCGGTTTCTACATATCTGACAGCCGTATCGTGGTAAACCGCTTCGGTTACCATTGAGCACGCAAAAGTGATTAGGCAAGAGATCCTGCAAACACGTTATAGTGTTGACGAAGACTTCTCCTTCATATCGGCCCTAAGAATGGAGGGGAGCTTGGCAGCTTTTCTATGAAATGTTTCTTTTTTCCCCGAAAAACAAGTCATAACCCCACAGGTCAGGGGATCTGGATCGGCCCATGAGCGGTGTATGAGCAATTCGTACCCAGGGGCAACAATGGATATCTCTCTGCATACGTATCTACTTGTAAGGACTTGTAAGGACTTGTAGGACAGGTCTCAATGCAAATCTTCCTGCTTTTGAGACTAATCCCCTTATGCACATACCGGCCGCCTAAGGCAATTTGTTCGCGATATGTAAAAACCACCATCTTTCTCAAGTCCGACGTCACTATTACAATACACTTAAACTATCGCCGCCGCTATCACCATGAAAATCGTCGTCGCTGGCTCGACTGGCTTTGTCGCCACTGAGATCATTCGCCAAGCTCTCTCACACTCCGACATCACGACCGTCGTTGCTCTCGGTCGTCGAGAGATCTCCGCACCTCCGAACCTGGGCCCAACCGCTGACCCATCGAAGCTCAAGTCGGTCATATTACAAGACTTTGAGAACTACACAAAGGACGTGAAGGAGGAGCTAACAGGGCTAGACGCCGTGATCTGGTGAATGCATCTTAATCAAAATGCTTCCCACCACCCCCACCACCCCCAATTTCTACTCTGGGCAAGTGCCGCGACTATGGATAACCAGCTAACTAGTTGGGCTTGGGCGAACACCAGGACCATCGCCATTGTGCCATCGAAGCTAAAAACCATCTCATGGGAGCAAGCCTGCAAAATCTCGCGCGACTACGCCATCAAGGGCATCGAGACCATCTCGCAGCTCCCGCGTGAAGGGAAGACCAAGCCGCTCCGCTTCATCTACATGAGCGGATCCCACGCCGAGAGAAATCAGTCCAAGAAGCCGTTGATCTTGGGAGATTACCGTCTCATGCGGGTACGTGTAATTCCTGCTCTATCATACACGCTCAACCTCTTCATTCACACCAGCGTTCCGCTTTGCTTCTGAGGACACCTGCTAAGCTGAGCATTGCTTCTGTACAGGGCGATGCCGAATCGCGCATTCTTGCGTATGCACAACAGTTCAACGGCGCGGTGGAGGCATGCGTGGCCAGGTCCGGGGTCATCGAGGACCCGGAGGAGACGGCCATTTTAGCGAAGGTGGGGAGAATGGTTATATGGATTCTCGTAAATCTGCCAAAGGTTGCCGTTAGCGTGATTTCAGCGGCACTGCTAGACCAGGTTGTCAAAGGGTTCGAGAAGGATACACTTCTGAATGAGGACCTGGTTCGGATCGGGCAAAAGGCCTTAGCTGGGCAGAAATAAGTCCTATCCCAAGACTCCGCCCTAGAACATCGAGGTGTTACGCGCAGAAGATTTATGATGAAAGATGACGGAATAAGCCTGTGCTGAACTTGTCGGGTGATACGGCAGGCATCCGTCGATTCAGACAAAAGGACGAGCTTCTTTCCTTTGAATAGATCTTAAAAGAAGAAGGGTAGTCATCCTACCTCAGCTAAAGTGTATGTTGACCAGCGAGGTGTGCTTTTACGGACTCGTTCCGTTTCAAAGGGATCCACGGGTCTGTCAGACTACATAGTTTCAAAGTGTATAGCAAGTGCACAATGCCATCGAGGGTCTTTACAAGCATTGGCGTCGCTATTTATCACAGTTGACATCGTATAATATGACGCGTTACCCTTGGCTGTAGCATGTCGTCGGATACTGCTGGTGGTCAGCAAGATGGTCAACGAGATGGTAGAACAGTGAGGACGGTGGGAACAGACAGCTCCTATACTCTGCAGCTCTTTCGTCGGGAGTCTCAAGTGATGATGATGTTGGCTTGAGCAATCGGGCCTGACCTTGTCAGTCACAGCATAGGACTCCAGCGCTTATCGTCCACTGACACTCATTGCATGGTTCAGAAGGCTCCCAGTTGACGCCTTTCAAGGGAAACATACCGGCGAATTTTGTAGAACGGCATTCACCAACCAGGATGCACTGTCGTGTGTAAATTGGCATGATGATGTACCAAGACCCAAACATTTTTTGACCGCTTTTGTGCATCCCCCCGGCTCGGTTGAGACAATGTCCACCACCAATATCGCCGCGTGCGGGATGGTACCACGATTGGTGGTCACATTGCGACAGCTCTTAGAGAACCATTCGATTTTGGGCCTTCAACTATGGGTGTCTCAACAACATTCGCTTAAAATTATTCATGGTCGTATTCGAGTGGGCCTTCCGATCACGTATCAGCGTATGTCTGTGTCTGGTGCTGTGTGCAAGGCAAGCTCACCACTATAATTGTCCGCTGAATGGTCGATTCGCTCTCACCACAAGTGCCTCGGCTGGATTTTATGGCCTACAGAGTGGCTGGTATAGCCCAAAATGCCGCGGTCCCTGCGAGCGCCAGGATCAGAGAGATATTGCCGTGATATCGAGATGCCACATTATCGCCCAGAGCGCTTGCTGTTGAGCTCGACGACGAAGTAGGCGTAGCCATCGAATTTGTTGGGCTCGAAGCCTCAGTGGCGATCGCCGACGTTGTCTCTGGCGCTGAGCTTGTTGCCGTCATCGCCACACTGCTCAGCACTGACAAAATCGAGGAACACTGGACGACGTATGGTTGGGTCGAACCTATGTCATACGTTGAATTGTATGAGGCATGGCATATCGAACATCTGCAGCGAGTGCGTGTCAGTGCAAATGACTAGAGAGAAGCTTCATGAAACTAACGCGGTCCAGGCTGAAGGATAGTCGTTCGAGCAGTAACAACCCCACACATCGTCAATGAAATCGTGATAGTCGTTGCAGGAAGCGGCAATATATGACGCTGTCAAGCAGAGGCCAGATGGAGAGGCATAACAATCCAGCCCAGAGGGAGGAAAAAGATCAGAAGTTGTTGCCGGTGGTCCGGTGATGGTGTCGTTTTGAGCGGCTGCTAGAGCTGGCCACAGCCAGCAGAGCACAAGCGTCCTCCGCATCGTCTGGCAATTCAGACGTAGCATTCCGTTATTGTTCACGACAGCGACGGCGACAAACCGGGCAGGAAGAGCAGCCAAGATTAATATGAATTGCGATGCAGGAAAGTCACAGTTCCCGGCACGGCAGACCACGAGCTCCACCAGCCAATGCAATCTCAGAGAATATCACACAATGTTGGTGGCGAAACAACAAATGTATATTAAGGGGTCAAAAGATCTGCACTACACCACGTATTCGGGATGGCAGCCAGAGAAAGGAGACTGCTGGCCCAAGCATAAATTGTTTTCAGGAGAAACGATGGTTGATTCGCCAGGTTCCTTGATGGCTTTTACCCATCAAGTTATAAAAAGGGACCAATTTGGTTAGCCTGCTAGGCGTAGTTCAAACATTCCATTTGCCATTCAACAATCTAGCCGATGTACATAGTTTTATATTGTCCGGACATTGCCCCCCCTCCTTAGCGTGGCAGAAGGCTACTCTCATCGCCATTGACGTCCAGTCCTTGCTGTCAATAGTTTTGAATCATCATGGGGCTGACTATCGGAGAAATCGCTGGTGTGATCAACGTCGGTGTCGTTCTATGTAAGTTCCGAGCCGGGTCGTCAGCCAGAATGGTTGCGGCTAACCATGCCCAAGTGCAATTCACCTTCCC
This sequence comes from Rhinocladiella mackenziei CBS 650.93, assembly GCF_000835555.1. Taxonomy (NCBI): domain Eukaryota; kingdom Fungi; phylum Ascomycota; class Eurotiomycetes; order Chaetothyriales; family Herpotrichiellaceae; genus Rhinocladiella; species Rhinocladiella mackenziei. Next base: position 1,962,511 of record NW_013550599.1, read on the forward strand.
ACTTCTCCTTGTATACATCTTGGCCGGTATCGTCCCCGAACGAAGCAATGCGATTACATGGCAAGAATGTCCTGTTCAGAGCCAGTTTTGTTTCTCTTGCTAACATCGTTGGTAGGTCTGTTACCGGGCGCTTCTTGAATGGCTCGTGGTGGCCGACGATTTTGAGAACTGATGGCGCTGCCATGTCTAAAGTCAGCAATAGAGTGATCTTTATTTCAACCTTCTCGACGCTAGGTTTTGCCCTACTAGCAGTCGCTGCGGTCCTGACACCTCTTGGTCTGCACAACACGATCACGGCCACCTCGGTACAGGCCAGCGAATTTGTGTATGCTCGAGATGTGTCCCCAATTGGTCAAGCCACCCTTCCTCGAGATGACTACAACACTAGTCGAACTTGTGGCTGGCTCATGTGGACAAGTTGTCCTGGTCAGTATCACGGTTTCTACACCACGACAAACGAAAGCGGAGCGTACCTCAACTGGGATTCTGACGATGCATATATATCTACGGTCGTCCCTGAGAATCTCACAACGCTCTTTTCCACTGGACATGAAGGCGATCGCGCCACAGTCGCCACCCCTTTCGATATTGAATTTAGATCATACACACTAGTGAGCGATGTCGAAGAACAAGAAAGTGTCCTCTTGAACAGCTCCTCGCCGGACTTCAAGATTGACCATTATGCTAAGCGCACCCAAGGAGAAATCCAGTACGGAGATATGATTGTTTTGGCGGACGATTTCGTTATCCGAGATGGGGTGGTCGCAGATATGAAGAAAGGGGGCCTTGGATTCAGGAATCATACAATCCCTCGAAATGTTCACTCGGGAGCAGATTGGACTGAGGCTCTCCTGTGGCTTGAACCCGAGACGGAGTGCGTTAACAACAACCTTACTGTCGAGTTTGGCATTCCAGAGGACGCAGGATATCAGGAAACCTATCTGGTCGACTACGGTGGCATCACCGAGCGACTGACGGATTATCCTTACATCGACCTGAACCAAACTCAAGTTCGACCCGAATTGTACGCACGAGCTCATAAAGGGGCCGTTCTGATGAACTTCAATCTACGTCAACAATTGAATGTGTCGACAAACAACGCGAGTTATTATGGCAAGAAATTCTTGCTACCCAGCTCCTATTACACGCCTGGTGTGGTGAGCATTGGTACCTTTGACAGCGGCATACCAGACACATATCTTTCAACCGACCCAGAGCAGAACATCACCTTGGTTGAGAGCATTGGTATGTTATTTCTCTTAGTCTTTCTTTCTTTTTTTTTTTTTTTTTTTTTTTTTTTTGGCATAGTGACCGTGTGATACAGGCCTTGTCACCTCTGGATATGGTGGTATGGACCAAGCGAACTTCTCACACATCGCCAATATCGGTGGTACGGTGCTTGGAGCCTTCTCAAATATTGACAAGAGCAACCACAATGGCCGCTTTGATCCAGGTACTAACTACAGTGCACCCCTATTCTCCTGTTCCACCTCTGTTCGTGTATTCATCATGAATGTGACTTTCTTCATGAACGGGACATCTTCATTGGAGAACCTCCAGATTCGATCGACAACGCCACAAACGTACTCCTCGAACGCCACAACGCCACTTTGGGCTGTGGAAAACACAGGTGGGATGAATATATCAGACGTTCAACCTATCTGGGGCCTAGTCGGCGACGAATACGAGCATGACCCAAGACTCTGGACGATACGCCGTGAATACATGTATCTTCCCGCAGGCTCATCAGCTATGGGACTTGGTATGCTGAGCACTTCAGACTCTCTCGGCTGCGGCGGGCCTATCAATACCCTTGATATCCTCTACAACGGACTGGACTCGGGCGGCCAACAGTTTCCTGATTTTAGTGGCATCACATCCCTCCCTTTGAGGCAAAAGTGGCAAAAGCTCTCGCAGACGTATGGCCAATCCATCAGGTCCGCACTGGTTACCTGAAGCTAACTTTTTTTGGTTGTTTAGGAAAGAGGGAATCGCCACCATGATGGCCTTGATTTGGACCGACATAACGGCGAACTACGTCACCTCCTCTCGCAGCCAGCTCAACTCAAAATTCAACAGCGTGTCAACCTACATCCAACGTAAGGAACAGAATATACCAAGCAGCTCACCCGTTGAGGTCCTCACTTACGGCCTGGTCATCCGATACCATATCCCTTACGCGATCGTCGCGATCGTCTTCCTAGCCGTGTATCTCGTTGTTGTGGTGGCAGCGCTAGTCATGTGTATCACCCAAAAGTCGACCCTCCATCTGTTAAAGTCCCTGCTTAATCAGACATCCGTGGGACGAGCCGTGGTGAACGAGCGCTGTAAATATCAAGGAAGCAGAGCAATGCAGACCAAGTACATGAGCACGTCTGAGTGGATCCGTGACCACGGTAGCGAGGATATTGCTATAATTAAGGAGAGGAAGAGAGGACAGAGACGGCGCAAGGACTCGGGCCCAGGCATCGCGCAGGAATATCTACCTGTTGAGGGACAAGGGGAAGGCAGTCCAAATCTTCATGGGAAGAGATGAGCAGCTCTCACACGCTGCTGATTTTCAAACGGAGAGTATAATCCATGCGGTGGATTACCGAGACAACTTGGCCAATCCTATTCCCGAGGTAGCGGTGTCCACTCATGACGCACATATCGGTGGACGAGAGACAGGATAAGCTGAACATCCTACTCGTACTAGGAGGCACGACGTCAACGATGAAAGTGTTGTCGCCCCAGAACAGAACCGCTGCGATCCCCATGTTCGCCATTTCTTCAGCTTTCTGTCCGTCTCTAACCGATCGCGAATGTAGATACGAATATCAGCAGCCACCACGGCACTTTGAGTATTGTTGTTGTGGTCCGTAGTCGAATTCAGTACCCTTCGATGTCTTTTTTCCCGGCGACTCGTGGCCAAGATGTGAATTATTTCGTGGTTTGACACCATTCTCTCAGAATTTCAGTTGGCAAAGGTGGAGTGGGAAGGCTGTCGGTCCTAGCACTTGATTGGCTGATCGGATCTAGAATATCGTCATGCCGAGTTCAACATTGTTCTACCCAAGATGAGTCAAAACTGCTCGCGGCTCACCCCGGATTGGGACGAGGCTGATGCCGCCCTCTACCTTCCCCCGGCTCAGGCGAGCCGGTGAGAGATCACCCGTCTCTCCCCCTACGACGGGTGAGACACGGATGATCCTTCACGGCTGGCCATCGGAAGTGATAAAGCGGGGAAGCCGCAGTGCAGAAACAGAGGCTTCGAAGAAGGCATCTGAGTCCAGGGCGTTAACCGCAAAAGGGCGTAGAATATTCTATTTTCCAACACCTCCTAGGAAAGGCATAAGTGCTCATAATTTCACATATCGATTCACGCTGGGCCACAATCAGACATGGGCGCGTTCGTGCTGTGCTGAATAATGGAAATGATAAATTCGGCAAGGGCAAGGCTTGCTCACAACGTCTAACGGTGCTTGTCATAAGCGACAGTGAAATCAACTCTCAATATAGCGCGGTTATTACCGGTCTCTTCTCGCCGGCCCCCTCCCTGTATCCCTCCAGATGGAACTGAACCTAGGATGGCTCTCCAGATCGATTGGAGGTCGCTCCTGGCTTGTAACGATCACCCTAAGTCGGCCTGGGTGCCTCGAGATGATCTCCAAGAACACGGGAACAATCCTCTCGAAGCTGGACGTCCCCTTTTGTCGTCCAAAGCAGCGTCAATCCGGTCGACTATGAGAAATGTTGTATGGAGGCTGGAAATCATCCTCTCAAGTACGTGCCAATATTTGTCAATGGGTGCTTCTCGTCGGGAAAGCCGTGGGTCGAGAAGCTCTGGCATCTCAAGGACAAGCGGCGGTTGCTGTTCAATGATACGTGCAATTAATAGCCTGAGGAAGTCCTGAGATGTCAGTTTATATCCTTCGGTGACGTCAAAAAACACGTATCCAAGGACGATGTCGAGATTCTGTATGCTTAGTGTTTCGACCACGTCGACAGAGAGCTCGGTGATCCAGGAACACTGATTGCCGCAAACACCACCTATCCAGAGCAGGGAAGTGTGAACCGAGAGCGCCTGAGCCGACCAGGTGGATAGTGACTCTGGGACTCCATTATTCTCCCAATGATCTCTGGGGGAGAGATTGGATTGCCCTAATCGAGCTGCGGCGAGTTCTTCGGAGCTTGATGGCATCTGCCGGGTCATCCAATCTAGCACGATGTTTGCATGATAGATTGCTTGGAAGTGCTGCCACGCTATGGTATTTTCTCAGTAATAAACACATCGAACGCTCCTCGTGTAGGTAATCGTGCCATGAAGTATTTGGTCGATTCGACCCACCTTCTTTTGCAACCTTCTGAAATCGGAGGAGACTTGAGTCACAACTAAGTTCATTTCAGTTCTGAGTTGACTTATGCCTGCCCAGCCTGTTAACTGGGTCCGTGAATGAAGCAGTCTGGCAAGAGGGTGATTTCTACCAGCACTTGAGATATCTGGTGTAGCTTTCATGTCTGATTGTTGCGCCACGTGTGCTGCATCTCGAAGCTCGGAAATTCTTCGCTTAGAAGCCTCAATGTTTTGGATGCAAGACTCAAAGTTATATTCCGACCTCTGCAACAATGCATCGCTGAGGAAAACCCGTTCAATGAGGTCAATTATTTCAATGTACATTCTAACCACCGCAATTTTCATGTCAGTGGTTGGAAAGAGATCTCTGTACAGGTTTGCGAGCGGAATACAGTTGGGCAATCCGGCGAAAAAGTCGATAATAGTGGACTCTTTCTCCTTTTTGAAAACAACCAACTGCCAGTGAGCTTGTTAGGACCTCAGTCGCAGGATTTGGAAGAGGATAAAACCTCAAGAACCCACCTCAAAAAGCTTTTGAAGGCAATTGAACGGGATTGCATATTCTGGACTTTGTGGGATTAGGATTTCCACCACACCTGAAACACGAAGCGCAAATTCGCAAGAGGAGGTCCGATATTCTCTGCGCCTTCGCGCCTTTTTCGGTTTTGGAAAGCAGCTCCTGCTCGAATTTCCGAATTCTCTGCTCCACGATCAAGAACCTCCAGAGACTGTCAATAAGTTTTGTTCATCTGGTAGCATCGAAAGCTGCGTCAAACTTGCAGTGACCTTTGCTATATGCACTGTGCGCCTTTTCGTAGATCCTGATCGGACAGAGCAAGTCAGCATAGGCAAGTGGAAGGTCCGATTAGTTGGAGGGCTACCTACTCTTTGTCTACATTTCCTTGATACCACGCCCCATATCTTTCACCCCCCATTGGTTGCACCAAAGGATCCATCATTGGGTCCTGTTCTACCCGAAGAAAACTGTTCCATGTGGCAAAGAAATGATTGATGAATACCATCAGCACATCTGCATCAAAAGAACAAGGCAAGGCTCGATCCCATTATTCAAACTTATCGTGGGACACGCATGAATCTACGAAGACATCTCCTTAGATACTACTATGAAGGCCCTGGAACACTGGAAGACTCATTTATGGTTATCTGGACTCCACAAGAACCAGGAAATCCTATGAACTGGAATAATAAACCGAAATGGATGATTTTATGGATTATTTCAATCGGATGTTATGCCACAGCATTCGCCTTCTCCGGCTGGACTCCCCTCTCTCCGTACTGGGATTTTCAAAGGGCCTCTGCTATGGGCGCCACTGTCTGAGCATTTCAGTTCACAATATATTGTCTTCTTTACCTTTAGCGTTTTCATCGGTTTCCCTGCAGGATGTACTGGTGACAGCACTAGTATTGCAACGCTTTGGTACTTCAATTATTTGCAGGCGCATTTAGATCAACACCACATACAAATCGGGTGTTTTGTGGGGGAGGGGTGGCTAAGGAAGTAGTCGCGAATTTGTTCCCTGCAAAATCAACGTGGGTTGGTCTTGAGTGCATTCGGCGTGGCACCCGCTCTAGGACCAGTGACTGGACTATTTATCACAGGCTTCCTGGGCAAAAAAGAAGGACGACCCTGGGTTATGAATCTAATGGCTCCTTTCGCTGGTGTACTCTAGCTTATAGGCACAGTCCTCGTGCCCAAGGCATATGCACCCATCCTGCTGAGAAAGAGAGCGAAAGGGCTATCCAAGAAAACTGCCAATGTGTACAAGACAAAATTGGAGATTGAAAATGGAGAGGCTTCGGTTTCTCAAGCTCTGAAGACAGCTCTTGTTCGACCTTGGATTTTGTTATTGTGAAACTTATTGCCTCCGCATTACATGTCTATATCGCTATTTCCGTTCCATGCGTGTATGTTCTGGCTTGCCTGGATAAATTCACCGTTAATCCATTGGATGTGTTTGGTTTCCGTAGGGGTAGTATTTTGTTTTGACCTACAACTGGTCTTCATCAGCGTCACGGACTACCTGATCGATTCTTATACTATTTATGCCACCTCCGCTCTGGTAGCGAATACTGTCTGGAGGTCAATGTTCGGTGCAGCCTTTCCGCTCTTCATCCTATACATGTTCAGAAGTCTGGGAATACGTCAGGCTTCAGCAATACCGGGATTTCTGGCATAAGATGGTGCCAGCGCCTCCCATATTATACAGATGTGGGACTGCCGTTCGTCGCAGATAGTAGATGTGTACGCTTCCAGGACAGAAAAGGCTTTGATGGTTCTTCAAGTAAACTCGGCGAATGTATCACCAGGTATCCGATCTCGAGAATACAAATTCCGCTTCCAGCGTGCTACAAAATTCAAAGGTCGGGATTTAACATCGAGATAACGCGGGAAATGGCACTGGCAGGGCAGTGGAGGCCAGGCGATTCTGCCACCCAAAAAAAGGCGCTATTGTGAAGAATCGACGTGGCTGGACAGCATTGCCGATATACGTTCCTTGACCCAAGTCGTCCAACATGTAATTGTAGTAATTTCGACAACCATCTGGATCTGTTCGATAGGAACCTCAAGCTTCTGCACAATTCGACGTATGGTCCCAACTTCAATTCCTCAGTCTAATCCACATTCGTTGTGACAAGTCACACTGCGGAATCCTTGTCAATTAGAACTTTTGCCAAAGATCAAATCTTCCTTTGAGATTCACACTAGCACGAATAAGGAAAATTTTGAGATAGAGTTCGCCACTGGTACATGATATCTCCTGTGCTTGTACATTTGTCTATTCATGATTCAAGGACCATTATTCTCGAACCATTCGTTCGACAGATTATGCTGTAGTCGCATTTGAATCGGACGAATTGGCCTATCGAGAGAATATAGCGAAAGTATTACTCAAAGCGGACGCTGGGAGATAGACCGAAGGACCGCAAGTTGTCTGGCTTCCTTTTCCCCTTCCTTCTTGATCATGGTTCATCGTGGTCCGGCAAAAGGTTGCCAAAGGTACAAAGATCGTCATATCAAGGCAAGCCACTTTACTGCCTCAAGGGCCATGTACCTCCTATGTTCCTGACAAATCCAGTAGTGTGGTCTCGAGCAGCCAGCATGTAGGCAGTGCGCCAGGCTGAACTTTCGTTGTCCAGGCTATCGCCATGAGCTTGACGTGGTCTCGGGGATCAAACTGCGTCTGTAGTAGGCCGCCATGGAAATCAAAGCCGCAAATCGCCAACTTCTTCCGCAAAGGTTCCCGATACGACTCCGCAAACGTCTCACGTTCCCAAAGATATCGCTTACGACCTTGAATTTCATGCTTTGGTCTTCTTGTTCTCCACTGGAGTTTTGAAACCGACCAAAGACTGGCGAACAAGTCATGGCCACCTGGATTTTCTCCATCCACTATATCAGAAAGCAGCTGCAGACTCTCCGCTCGCACTGGCCACATCCTGGCTGGCGGTGTTAATGATGGGTACCTGTGATAAAGGCAGGCCATATCCTTTGGAAGGCCATTTAATGAGCCAGGTTGTTAGGAGCCTCCTGGCTGCTGTCAAAGACCCGACTACCAGTGTCAAGGACGAGACCTTGACAGCAGTCATTCTCGTTGCATACGGGGAACATCTGCGAGATCGAAGGTATGGATGGAAAATAACATGGACAATTCATCAAGATGGGGCTGAGGCTTTGATCAGAAAGAGGGGGCATCTGAATTTTCGGGACAAAACGTCCCTCGCCCTGTTTGCTGCCGCTCGTCACAATGCCGCTAATCTTGCAATCTCTAGCACAAGGAAAACAAGACACTGGGATTTATGGAACCTTCAAGGAACTCTTCGATAATTATGCGACTCTTACACTCCTGCAACAGAGCTCGATGCCTGTGCGGTTACCATGGTCGCTCTTCAAGATCAACTGGAAAGCAATGACTTCTCTTCTCGCAACCTGCTAGAAAGATTGGCGAAACTCCTTGAACGCCTGCGCTCCTGGCAATGTTGTGTCCCGAGCGAATGGGTACCTCGACAAACAACTCGCGGCAAGCTCAATTATCCTTCGCCAGAAGTCTGTTATCTTTTCAATTCATGGTACCTCCTTCAGCAGTGCTATTGTTCGCCGCTTGGTTCACAGCTCTTTGACCAAACCCTCGACAGATTAGATTTGATCGTCTCAAAGGCTTTGGAGGAGTTGAATTTACCTGCCAAGGTAGCCGGATGCTATTGCGAAGTCGCATCTTGGGCAGGAAGGGAACGGGACACTATTAGGCAAGCCTTTCCAGCGGTAGAGAGTTGAACTATGTATGTGTGTCCCAGCTTCCAACATACTCGTTCACGAACCTTGGTCTCGCCAAAGTCCAATCTTACTTTCCAGAGCTGAGCAGCCGCTGTTCAACCCTGCGTTGGGGCTGTACAATACTAAACGCGGAAATGGTTAATTGTACTGTACTATTCCAAAACACAGCACGCAGTGCGGAAGTTCCTCTCTTTTTGATGAACCCCATCTCCAAATGGATGATCTCGGGAATTTCATGTTCCTGACAAGGACTTGATATAGTCCAGAGTTCCCACAGCAAGAACACTGCCAATGTACGGGATGGACATCGTACCATACATTCTCATATATGAATTCTGAGGGCTCCGAAAGCCCCTGGATTTCGCACCAGGTTGTGCCGCGTGGTAGAGACCACGTGATTCCAAACGGCTTTGCTCGGGTAATGTTATTCTGTACACCACATTTTGTTATTCTGTACACCGCCTCTGATTGGTCCGGATTTTTGTTTTTCCGGTTATCTGCGCAATTCGAAGATACGTGATGTCGCAACATCTAAGCCTGTACAGAACGTAGAACGTAGAACGTAGAATGTAGAAATGATGGTTAACGATGGTATGCTCTATATAAATCCGGCTGTGGAAGCCACGAATCGGCATCAATTGCTCTCATCTAGTTCATCGAAGTGCCTTTTGCGTCTACGATACCTATAAGACCTTCGTAGACTTTGCTGGGGCTCCACAACAGTCTCGAAAGGCTCCTCAAGGTGGTGGTTAACATCAGGATTCACAGTTGTAGATTCTGACGTTTCAAGAAGTCGTGGATCGATGGCCCCATATTTCCGCCTTTTGTCTTGTAGCCACAACTGATTCAGCACGATACTCTTACGAATTGCTAGTAAATCGTTCCTGGCCGACTTACTAACAATCCTGTCATCCTTTAAATCTGCAAAGTAGTCCTCCTCGTCGCTTGACCACTCGAAATTCTCCTCAGGACGATGTTTAAAAGCCTGAGGGTCTGGACACCACGCTGTTTCATTCTTCCACTGACGAGCGAATGATGCACCGCCTAGTCCGTGATATTGCTCCCAGTTCACGAGTTCCGAGGCCATACGAAAGCCTCCTAGTTCGATGTCGTCACCCATAGAGATGTGATATAACGGAAGAGGTGTTAAGTCGTCTAGAGGCTTTAATATCGTCTCAATAGAGGCCGGGTGGTGCGTTATACGAGGTCGAGATTCTGATGCCTCTTCTTGTCGTGAGGAAAGACTAGAAGTCGTCGTCGATACTTGTTGAGAAGACTCTATGGTAATCCGGCGTTGATTAGGTAGTATTTGGTTCATCTGAGAGTCTTGAGTAGATACGGAGAGACCCTCATTACGCACCACCTCAACCAATGATAATTCACGTTTATTTGACTTTGCCTCGAGGCGTGATCTTACCTTTACCGGATCTTTCAGTAGATATAGAGGGTCAATTGGCGGTAGCTTTTTGAGGGTTTCAAGACGCCATTGAGCATGAAAGTCATCGATTTCTAGAGAGGCACGAAGGGCCTTTCTTTGATGATAAAGATGAGCGCAAGGGAGACCCCACTGACGAGTAAAGCGATTTGTGCAACAACCGATACCAGCAAATGGTTGTCGCTTGAAATACTCGACGTGCTCTAACACCTTCTTTAGAGCAAATGAGGAAATCCTGGTATGAAGGCCGAAGAAGACGCTGTCATGACGAAGTCGTAAATCGATTCTAATTCGCTCGTCAGCGAGGCGATGCTCAGTTTGCTCGTTCAGACGCTCGTTGTAGGCCTGAAAAGTTCTAATCGCACCCCGGAGGTGCGATTGTCTATGCGGCAAATCGCTCTTCACCGCTTTATGCATACTCTCAACTCTTGATGTTGTCGCGTTCCCGAAATGCATAAAAAACGATGTCCACGCCTCGCAAAATCGCTCTTTACAACTCATCCAAGTGTCTCTGAGATAGACGACGACCTCTTTATTGTCCTCTATCCATTTGGTGTAAAGATTTCCCCATGCGTTGTCGCACTCGATCTCTGAAGTCGCGTAAATAACCTGGCGCCAATCGACGAGTAGAGACTTCCACATATTGTCGACTTGAGACTTTCTCTCCGCGGCGGACATATGACCTTGCTGATTGTCATATTTCCTTCGCCACAACACTTTACAATGCGCTTCAACGTCGTTGTTGACGTGCCAGACGCAAATTAAGTGCGGAATCTGTGGCCAGACCTCTTTAAGGGCCGCTAGAAGGCCTCCTGCCTTATCTGTCGTTATCGATGTCGGCGAAGGAAGACTCATCTTTATATAGAACTCTCGTAGCCAACGCAGCACGAATACAAATGCTTCCTTGTCTTCATTGCTTAGAAATGCTTGACCAATGACGAACGAGGTGTTAAGAGACGTCATACCAATGATTTGACAGAGGTAGAGGCCGTGACGATTCGTTTTGTAAGTGCAATCAATTGCTAGAGCAAATGGCCATCGTCGAAGCAGCTGTAAGGAGGAGTATTGAAAGAAGAGTATATGTACTAAATGATTATACTCGTCCAGAACTTCCTGATGAGCAAACGCGCCGTCAAGATCTCGAATTAACGCCTGAATTGCTGGTAGACCTTCATCAAGAACCGCAGAGTATCTATATCGTTGATTGCGCACGTCTTGTAGAGTGATTGGAGTGGTAGGATTCATTTTTCTGATGGAGTGCCATGATCTCTTGGTTTCGATACCTACTTCAACATCCGCGTGAATTTGTTGAAGGATACGAGGCTGGGCCTTTCGAGCATTACGTCGATGTACCGCAAACACTTTGCTTTCGTCGGCGGCGACGTGATTATGCGATCCTTCAAGTAATTCGAGAACCCATTGTCTCGTCTGGTTCACCTCCTTCAAACAAGCCCGAAATTGACAAGGATTCTCTGCAATTAGGCTCTTCGATCGTCTTTTTCGATTTGGTGTTGACACCTTAGTGGTGTTGCGTTGTCCACCTCGGACACAGTTTATATATTGCATCACAACTCGACCATCGCGCAACTTGCGAGTATGTTTTTTCACCGCAAAGCCATTTTCTTTTGCGAAAGCTTGTAGAGCCTCGAAGGCTAAATCAAGAGAATCCCACTGAAGTTTTTCGCCGTTTTGATCGAGTGTTTTGGGGGCAGGAATTTCAATCTCGTCGTCGAATGAATCGCTAAAGGATGGGCATGATACTGGCGGAGCGCTCTCAACATCAATTGGGTTTTCGGCGGTTCCTGGAGAGAAACCAGTCCAGTTTTCGGATACATCGCTTATAGAAGATAGAGACTCTCGAGCACTCTTGAAATCGTCATCATCTGAGCTGAATTGGTAGAATTCTGGTGTTGAAAAGCGAGGATTTTGAGGGGCTTCCATAAGTGCGATAAACTGTGGTTACGCGAGAGCAAGAAGGCTGTCAATAATTCACAGAGTAGAGAATAATACACAGAGAAGCTCAAATGCACGGTATTTATCTACTAAGGAAAGAGAATTAAATGTGTTTATTGCTTCGTAACCACCTATAACGAGGAGAGTTTAACGCGTCAACCCTTTACAGCTACGCCACTTACTAGTGTTTTCTCGCCGTCGCCAGGTCAACGGCGATAAGCTCTGTTAGTGCGGTGTACAGAATAACAGGATGAGAGCGTTAAGTGTACAGAATAAGGCGAGAGAGAGGTGGTGGTGTACAGAATAGGGAGAGTTGAGGCATAGTGTACAGAATAAGCAGGTTTTCCGATGTACAGAATAACAAAAGTCGGTGTACAGAATAATACCCCCCGCTTTGCTCCGACTGGTTGCAAAATATCTACAGTTCTTTGATGCGTCTACCTCCTTTACGATGATAGCATTGCACTTACCACCTCGACAACTCCACGACAACGGGACCTCTAGCGTCGGCAAGCGTCTCTATCGATTCATCCAGACTGGAATTTAATGTACTGGTGCTAAAACAATATCTCAGCCCCCTGAAAACCTAGAAAGGCAGTGGCAAAGCAAGGTGCCAGACTCGATATAACCATGCCGCGAGGTGCTGGGGACAGCCGTTCTCAGAGTACTCAATTTGTTCCATTTGACAACACATTTCATGATTCGAAGAACCATTTTGTCGATACATATGCCACCCTTCTGCATGGTCTCTTAGTTTGTATCGCTCAGTGAGTAAAGATATAGGAGCATTGTTGCGTATTGCATCTTTTGGCCCTGAGCCTTCTGGGAGGCTGTGGGGGGACGACCATGGTTCTGTTTATTCATACCTGAAATGATTGCGCCCTAGGCACTTCTATCACGGGGATCTGGTCTTGTAATTCTGGTGAGAATAAAATAAATGCTGCATACGACTCCGGCGATCACCGGGTAGGACATCATCTGTTGGATCAACGTCAACCACAACTGGGGTACGTTAAATCGCTTTTATTCGTCAAGGGGGTGTCCTACTGGGAGGGATTGTAGAAAAGAGACATGCGAAGTGGAGCAGTAGGAAAGGAGAGGAGAGGAAGTGAGAAAATGGGTCTGGTGTAGATATGCTCATGTATTGTTCGTCTCCGACCGACGATTAATTGTCAGAATCCTTATAATACTCATCGTTTAATCCCCACTCAACTGCAGCAATCTGCAAAGCCAGGAATTGAGAGAACTGTCGGCACCAGAGAAAGCTCCCAGTCATATACCAGAAGCCGGGAAAACCCGTTGGTCGCCACCACTATAAAACGTACATTAGTCGCGACCTTTGTCGAACAGCGGAAGGAAGAATAGCAAAAGTGGCTCGTAAACTTACACCAATTCTTTCCTGCTCATCATCCAGAAACCCAATTTCTCCCACCTTCTCCGCAACTTCTTCGCCCATCATCTGCTTGACCGTCACGATGTTTCGGTGAAAGCCTGTGGCCAATACAACGACGTCAGCCTCAACTTTTTCGCCGTTGCCGAGAATGAAGCCTTTTTCGTAGAACTCTTTGACTCCGTCTTCACATCTAAGAATCTTAATTCTGCCATCGACGATCATAGGATTGGCTCCTTGGTCAATGTAGAAGTGTCCGCCTTTAATCAGCTGGTGGTCGAGCAGTCCTACACCATCCTCTCCTCTTTTTAATGCAAGCCCGGCTTTTTCCAGCGCTTCGAGCGTTTCTTTGTCCTGGTTCGCCATCATCTGTGTAGCGCCGATGTTCATCGTACGCGCAATGGGCACCGGGATAGAATTGCCAATCAAGTCTGCGTCTTCGGTGTGGAGGCCAGGGGTGTTCCATAGTGAATACACGAATTGCGCGACTGATTCTGTGGAAAATGAGAAAATAGGATGGCGTTGGATGATGGAGACTTCCTTTGCACCGCAGTTGACGAAGTCTTGTGCAACGTCATGAGCGCTCGTGCCGCATCCGATCATGGCGACCTTCATGTCGTGAACGTATGGTATCAGACGCGCAGACTTGTGTTCAGACGTGTGGTAGAGTGTTCCCTTGAAGAGCTCCTCGCCAGGAAATTCAGGTCGAATCGGCTTATCACTAAACGTCCCTGTAGCCAACACGACGTGTCGAGGTGTGAAGAATTTTTCACCTTCTTCCGTGTTCTCAGCCTCAACTTTGTACCGTCTGGTTGACTTGTCGTATTGGATATTCGTCACAATTGTATTCAGCATGATATCCAGCTCCATGATTTGGCTGTAGTGTTCCATCCAATTGGAAATTTTCTTTTGACCGAGATAATTCGGCCAATTGGAGGGAAATTTCATGAAGGGAAAGTGATCAGTGTATATTGGCGTGTGTGATGTAATTGAATCGTATCTGTTTCTCCATGAATCGCCGACTCGAGGTAACTTGTCGACAATCAGTGCTCTGATTCCCAGGTCTTTCAAGTGTGCTGCCAAAGCAAGTCCGGATTGTCCTAGTACCATTTAGTGTCAGCTGGAATGTTTGATATATGGGGGAAGCAAGCTGAAACTGACCCGCACCAATGATCAAAACCTGGAGGCTTTGGTCGCTTGGTATCGTGGGCAGATGCACACCATTAGGGGCCGGTATAGAGTTCAGGATTCCCTTATTCACGGGCTCGTCAAGACCCTTTAACTCCTCGACCTGGGTGAAAACAGTCCAAGCTTTCCATGTCGACTCTCCCACATTTGCAAGCCGAACAAAGCCTCGTCCAAAGCCGAATTTGGTCTCAAAGGTGAATCCCGATTGAATCCATACGAGTCCCCCCATGTCTGTCAAAGTGGGTTGTAAAGCACCAGTCTTCATCGGCTTCAGGTCTTTGACTTCAGTGGTCGAAGCACCAAATAACTCGCGAATCGACTCCTGACCATGTTTTGTGGTGATGTCCCACGAAAAGGCAAGGATATCTCGCCACCAGCAATCATCGATGAAGACTTCCGATGCAGCAGCAAGGTGTTTTCGAGTAATGCATTGCTCAACCAAGGAGCACCAGTTGTTCACAATTTTGACAGTGTCAATCTCGCTACGATTGACTTTATCCAAAAGAGAGAGGCTCGGAAGTGGAGTTGCCATGTTGCAGACAGCGCCTGCTTGGTAGTTCTGGCGCTTGATAGGTCGGGACATGAGATATTTGATCTCGTAATTGATCGTCTCACCCAAAATAAGGCCCCTGAAAGCGGTCAACCTTGAAATCTTTCACAGGCACAGCAAGGTGCAATGTGAATTTCACATCATTCCACGCAGGATTTATATAGATACACGTATTATCTGAATACGGAGCCGGGGAACGCATTAGGAAGCCGGTGTCAAGAAAAGATTAGGCCTCCCAAGAGGTTTAGGCGCTCGAAGGAATTAACGAAACGACACAGCAATGTGGATCTAAGTTTGCGTGTCCTGCCGTTTTCTGAGGCTTGCTATTCTCATAAGGCGTCCAGCTGGAGAAGGCAAGCAAACTTCCGGCCCGAGTTTCGAGATGCGGTACGCATCAGGCTGTAGAATCACCGCATTGGCCCACACTTTCAATGGGATTGAATAGATTGACAAGGATAAGATCTTATGGATTAGCTAAGAAATGACGTAATATTTTGCACTGCCACTCTCCAGAGAGCTGGGAATTTACCCTCCCTCAAAGGATACTGGTCCTAGTCCTACCAAGGCCATTCTCCTTCACCAGTCCGCTTGGTTTCTATGGCACGAGACTCGACACTATCTTCAGGGATGTCCACGTTGTGGATGTATGATCAACTATCATAACCTGCTTGCAGCCTCTAGCTCAAACTTCTGCCCGACAATATCCTCACTCAATTTCCAGAGCCTCTCTGCTGCTTTTTCATCACTCGCATGTCCAGCTGATTGGGCTACTTGGCAATCGCTGAGATAAATCACCCGGTCGTCCTCGCTCAGCTTGGGGTCCAAAGCTGCGACCAAAGTCGTGGCACTTCCTTGGTCGAGACTTTTCCAAAACCCGCCCGTCTTGCTGATTAATTTGGTGTACTTCTCGTCAAGGTTGCGGGAGAGATCCGTCCAGATGGAACCGGGATGGGTGGCTATTGAGATGACCCCGTTTTGTGAGAGATGCCGAGTTAGATAGAGTGATAACAGAATGTTGGCCGTCTTGGATTGGCCATATGCGACGAATGGCACATATGTCACCCCGGGAGGCGGGTCAAACGACATGTTGGCATTTGTCATCGGTCGTTCCTCTGGTGGAATATCTTCAGGCCGCCTGTGGAGATTATAATCACTAAAGCGGATCGGGGAGATGACATGCCCTTGGCTTGTCACATTGACAATTCTGGTTGATCCCTTTAACTGGGAACTTTGTGCAGCCTTGAGAATCTTGGGCATAAGAAGATTGGTGAGGAGGAATGGACCAACGTGGTTCGTGCCGAATTGAAGTTCAAGTCCGTCTGTGGTGAATGCGTGGGTTTGCATCACCACACCGGCATTATTGATGAGAATGTCGATTTGGTTCACGACCCTATTAATGGTCGCGGCACCTTTGCGGACAGCCTCGAGAGAAGACAAGTCTATCTCCACGAGCTGAAGCGAAACATTGGGATACGGACCTCTGATCTTCGTGGCGACATCCTCAATTTTGGACAACGTCCGCGACGCAAGCACCAACAGCAACGGCGACTGTGAGGCGAGTGCCAGGGACATAGATTCGCCTAGACTTTGAGGTGACACACCGACGATAACCACTGCCAGTTATTGTCAGCTGAGACAGGTTGCCATGTCGAGTATGACGAGTAGTGAACCGACCTGTTTTGCCTCGAATTTCGTCGCTGAAGGCCTCTGCCACCTCGGTCGCCGTCGTCTCGCGGTCATATTGTGGATTTGAGGTCATGTCGGGTCAGGAGACTAAGGACAGCAAGGCTGAGATGCGGGATGACTTGGAATTTTGACCAATCCCGAAGGCCCAACTCTAGATGGGGGTGAGCGAGTCAAATGAGTAAGATCAGAAGCCGTTCGAGGATATTCAGATTAGCAGGTGATGCTTGGAAACCCCGCCAAGTAGATGATCAGATCCCCCGGTATCAACTGCATCAGAGATAAATTTTTATCCTTAAGTACCGTGAACGGAACGACATGAGCCAACACCGGACTCAGGACTCAATAAGTGAATGTGCCCTGAAGGACTGCCCACCAGCTTTGTCCCGCTAGCAAGTTCGTTGGCACCCGGCGCCGAAAATAGTGCTCTGTGCACCGAAGGTGGAATGTATTCAATGTGAGAGTTCCAGGCCATTGTCATACCCCCACAATGCTGTTCACCAAAATCGGCGCCACAATTTATCCACAGTTATTGCAAAGTCATGTATCGATGACAACAATACCTGGGGGGCTGGATTGCATGGAGGAGGGGAACGATGGGGGCAGGTGTGGAGAAGATATCCACCCCCATGTAGTGCCCAATTATCGGTCAAAGTTGAAGGTCCATTATCCATTTTCGTACAATGCACCCCAGTCGGCAGTTCAGTTGGAGAAATCTCCAGAATCTCCGGCTCAACTGGATCAATTCTCTGATATCGACTTCAAAGGTGTGTTAGTTTGACAAGTGCCGTGGGGCTGTAATCGCCTTGTCGGGACCTTTATGAAAGGGGAACCTGCAGGCCCCTTATGTTCGATTTTTCTGTGTCGGAATTCTGATACTTCCACAGCCTCGCTAGAAAGCTTTTTCTTTGCTTCAAAACGTGTTGGGGTTTTTCTTCTTCTTCTCTCCTTTTTTTGGGGAGGTGGTTTGCAATGGTCTAATTTATCTCGCCAGTGGTATAATCATCAGAATATCTAACAGGATGATTATGTCAGCGGAAGAACCATTTGCGAAGTCCAAGACGGGAATTAAGGTGATCATTGTTGGAGCAGGCAAGCGGACTTACACGTTGATGAAGGTATCTGCTTTGCTGACCGAGAACAGGGTTTGGAGGTCTCACAGCAGCCATAGAATGTCATCGGCAGGGCCACCAAGTTGAAATTTACGAATCTTTCCCAGTTCTCAAGTCCCTGGGAGACATAATATCGTTTGGATCCAATGCTGGTCGGATATTTCGTCGATGGGGCGTTGATGGCTCCATAGCAAAGACGATGAGATCCTTGAGTATCGACCTCGTTAACCACGGCTTCAGAATCCATAAATATACCGGAGAGCACATCATCACCCAGAAAACACCTCCACAAGATCCAGATGCGCCAGTCTTTAATGGCCATCGGGGAGAATTGCACGAAGTCATCTTCAACTATGCCAAAGATGATCTCAAGATTCCCATTCATCTCAACCAACGGGTTGAGAAGTATTTTGAGGAGGAAGACAAAGCGGGTATTGAACTTTCGACAGGTGAAATAGTATGACTTATTTCCCATTTCTGGAGATCCGGGGGGTTTTGACTTGTTATGGCCAGGTATATGGCGACATGGTGATTGGATCAGACGGTGTCCGATCAAAAGCCCGTGAGCTTGTGCTGGGTTATGTGGATAAGCCGAAAAGCAGTGGATATGCAGTCTTCCGCGCCTGGTACTTCATGAAAACTTTGAAATCCTGCCCTGGGGATTGACTTGATCCAGGTTTCCCAACACTGATATGATTGCGGATCCCAGAACAAAGCATTTCTGCGATAATGGAGACACATTTAATGGGTGGATCGGCCAAGACGTCCACTTCCTTTTCTCGACTATCAAGAACGGGAGTGACTGCTGTTGGGTGTTGACTCACAGGGTGAGAATCGAGGACAAATCTTCCACGCAAAGCTAATGCCGAGGGCATCAGGATGAAGCAGATATTGACGAATCATGGTCATTCCCCGGAAAGCTGGAGGATGTATACAAAGTCTTCGAAGGCTGGGACCCTCTTTGCAAGACCATTGTATCCAAGACACCCGAGAGCCACCTGGTCGACTGGAAACTAGTTTATCGAGATCCTTTGCCAACATGGATCAGCAAGGGAGGTCGGATTGCCCTCCTGGGAGATTCCGCACATCCATTTTTACCGACTTCAGCTCAAGGTGCCACTCAAGCAATGGAGGATGGCGTTACAATCGCAATTTGCCTCCGACGAGCAGGGAAGAGTAGTGTTCCGGATGCTGTCAGAACATACCAAAGAATAAGGTGAGAAATTATAGACGGACCTGGGTCTTTGTACTCTCTTGCTGACATATAGTGCAGATATGACCGCGTCAAAGCCGTCCAGAGGACTGGAGAGACAACTCGAGATATGTGGCACAAAGCGGATTGGGATAAAGTCAAGAAAAACCCTGAGTCGGTCCAATTCCCACGTGAAGACTGGATCCACACGTTTGATGCCGAAAAACACGCCGAAGAGGTCTTTGATGAGAATTTCAGGCATATCCAAGCCGAGGTTGTTAATGGTACTTATTGACACTGCACAGAAGATTTTTGAGGTGACTGAAACAATGATAGAACCGATGCGTTTGCGTTCAGAACTGTGATGGTCTTTGGACTTGAACGTTCTGGGGCTGGATGAGCGGAGGGACTTACAGCCGTTGGATTGCATCAATGTCACCTTGGTTGGGCACGGCAAGCACTGACTGTCTAGATGTTTGCAGAGACCATTAGTGAGGAGGGAGGATGAGAAGAAAATATGGGAAACGCGTTTGATCACGGGGATAAGGGATTACGGCAAATCATTGATTCCGAAATATGCAAATGCTCCGCCGTAAATTTTGAACGTCCAACGCGAAAAAAAATTATATCTCGTGCTTCTCTTCCACATCAAGTTGTCATCCGGAATCCGTTCTTCTGATACGAGTGTCAAATTATTCAGGGAGCCCCTAAGCGCAATGATGCAACATGGGAATCCCCCGTCTCTCTCAAGACCTCTATTCCTACGCGGAACAAGTGACCCTGGGCACATCAATCCCGACCAGCCCGACACCTGATATATCCACTACATCTTTGATAATCGATGGGCCATCACTTGTATATTTGGTCTATAACAAACTCCTAGCATACCATTCTTTAGGCTCATTTACCCACTCTCCATCCATCCCGACCTACGCCGAAATTAACCAGACTTTGCACCATCTCCTCTCTGACTTCCAGAACCACGGTGCCGAAATTCAAAAGATATTCTTCGACGGAGCATTGCCTAAATTAAAACGAGATGTCCGACTGGATCGAATGGAGAAGCTACGCCGACAACTCGAAACATATCGGCAAGTCCACGCGGAATTTCCTTCAATGACACATCCTCATCCAACCCCTCCGTTTGAGAGTGTTCTATGGGAGACGAGAGCGATGTCGACAGGAAAATTAACGTGGCCTGCTCCACCATTCATGGTCGCCAGCGCCATTGAATCCCTACGGAGCACCCGGTGGAGAAATCTGGTCCATGTCATTCCCGAGGAAGCCGACACATTCTGCGCTGCTGCTGCTAGAGACTCCGACGCATCGATTCTGACGAATGACTCAGACTTGGTCATTCATGGTCTCGGGCCCAAGGCACGGGTCATCCTCCTCCACTCGATCGAAAAAAAGATTACAAGTCCATTGCAAGTGACGGTTATCATGGCTTTGGCTTTAAAACCACGCTCCGTAGCAGAAAGACTGAAAGTATCGTCGTTCATGAGATTCGCTTTTGAGCGATCTCTGGACTCAAGCGCATCGACCGCCGTCATTCGCGAGCGAGCAAGAGATGACTCGAGACTCGAGAGGCATCAAGCCGAGTACGCAGCATTTGTAAAAGAGTATTCGCCCTCGTTACCTGCTCAGCTAGAATTTCAAGGATGCTTGGATGATCTCGATCCGCGAACTGCAGAGCTCATTGTTGACATGGCCGGCTCTGCACAAGTCTACCTCACGCCTATGTTGGAAGACCCTTCACGCGATTCCTCATGGACGTACGGTGCTGAAATTCGACAACTCGCATATTCCCTGCTCGAGCTTACCGTTTTCAAACCTCATAATTTCAACTTCGCCACCGAACATGTCAAGAAAGGCCAGCGAATCGCGACAGTGGCAGTCCCATATTTGCCACGGTCGCATATCGAAGAACATTTAGTAGAACTGCTTCAGCTTCTCGACAACAAAACTCCGAACTCACCTTCTGCCCTAAAAAACTCCGACCCCGTCTTACTCTTACAGTGGTACACAATATCCTTCTCCATTGTACAACAGAAGAAGCTCATCATGGTCAAACGTGCCCCGACTCTATTAGAAGTTACCAATCTCTGCGGTCTTTCGACGAATACATTCTCAAGTTCAAGTCCAAGAGTATCATGGGACGCCACCCATCTACTGGCCAACGCCCAAGCCACGCTCTACTCCCTCCGAATGCTCAAGCAAATCACTCATTACATCCTATCCCAATCGAACCCTCAATTAAGAGATGAAGATCATAGCAACCTTCTTCTCTCACTGCGAGAACTACATACCAAGCTCAAAGACATGCCTGAAATCGAGCATCTTTTTCTCGACATACCGAACCTCCGCTTTCACATGAGGAAATTGGATCTCGAGACGAGAAACAACGCACTCGCACAATTGAAAGACATACTGGACCCTTGTCAACTTACCGTGAAGAACGAATCAGAGTACGCGATTTCGCATGCACAAGACGGAGCAGGAATTGATGGAGACGGTGAATGGATTTCGAAAAAGCGAAAGAAGAAACGGAGACGAGAGCCATCAAATGCCAGTAATGCGGTCAAATCAACACAAAGCACCAACACTTTCAGCCTGTTGATGGAAGAATGAAACGGGCGCGAAAACACGTTACATTAGTAACTTGAGTGCCAGAAACGAAATCGATTGCCTTGACTTACACCATCAAACAGTCTATGTCACCATGCTAATTGTCTACATACCACCTCGATCAGATCACTCACCGCCTCACGCCTTCAAACCAATCAAAACCTCCTGCATGATCTCTCCCATTTCTTGCTCTGCATCAACAGGGAAAACATCCACCTCCTCAACGCCCAGCTGCTGTATAGCCTCCAGCTGACTCTTTACCATATCGACCTTCATATTATGGCCCTCTCTCGCTGAGACTCGTCCGATTAATTCCTCCTCCGTCGCTTGCAGGACAACAAAGACAGTTCTGATCGATTCCCCTGAGCCCAAACTCGAGGAAACCTCAGCCAGGATGTCTCTCAGGGCATTGCGATGTGGACGTGCCAACGCGGAACAAGTTAAGACGATATTCTGGGCCTGTTTCGTGGAGTTTTGCTGTTCCTGTTGAATGAGATTCTTCGCTCTAGTTCTGTCTAGAATCTGCACTTTAATCCGGTCCAGCCAGATCTGTCGATCCAACGAGGTAAGCGGGGTCCCTTGGCCCATTTTCGCAATAGTGATTGTGTCGTAGATATCGTCGCCTTCAATCACCGGGCAGGAAAGTGGTTCGGCAAGGGAACTGGCCAGTGTGCTCTTGCCCACACCACAAGGTCCTGAAAGAACAATGAGGCGGGTCTGTGGCAGCGATATATCCGGAGTTTTCGACGCCCAACTTGTCTTCAGGAACTTGTTGACGAATTTGCATACTAACTCTGTTGTCAGGGCGGGAACCTTGCCAAGTGCGGCTGAGAGATCTTCTGCCGTCGTGGTGACATAGTTCAAGCTCCTCCGCTTGGTTGTGTCGTTGTCATATTTACTTGCGAAGAACTCGACAAGTTTGATCGTGGGATTAGTTTCGGGGTCTGGATTGGAGACACGGAGCCGACGAATCCATTCTCTCTGGCTGACTTCGACGAACGAGAGACCCGCTGCGCGCAAAGCGGGGAGCAGATCGTTTGTCCAGTGGAAAGTGCGTGGGTTGACAATATTAAACACCCGCTGTGATGTAAAGCACAGCGAAATGTCCATCACTGCAGTTGCGACAGTATCGACGGGTAGCCAACGGTGCAATTCGTCGAGAGCAGGGAGCGCTCCAATTGTCGTGGCGGTTTGCAGCATCAGGGGAATGGCTTCTGTGTCGTTCCAGATCCCATGCTTGGTATCTGCGATGATCTGCCCGATGCGAAGGACTCGCGCTGACATTCCTGTCTCAGTGGCTGCTCGAGTGACTAAATGCTCGCTCACAAGCTTTGATCGGGCATAGCCCATACCTTGAGCGCATTTGAAGCTTTCGGGTAATGCTTCTTCGACAAGATCGTCTGGAGTGCTGGCGACAGCGCTCACTGAGGAACAGAAATTGAACGAGGCGGGAGTGGGTTGCCGGGCAGATAGACAGAGGAGCATCAGATTCCGCATGCCTGCGATACAGTCTGCCTCGAAGCTGGCAAGGCTCTTGTTGAAGTTGACGGACCAAGCACAGTGCACGAGAGAAATGATTTTCATTGATAGGCTGTCATAGAGCTTGTCATCGAGGCCCAGTTTTGGCTTCGAAAAATTGGCGGGATAACAGGATATCTTGCGGCGTAATCCAAGGGATAAAGTATGGTAGACCGCTCGGTCTTGCATTGATTTGATAACGCGTTGTCGAGCGGCGGCTTCCGAGCTGGCTCGAACGAGACAGCACACTTCTGAAATATCATCTCTTTGGACCAGCTGTGCAACGAGGTGCGCGCCGAGGGACCCTGTGGCACCGGTGACGATGATGCATGTCTCCGTTGAGGCCCTTGGGACAGGAATATGTCGAGGAAAGACACTGTATTTGGCAACCAGGTCTTCCATTTCCTGGATCACATCTCCCGTGTCCACGGCCTTACTGTCACGGATGCCGAGGATGGCCGCCGCTAACTTCGCGATGGTCGGATATTCAAAGACCACGTTCTGTGGCAAAGAGTTACCATTCAACTGGATCTCCTTCATAATCCTCGCACGCAGTCTCGTCGATTGCAGAGAGTCTATCCCCAGCGAGAACAAGTCAGTGGTATCTGTGACGTTTGCCGCGTCTTCCTTTGGCGCAAGTTCCCGAATTTGTTTTCGGAGGAAATCTTGCAGTTCCTGTTCGGAGAGCACAAGAGTACCGGCTGATTTCGACTCTGCTTGTCGGTACACTTCGTCAATATCCTGCTGGAATCTGCGGTAGACTGCTTGTCGGATCATGGTACCTTTGTCCGTTGATGGATATTCTGTGGCAGGCGGCAATACCCTGATCATGTCCCTTGCGAGCTGCGCATAGGCAGGCAGAATCTTGTTCTCCGCCGCGATCGTTGGCCAAATTGCCTCGATGAATTCATGTGTCTCCAGATGTGCGGCCAGGTCAGAAGAGATGATTATCATTCCTACCTGACTCTTCCCGGTTCCAAACATGACCGCTTCTTGAACAAGCTTGTTCTGACGAAGCGACTGTTCCATGGCGATGGGTATGACCTTTTCTCCGTTCATCAGCACAATTGTATCATCCAACCGACCACTATATTTCCACGCTCCTTTGATAGATGGATGTGGCTCGAATAGATCTTTGGTGGCGTACGAGCCATCATCTCGATTCGTCGCGACTTTCGATGGCCACCCATTCAACACAACTAGCTCAAATAGATTGCCACCTCTCTCTTCCCACCGAATATACGATTCCAATTTCTCATGAACTCGGACATAATTCCACGCCTTGTCTCCCGAGGGCCGGAACGAGGTCATGAGCTGACCCGTTTCCGTTGTCCCATAATGGCTAATCAAATTGACACCGCCATCAGTCAACAGGTCTCCCAAAGCGTCTGGACAAGCTGATCCTCCAAACATGACGACTTTCATGGCCGCCAGAGCAGCGATCCCATCTGGGGTCTCGCTCAAGAGCTTGAGTGCGTATGGCACCCCGTAGAATATCTCGAACTGGTGTTGTCCCATTATTCCCAGCAAGTTCTGGCGCGTGAGGGGTAAGCTGGCATTGTACATGTAGATCTTCTTCACCGATGTGATTGCGCGGAAGACGCTACTAAGGCCGTGAGCATGGAAGAGTGGCAGTGTGATGAAGCCGCGCATGTTCATATTCTGCTCATAGTTTCGGAGTGCGGCCTGGTGAGTTTGGTAGATTGGTTTGGGAGGACCCGTAGAGCCGGAAGAATGAATGATCCAGCATATTTTCGTCGTCTCCTTGTCCAGGTCAAGATGTTGCTCCAGTCCAAGCTCTTCTGGTCCCGCCTGCTCAATGATGTACTCTTCCTTGTTGCTGATGTCGATGACGGTCAAATCCGGTAAAGATGACTGCAAAGATGAAGTGGCTTTATGATACGATGGATGAACTACAATATGCCGACATCTCGTGGAGTCTAATAATGACAGATACGCTGCTTCAGATATTCTGGTAGACAAGAAGAGAACAGTAAATCCCAGCCTCGTCAAGGCCAGAGTAGTAATGACATAGTCAAGGTTGGACGGACCCAGCAGTGCCACAACGCGTGCATCCTGCTCTGATACAGTCCGAACAGGAATTTTCTGGGAATATATTCGCGCTGCTCGGGAAGAAAACAATTCCAGGTCTGAAAATGTATATTCGACATAATCAAGTTCATGAGACGGATATCCTAGGATCGGCTCGTTAGGAAGTTCTCTGGCACTTAACGACATCAGCTCCGAAATGGTCCGTGGCTTTGGTATTGGTGGCGACAGCGGTGGCGTACGTAGTTGTAATGTAGTCGACGCGATAGACGTGACCTTGGAGATAGGGGTCGGGGAGATCACTTTTGAGAACGTCATGATGTACGTTGCTTGTTTGGTAGTATGGTCCTTGCTGGTGGTGTAGAGGACTCAACAAAGGCTTCCAAGACCAAATATATAGATTGACTCGGCGATACTAGAAGTAATTGACATTTGCAATCTGCATTTATTAAGACAGAAGGAGTTCTCAAGGGAGATATAAGTCTTCCTGTACGCAAGGTCTCTTGAGCAGGGCAGCTTCGTCCTTTGATAGAACCCAGGAAAACTTCCCGTCGGCTCGCATGTCGCGACTCCGGTGAAATCGGTTCCCCGGACTACAGCTCATCCCTCTTACAATTTCCTCGAATCAGAAGTCAAAATGCTCGTTGGCTTTCTCCGGTTTCCCCGAACGTCCTTGAAATGGCAAACCTTCCGGCGAGAGGGAGATTTTTTTTGGGAGCGAACAAAGCCAGATCTCATCCCGAGAGCCGACGGATAGCAATGGGAAGGCTTTGGGCCCGTCAAATTCAGGCCGACGGAGAGATCTATATACTTCACGGCCCGGAAACTTTCATGCGGCATTGCGCAAATGACTTGGTATCTTTGGGCCCTATCCATTGTCGCCGAAGCTGCATCTTGACCGTTCTTGGCCTAGGTAGTTGGATGTTCGAAGTTCTGGGAGCGTTGGAAGTGTAAAGATGCATGTTTCACCCAGCCTTTGTCTGGGAATCAGCGGCAAGTCGTCCTTCTCACATCCTCGAGGATTGGTGTCTTCCGAGAGTATCGAACATATCGACTCGACTCTCTGCAAAATGTATTCCACAATATCACCATCTGTCTTCACGGTGGAGAATCCCACCCCTGGTGGGACCGTCTTTATATCTTCGCTGGTGACGTGTGTTTGGAGTTTGGTCTCGATGTCACAAGGGTTCTTGCACAACTTCCAATCAGTAATAGTAGTGAGGTTCTTTATCGGGATTGTCGAAGGGGCGTTCCTCCCGGGTCTCATATCTTTGTTTTCTTGCAGGTGCAAAAAGCAGAGAACTGGGTAAGCGCATTTCGTTCATGTATGGTGGCTGTCGCCATCAAGTGTCAGGCTTTGTCTAATATGTGTCCTCTTGCTTCGGACGTTTGATTACAGCGGGTATCATCGGCTGAATGGAAAACACCGTATGGTACGAAAATTGGCAATGGCTATTCATCATTGCGGGTGCAGGAACCATCATGGTAGGCCTGTATGCCATTCCATTATTTCCAGAATATCCGTGCACGGCTCCCTGGTTTTCGGGCGTCTGGTGGGATAGATGTTAGCTAGGCTCTGCGTGATTCGTTGACTTACAGTATCGCTTCACATTCATTCAAATGATGCTCTAGGTCCCTCGAGGTTTTTGGCGGAATATGAGCCTCCTGCTAACCATTTGGAGATCACTACGGGACAATCCATCATTTATTTCCTCCCTAGTGGTATGAAGACCTTGGGGAATTAAACACCGCCACCCTGTTGCTATCAGCGCCGCCATACGCTGTAGCATTTCTTGGCTCTCGTGGTGGCATTCTCCTCTGCACATATCAATGGTATTCCTCTTATCTCGTCTTTTATCGGCAATACCATGGCAATGCCGACGCTGGGCTTCAGTTTGAGGTATAATCCTCCTGACACTTTGTGGTGTCCATGCGTGAGTGGAACCATTGATCGCGCTGCAGCCAAAGCATAAGCTAACGCCAGTCAGTTTGTACAAATGTCAACTATGCCTGGGTATCACCATCTATCCCGCGCCCTAAGGCAAAGAGAGCTGCCTCCTTGGCCATCGTTATCCTTATGAGCGGTAGAATGACCCACTCCTACAGTTCATATCCACTTCCAGAGTGTGGCAAGCTCCAACGTTACGTGGGTGGATCATTTCTGACTTGTCGTGGCCTTTCTTTGTGGATCTACTGTAGTTGCAATCAGATTCTGTCTGATCCCTCTGAGTCAGACGGTCGACGAAATGGGAGGCCGTGCAGAAGGTTTTCAGGCTCACGTTGTCGTTTCGTCAAAAACCCTGTGTGGCTGAAATGGAAGCTGCATGGATGTTTGCGACGATGAACCAGCAGTTGATGGTGTGGTAAGTATCTAGTTCTCGGAGAGAACGTTCCGGATATCTCCGATCGGTATATTCGAATAAACCATGAGGATACTCCCTTCGCGCAGGGAGTTTGATGGAATTGCCGCAAGCTGGGTCGCAGACTTCTGAGAGACGCAATCTTTTCAGCAGCCCCGTAGTATCGCCGTACGAGGTCATGGTTATCGCCTTTTTTGGGGGGGGTAAAATTAAATAGATTGGCTGTTGAAATGCAATACGAAAGCGTGAACATGCCTATGCTTGGAGATTATAAAGGTCGCCATCCCTAGGGAATCCTACAGTGTCCAGACTTTCCCAACCCCAGCCAAGCAAGTTTTGAAATATGTAATCATCCTCAGAAAGAGTAAATTGTCCGATGATCACGTCCATCTCATTTGATGGAGATCCATTCGCGTTCGTGTTATTCCCGGTGAGTTCCTGTGAACGGGCCACAGTATGAACTGTAGGGTCGACATCTTCGGCCGGTTCTATCGTTAAGGGGGCCGCGGATGAAACATCATGGATAGCGGTAGAAGGCGGCATGTGTTCGACAACAGATCCGATCTGCTTATGCTTCTTAGTCCGTGCCCTATCTTTCTCGGCACGTAGCCGAAGGCGACTGAGGAGGGTATAGTGTCGCCGCGCCTGACTGCCTTCGGGGGCCAATGTTGTCAAGCACTGCTGACAATGATTGGCCTTATCAAAGAACATTTCAAGATCCGGAACGAGATCAGCCGGAATGGTCGAACGGGCGTCTTGAATTATGAAGACGTATAGTGTGGAAATGGCAACAAGGGCTATGTATTGAGTGAACCAAAATGCTTGATATAGGGCACCGCGTTCAATCAATTCATATGTTGCATTGAGGATGGTGCTGATTGCACTTGCACACTCTCGTATTGGCTTTAAAGCTCGATCATCTCTGGTCAACGGCGCGTTACGCCCAAGTCGACTCAAATCCGCCAGTAAACACCGCCGGGTAACAAGGATACGTATGTGGGCATATGCAAGCTTCAGCACGGTGTTTTGGCGTTCGAATGTTCGTTGGCCGACAAGGGTCTTATCCCGGGGCTTGAGAAAATCGGGCAGGGCATCTTTCCATTTATATAGCAACTCGAGCATTTCATTGGTTCGCTCGAATACTTGATCTTCTGTCAGAGGCTGAATCGGATAGAGTAGATCATTATTGCGTCCCATTAATTTGGCCAAGTCTGCGTGAGCGATGAACGCTTCAAGGTTGCCGTGCTGAGGTAGATCCTCCAGAGATTCGGACGACAACAGGTCGTGATCGTCAATATTTCGGGGGTAAGACTGGTCGATATCTTCATCACGGAGAATTCGAGGCCGCCCTAGCATGACACTCAGATAGTCATCCAAAACATACGCGCACCAAAAGGTACGCTTTCGCGATTCGAGTGTGACAAGATCAAGCTTGTGGGCCATAGGGGTCTTTCTGTGAAGACCGATAGAAGTCAAAATGGTACAAGCTAAGCTGAAGCAAAACCGGCATTCGTTGATGCGAAAGGTGCTCAGAAGATATAGGCACATGGCCAGCCGAGCCTGCACACTGGCAAGCGAAGCCGGACCTGGCTCTTGGTTGAGCAGTGATTTGGCCTTCTCAAAGTCTGCGAATCATAATGTTAGCATTTAAATAGCCCGCGCACAATCTTGCCCTTTGCCTCCGTCTCTGGACCTTGTGTGGTGCTTACAGAATCGGCTTCGACTGAGATCTTCATCTCCACCATCACTATACCTCTCGCCGTCTGTGGTATAGAGGAGTGACTGCGAACATACGATCAGAGCACAGGCTGCCTCGGCCATTGGTAAACGAGAGCCGGCAAGCAATTCAGACATCCACTTCTCCAGCGTTGGCCGATGCAGAAACCGATATGTAGGTGTCGCGAATCTGAAGTATCGCTCCAACAGTGAATTGGCGCCCTCCCGAGTAGGAAAAGGTTGCTCTTGACGCATAGGTGTCTGTGGAATGTCCCCGTAGCAAGTTAGCGGTGCGGATGGTAAAGATTCCCCTTCGTTGATGTCGTTTTGATTCCAAACATGGTAAAGAAAAGACACTCCAGCCGTTGGACCAATATGTTGACCTCCAGCAAATGTTTGGGGAGGCTCCAGAGAAGGACGTCGAGAGCCGTGAGGCGTGTAGTCTTTTGTCGTGATATCCGGCCGGCTGAGAGCTTGTCTCGTTGAGCTTGCAAGATTGCGATTTTCCCTTTGAGGAACCGGTGCCGGAGACAGGAGGTTTGATTGAACATCTCGTGCGACTGGAGAAGAAGCCTTTGGTTTCTCCGAGCCCCTAGCCGGCCGAGGCCTCGGAATACCATCATCGTACTCACACCGAACGCCCTCGCCATGACAGTAGTCGCAAGGCTGGGTGCCTGTGCATCGCACCTTGCGTCTACATTGAGCATATTAGCTAAGACAATGAGAATGCCAATGGGCCAAGAGCAGACTTCGCAAATCAGTGATCAAACCTGCACAGGAAAGCTTCCTCCACAACGTACCTTCGGCAAAATATGCAAGCTCGAGCGGTGCGAGGATGCTTGAGCCTGCGCTTCTTTGGTGGACTTGATGGGAGAACGTCGTTATCCGACGGAGACACCGCGTAGAATGGGCCCATGTTTTTTGGCAGCTTGAGTCACCTCTGAGGATCAACAAGGCTCCGAAGGAACGTGAATAGAAAAAGACTGAAGAAGTTCGGAAGCGAAGAAAAAGGTTCTGCTAGCGGGGAAAATGGTGGCAGCGGCCCCTCTTCGGCTCGCGGAGCAAAAGGAGCTTCTCCGTCGGCTGCGGAAATACAACGGCAAGCGGTGTCCCTTCACATCGCCTCTTTTACCGTACGTCCTAGAAGAGCACGGAAGGCCCCTCCGGGTCAATAACCGATATCACCGATTAACGCTCGCCATGAGGCATCGGCGTGCCAGGGAAAATCGGCGCGCTATAAATAAGCGAACCAATTTCCAGTTGCATATATATCTCCTCTTCTGCTCTACTCAGCCTGAATGCACAGACGAGGAAATGGCGTTGAACCGAAGCTTCACATTGAACACTGGGGCTAAGATCCCCGCGGTTGGGTTTGGTACTTGGCAAGCAGCGCCACACGAAGTTGAGGTCGCCGTCGAGATCGCTCTTAAGGCAGGCTACAGACATTTGGACTGCGCGGCGATATACAGAAACGAAACAGAAGTTGGGTTGGGCATTCAAAAGAGCGGCGTGGACCGGAAGGATATCTTCATTACCACCAAGTTGTGGAACACCAAACATGAGCCAAGAGATGTCGAGGCTGCATTGGACAAATCCTTGAAGGATCTTGGTGTCGACTATGTTGATCTTTATCTCATGCACTGGCCTGTCGCATTTGCATCTGGCGACCGTTGGTTTCCTTTGGACGATAACGGTGTGTTTAAACTGGCAGGAGTCCACTTCATCGAGACATGGAAGGCAATGGAAGCATTGCTCCAAACTGGGAAGACCAAGGCGATTGGTGTATCCAACTTCAACATTCGTCGACTGAAGCAGCTGCTTGCCAGTTGCGATGTCGTTCCCGCCGTCAATCAAGTCGAAGCACATCCATACCTCCAACAGCACGAACTATTTGACTACTGCAGAGAACGGGGAATTCTGATCGAAGCATATAGTCCTCTGGGAAACAACACGACTGGGGAACCCAAAACAGTAGATGATCCAGAAGTCCATGCCGTTGCAAAGTCTTTAGGCATGGACCCAGGTCAAGTTCTCGTCAGCTGGGCAGTCCAGCGAGGAACCGTTGCCCTGCCAAAGAGTGTAACAGAGAAGAGAATCGTAGGAAACTTTCAGGACGCCGTCCTCCCAGAAGACGCCATGAAAAGATTAAATGCCCTAGAGAGGCACAAGAGATTCAACTTTCCCGGGAGATGGGGCCATGACATCTTTGATGAAATCGGAGAAGAAGAAGCGGCAAAAATTGCAAAGGATTCGGCTGCCGATAATTTGAAAAAGTTCACGGTTTAATTAGAATCTCCTATTGGGGATAGAGAGCCCGGATGGATAAAGAAGAGTACTGAAGACGTTGTACTTCTCGACTGCCTTAGTACATAGTTGCAAACGATGAAGTGATCGGCCTCGGATTGAGCCTCGATCTGCCTTGATTCTTTCAATATAATTGCTTTCCGTTATAAATCAATTGTAGGGCAGACTCTTTGGTGCTCGTAATTCCAATCGAAGGCCATCCAAACTCCGTAAAGATGAACGAGACTCGCCATTACAACTAGGACGTGGAATAATTGATGCGACGAGAACCAAATGTCGAAATGACCTGGCCATATCGACTCTGGTATGCGGGTAACGAAGAAAAATGCGCCCACACCGTATACGAGACCTTCAAGGAGATAGTAAGGCATTCCAGAACGAACCCACATTTCATTCCAGCCATAGAGACAGAGTCCGTGAATAATGGGGGCAAACCCCGAGAGAGCCGTGCAGATAAAAGTCCACGTGCGATGATTCCGGTATTTCAACCCCTGTAATTGTGGATGCAAAACGAGTGTGGATGTAATGACGCTTAAACTGATGATCATGGACCAATAGAGCCACCGCAGTACAGGCTCGCAGTAGAAGCCTACGTAGATTCCAGAAAAGAAACTCCCAAGAATGAGTGTGAGAATGCCAACGTAGTCTATCCTCAGCATTAGATTTGAGATGTCCATGGAGTGATTCATGAGGGTATGATATGCAGAAGAAAGTCCCATCGTGACCACCGCGGCCCCCACATTGCAGCTGAAAACCATGTGATCCAACAGTGAAGCCTCAGGGTACATATAGTTGGTACCATGATAGATCACCGCCTGGCCGAATATGAGGCAGATCGCTGGTATAAGATGGGTGTAGATGTTCACGGTCTCATTGTGAAGATGTCCGAGCGAGTGTGCGCAGCTGATCCATGAATTTGACACAGGCCGATATCCCGATCGGGTGAAGTGATTGTCCTGATACCATTCAGGAAGATCCTCGAAACATAGGAGCTGTTTTTGCTTTGATCTGAACTTTCTCCTTTCTTCCTTATTTGTCGCGTTGCTAGGCGCACGTGCTAATTTCGCTTTCGGTTTTCGATAGGCAAGAATAAATGACATTTTCAGGACGCCGTGTGGGCGGGAGACGCGTGCTGGCGGGTCGAACGGAGAAAAACAAAGGAAATGGATGGAAGGCAGCGATAGTCGTCGCTCAATATGGTTTTCTTGGTCGTCTTTTCCCACAGTGTGCGAAGAACCCCCCACTCAATTCGCCCACGTCGCGCGATGAGATAGAGACGCACATGTGCCCGGGAAAAAAAAAAAAAAAACCACCAAAAATTGTTGAAAAGTTTGGGAGCTCCAGCCCCTGGCTGCCGATTTGCCGACCCATAGATTGGACCGTTTCAGCCATTACCAGATCGGGTTCAGGCACAACGCTCTGCAGAGACCATCCAACCCGCCGATGTCCGGCTGATTTTGCAGCAGCCCCTAGCATTGCTGTGATGATATTGATGCCCTCGTGGTTCGTTTATAATACCCGAGCGCTACATTGCGATTTTTGGTGCGCTGACTTCGTGTTTTGTGGTTCTTGTTCCTATGCTGCTTACAAAGTCGGAATATTGACAATACAGCTTAGTCAGCAAGAGGTGCGTGCTGGGGCTGGCCGCTTCTCTTCTTCGACGCAAGCTTTGGTGTTCATATTCTGAAATGAGTGGGAAAAACGATTGATTCCCATCGCTTGATAATTCTGAAACTCTCATCGCCAATTGTTCAGGCACGACCACAGGCCTCTTAAAACTGATTTCCATCCAAAGAGATTCCTGTTTGCGAGATAACCCGATGCAACTAGTCACCAATGCACTTTTGTTCAGTGCGTGATTGCTGTACACAATGTTATGAGGAAACCCAAGCAGATTTACCGCCATCGTTGACATGTGAATTAAATTGTAGTCTTTGCGGAGCCTGGCCTAGGAGGAGCCGCTTTGTGGGAGGAATCGGAAGAGGTCTTTGCAAATTGCAGGATGGTAAATATCTCCGTAATTGCTGCGATCGAATCACCCGAGTTGGGGCTGAGAACATTCAAGCTCACAGTACAGTCAATCTCGACATCTCATTTGACCTTTCTCACCATCTTCGAACAAGTTGCGGAGAGCGCCGCCTCTGTGAACGGATCCAAGTTCAGGGAGAGAAAAGGTCTAGTTAGACTTGCATAAACTTCGGGTAAGCAACAGCAGCATTACTGGTTCAGACAAAACTGCAGGAAAGAACAGAGATTAGAACCTTTCCACGTGATATCATCCTCCACGATACCCTTGACAGCCAATGAATAAATTTCAGGTTCATTCCGAGTTGTACTAAGTGGTATTATGAGCGATAGTTCAGACTCCTTGAGAGGCTCGAAGAAGTCTTCTCGAGGTCTCTAGATGCGAATCTGCCGCCACATCGTTGAAATAGAATGTGCCACAGATCTTACCAGAAAATGAGCCAAGAGGATATCGGCGTCATATGGAGAGAGGCGAAGGGGAGAAAAGGTGGAGGTTGATCTTCCACCGGATTCCCGTATTGACAACAGGTTTTGGACTGAGCGATTCGCACGCCAAAATGGCGGTCATGGAAGCGGCTGGCGTAAGGACTGTGAGTATTATAGAAGAAAGAGTGCGTCCAGACGCAGCTAAACCAGCCCGAAAATGCTCGATTCAAATAAAAGATTTAGTTTCTGGGCTGGAAGTGTGGTTTGAAGCGTGATGGACGTGGCGTATTGTGCCTCGATAGGAGCATGTGGTGATAATACGCAGATTCTACTCCACCGTATCTCATCATCTAGTCGCATTGATGCGATTCCGCATCAAAATTTCAGAGGAAGAATAAAAGTCGTACATCCTGCAACAAGCAACAAACAAACCCTTCGTTGAGCTGCGCCATCACAATCCTCAAACCACGCTGAAGGCTTACCTCGTACTATGACATGAGAATCCCCCTTAAGCCTATTTCACGACTAATCTGCCGAAATGCCTTCGCGATCCCCATCACGAGGCCGGTCAACTACTCGCTCCAACACTCCCACTTCTATACAACGAGCACCATCGCCGCCCTTTAATCGTCCTCGTTCTCCCCGTCGATCTCCTTCACCAAGACCTCGCTCCAGATCATACTCCAGATCACCTCCTCATCGGGATGTGCGCAACGGTCATGGACGAGGTCGAAGTTACAGTCGAAGCACAACGCGCAGCAGAAGTCCGAGTCGTGGGGATAGAAGGTCATACCGAGAGCGGAGTTACACTCGCAGCCTTAGCAGAGAGAGCAGATGGACACAGAGCTCCAAGATTGTGGTCGAAAAGCTTACGAAAAATGTGACGGAAGCCCATTTGCGAGAGATCTTTGGGTCGTATGGGCGCATTGAATCTATTGACCTTCCCTTGAACAAGCAATGTATGTATGACCTTGAATGATGGGAACCCGGTCTCATGTTGAACAGTCATGACAAATCGTGGCACGGCATACATCCTCTACGACCATCCGTCCGCCTCTGAATCTGCCATTGCCCACATGCACGAGGCGCAGCTAGACGGCGTCGTCATTTCAGTCAGCATTGTTCTACCTCGTCGCGCGTTTTCGCGCTCGCCTCCACCAGCCAGATCTACGAGACCGGGACCACCACCTCCTCGCTATGGGCCCCCACCAAGAGGTCCGCCCCCCGGGAGATACCGAAGTCCACCACCTAGAAGAGGTGGTTATGGCGGAGGCAGACGAGGTGGGGGCGAAGATAATACGTACATTCCGCGCTCGACATACTCAAGGTCCCCTTCGCCGCCGAGACGGCGCTGGAGGTCCATCTCCTACTCAAGATCACCCTCTAGAACACCACCTAGGAGACGGGGGCCACCAGGTCGAAGTCCACCGCGGAGAAGGAGACGAAGTCCTAGCTACAGTTCTCGGAGCAGTTATAGTCGCAGCAGAAGCAGGACGAGAAGCCGATCCAGAAGCAGAGGAAGATACGGTGGCCGGAGATGAATAAGAGAGACAAGCTCCAGCCAGCTATTCGGAATTTCCCTGCCAAATAAATACTCCAACCCTCCGTGACAAATATCAGGTTTCTGGAACAGATGCAAATTGCACTTAAGGACGCTTATATTCCGATAGGCCGGTATCGGCCAGAGTACGATTTGGAAGTCTACTCGGAATGGATATTTGTTGGTCGGCCCTGTCCGAGGATTTTCCACGATCCCAGAGGTGAAGATCTTTATTGTCTAATTAGAGCGAAAGGGTTAGATCGGAAAAGAAACGCCAAATAGTTGCGTTACGATACGGTCCACCATGCAGCTTAGGCATCCTTGGACTTCTTGTTTTGGCCTGAATGCCTGCCGAGGACTTGGTGAATACTCGATGAAAATACAATTGAAAGCCATTCCCTGGCCTATTCAGCTAGCATGCTTCTAGGTGCTCGTTGTCCCTTGCATTAGAAAAACTTGGCGTGTGGAGCGCGAAGCCGCCGATCAGACTTTCCGTCGCGATTTCCGTGTAGATCAGCTTTCTTACTCAACACCAATGCGGGCTTGCCAACTCCGAACCGCCACCACGGCCCATGTAAAAGATTGATACATGCAACAGTATGGACTTTCGTCTCTCAGCTTGACCTCAATATCTCCCTCAATCTTATCATCATTCAGCGCCCTTCGAATGACAACGCGTCCTCACCAGAAAATTTCGCCCGTCCGATCATCCCTCCCGTCGCATACTATAGAATCTCTAGCCTCCATCATCCTTCACTAAATCTTGCATTCCTTGCCCATCCCAATCGCCATGAGTAGTGAACCGGATACGCCCGACGTTCGTGACGGATTGGCGCAACAAGGAGATGATCAGCTTGAGAGTGACGCTGAAGATGAAACTGCCAATGATACCACAATACCACATGAAGCCGAGGGCAGTGCGGAACGTACACTCCAAAATGGAAAACCATATGCGGTGTCCGACGAAACCACAGATTACAGTGTCTTCTCGAATCCATCCGACCTCGGGGAGATGCGCCGGAGAATCTTCGAAATGACCGAGCCGATTGAGCTCTCTGTCGCCGACTTTGAAACTTATTTCCCCTTTGTCGACAATATTTGGCGCAAGATGAGATCGGCGGAGACGCAACCAGAGGGTAGTGTGAGAACGGAGTATTACGCCTGC
The DNA here is from genome assembly GCF_000835555.1 of Rhinocladiella mackenziei CBS 650.93. Classification (NCBI taxonomy): domain Eukaryota; kingdom Fungi; phylum Ascomycota; class Eurotiomycetes; order Chaetothyriales; family Herpotrichiellaceae; genus Rhinocladiella; species Rhinocladiella mackenziei. The sequence continues at coordinate 1,999,375 of NW_013550599.1, forward strand.
CGACTACGAAGAGGCGCAAACCAGAAACCCCATGTGCCGCGACCCACTCCCGAGGGCAAACAATCCAGGAAAAAGAGAGTGAGAGATGATAAGACATGTGGCATGACCATGAAGGTGGTCTACAGCTCTGGGCCGGCCCCAAGTTGTATCTTATCAAAAGCGGTGGATAGTTTCCAGAAACATTCTCACGATCTGGACTACATTGACTCCACAAAACGCAATTCGGGTATCATGGACACGGCTCGGCGAGAGGCCACCAAAGGATTCTTGCCGGCTTCAATATTTTGGAAGATGTGGGAGGAGCCGGAAAAGATGCATGCCGCAGGGGGAAAATTCATGAAGGTCTCCGATGTTCGAAACGTTCAATATGCCTGGCGACAAGAGAATCAACAAACGGTATTGAAAGCGCACACAGGCTTCAACCAGACCCGTGCGCCCCGACAACGACCACCGACTCCACCAAAGCCCTACCAGCCTCCCATGCAGCCTGGCATCTTTGGACGATTAGATCCTTCCAGACCGGATGGAACGAGACCCGAGCAGCATCCCATACCACTCGACACGCTGCAGTACCCTGAACATGCTCGAGGATTCCTGGACCCATACATTCCCGATCCCAAACTGGGCCCCGTCCGGAACCGTCCCCATGTCACCCTGACATGGGCAAGCAGTCTTGACAGCAGGATCAGCCTGGTACCAGGTATGCCCACCGTCATTTCCGGCCCGGAGACCAAAGCAATGACACACTATCTACGAAGTCGACATGATGCCGTTCTCGTTGGCGTACAAACCGCGATAGCGGATGATCCAGCTTTGAATTGCAGGCTTGCCAATCCCGCTGGCTATGGCGCACTGTCCCGGGAATATCAACCACGACCCATTATCATTGACCCCCACGCACGACTTCACATTCGACCCGAAATGAAAGTGCTCAAGATTGCCGCCGAAGGTCGTGCAAAGGCTCCATGGGTTGTGGTAGCTCCCGGTGCCATGCTGCATCCCTTGGCGGTCAGTACTTTGAAGGCTCACGGTGGAGAATATCTCATGATCAATGACTATCATCCTCAAGCCGGAGGTTTAAATTGGGAAGGAATTTTCAACGTTCTCCACCGAGAGGGAATCCAAAGCATCATGGTTGAAGGAGGTGGAATCGTTCTCTCCGAGCTCCTAAAATGGCGACACTCCCACATGATTGATTCAGTCATTCTCACAATTGCACCAACTTTCTTTGGCAAGGCCGGGGTGGCGGTATCACCGGACCCGACGTTTGATCCAACAGGAAGACCTATTGCCTCAAGACTCAGGAATGTCCGATGGCAACCCATGGGCGACGCTGATGTTGTACTCTGCGGTCACTTAGGCTACGATCGTCCTGCGAATGGAATTCTTCCTGGCGTTCAACGGTTTTCTCACACTGCTCAAGACCCAGCAGATCAGCGACAAAAATCACCACAAACACAACCGCCGCAGCCAACCCACCAATCAATTCCTCCGAGCCATATTACAGGAACAAACACAGGTCCGCCCCCTTCAGTACCACCATCCGCTCAAGCTCCTTCAGCCCCGGCTCCGAGCTGAACACCGAGGCGTCGAATTCTTCATCATTGAAAACGGACACCATTAGCAAAAAAGAACCCGGAGGGGGGAAATTCTGAGTCGGCTGCAGCGAACCAAGAACAATTACACACAGAGCCTAATGATTGGAAGATGACCACTTTGCGGATGATCCAAGCGAGTGCTTAATTTATCAAACTTGAACGTGACTTGCAAGTCCTTTGTTTGTCATCTTCACTATTGCGACGAGCTATGACACCTGACGATGGAAAAGAAACACGCTGGGCTTAGGCGATAGACTTGCACTAGAGCGACGGAGTGGGCTGGAGGGCAAGTTTTTTTCATTTGATTCAATTCTCCTTTTTTTTTTTTTTTTTTTTAAATGGAGGCCGGACAAAATGTTATGAAGGGAAAATTATTGAGCCATCGTTACCTGTGTGCTGGATGGAGTAAGCGCTTTCCTCAGCATTTCAGCAAGCTGTCCCGGGGGGGGGGGGTTATTTTCGGAAGAAGAACAGCAGAGCATCGTGCGTATGACAAGATCATCTTCTGAAAAATCAACGTGGATCGATGGTGTTCGGGATTCTACACAAAGGGAATAATCCCAACGCCTAATAGCATTCGTGTGGACCAAAGAATGAACCATGCCTATTCCAGCGCAACTTCTACCTTGGGAGATTTAAGAACTAGAACACATTGTGCCTCGTCCGTCCAAGATTATTTGCCGTACACTCATCTTGCCCATTTTTGTGTGAACTTTGAAGTCCTGTAGATGAAGCAATGCAATTTCATGTGGCTAGAACGGGGAAATGGGCTCGACGGTCGATGCTCTAGGTCCAGGGCTATGCAAGTCACTGTCAGGTAGGATCGACGAACTTACGCAAGGCTGTCATCACACGAAGCCATTGGCAAATATGGATTGGATGCATTCAAGCTAACCGACACAGTCACGTTTGGGAACAGCAGTGGAAATGAATGAACTTTCATTAAAGACATCCCTCTCCCATCTCAGCCCTTGCAGCGGACACAGTCAGGCGAGGGCCAAACTTCAACCAGGCCCACCATTGCTGAGTATCCGATATTTCAAACCGTTGGAACTTGATTCCGGTGCGCCTGCCGTGCTATTCCTACGTCCTGGGCCGGGTTTAGCATCGACTTTTGATTCGGTAGACTCTGTGCTTCTTCAGCTCCGCGCTGCGCGTCCGTCAAATATTTGCATCTCCATATCAGGTTGCGGCAGTGGATCTATGCGAGCTCCCATGTCGGATCTACCTTCTACCAAACTCGATTTCCGCTCTTGTTGTGGATAGTTTGGCGGTTTTGCAAAAGCGAAGGCCGGTTGGGTTGCTTGAGCTGCCCGCGAGAATACGTGCGTAGTAATTGAAAGTGTACCATTTGTTTGAGAGTGCAGAATGGGCACGGGACGTTCCCACACACAAAGCGCCGGAAGATGGGCTTATTAAGAAGCAAGTATGGAATTGTGTTAGTATGAGTTCCGGAGTGAGAGGGGTTGGGCGGAAGTCGGAAGACGAAGACGGATTCATATCAAGTCTGTGAGGAAGATTACAAGCAGGATGACTGGTTCTAGGATTCGTATGCTGGTAGCAGAGGAGGACAGAGCGGAGACCGTTGAGAAAGTGAAAAAAGAGACACACACGCAGAGGGAAAAGAGGGAGGGGTCAGACGTTCTTGAAGAGCCGGGAACGATGGAAGGGTGTGGGTATTTGGTTCCTATGGAAGCACCAGAGGTTGTTGAGGCGACGAAGTTGGTCAGTCAAAATCATATAGTAACAACAAAAGACAACTACCATTCCTGGATCATACTTCACCTTGTCGATCTTGAAAAGCTCTCCCCGCAATTGCAACGTCGAATGTCGCCTATCGAAGGAAAAACCGGCTTACAATATGCCGAAAGTAACATCACCGGCAGAGTGCGGGAAACAACATTTGTTTCTATGGGAAACTCTCCGTGCATAGACTTCAACAGGTTAAAAGAATGACAGCCAGAATAAAATTCTCCGTTCGAAGCTGTATCACGCCCTGGCATCTGGCATCATGTTCGTCGCCTCTGTCACTGCAAGTTTGTGCTTGCTCAAAGTAGCGACATGTGCCATTTCCCTATCTGCGTCGCCTCCATCCAATGCGAGTAAACCTATCCTAGAATCCTTCGTTTCTTTCTCCATCGAGTTCTCCTCGTTTCCCGATTTTGCCGGTAAGCATCAAGAGATATCTGTCTAGAAGGAGTGAATACAAACTATTTTGAGGAAACTCGAGCCATCCGAACCACTTCTCGTATAACCTCTTGACCAATCTCGGCAAGATCCAAGGATCGAATCCCATCGTCAGAGTTGGGGGGAACACGCAGTAGGTCCAATTGAGCAGATGACCGGATTGGAGTGCCAACAAAGTATAGGGACTACGCAACTTTCAATGCTTCCCAGAAGACTGCCTTGATAGGAACTTTCGACTTCAATCGATCCAAAGATTATCCGACCACCATCTCGATCGGTCCCTCGTATTTTGACTCATACTCCACTTGGCCGAATATCACATACGTGCATGGTTTCAACCTTGGAAAGAATGGTACTGTCGGACATGACACACTGGCCGGTACAGTCCCCTTGGCTTGCAAGGCCTTAAGCAATGGCAAACTGGCCTATTGGCAATTGGGCAATGAGCCCGACCTCTTCAAAACTAGCGCCCAAGGACCAGTCCGGCCGAGTTGGTGGAACGAAACGGACTATGTTGAAGAATGGCTCACCAAGACTCGCATCATGAAACAGCTGATTCAGACCAACTGCCCGGATGTCATGAAGCAAGGGAAGTTCAAGTTCTATGCACCAGGTTTTGCTGGGACAGCCAACAGCCTGGATCTCATCACCACGTGGGCAGCGGGCCTCAACGCAGACCACGATATCAGCTTTATCGACAGTCACAAGTGAGTGATGTGATTCTTTGGGGGATGTCGGTTGACGAAATGTAGCTATATTGGAGGCGCCACTCAACCCGGAGTTACTCTCCAAGGAACGCTGATGAATCACACCTCGACTGTTCTGTCTGTTGCGAAACACCTAAACGAGTCACATCTACTCTCTGGAGCCGGCCTACCCTACATCTTGGGCGAGACCAACAGCTTGTACAACGAAGGTGCACCTGGACTCTCCAACTCTTTTGGTGCGGCGCTGTGGGGAGTGGATTTTTCCCTCTACTGTGCTGCGACCGGCATTCGACGGGTTCACATGCATCAAGGGACCAATTACAGATACGCCTCGTGGCAACCCGTTCAAACAGTCAATGAGACATTGGGTACCAAAGCACCTTACTACGGAAATATCATGGCTGCGACTTTCCTGGGTGACGTGACGAAAGGGAACGTCAGCATCAGCGATCTGGAATTGGGGAGCATCTACCAAAACGCCTATGCGGCGTACGTTAATGGACGGCTAGAGAGGATTGCAATTATCCAGATGCGGGCATACAACTACACAATGGGCACAGATGCAGCGCGGCCCCGTGAGATATTCAGCTTCCAATTGCCCACTGCCAACGGCGCATCCATAAAGGGAATCAACGTGCAACGGCTCATGGCGAATGGAAGTAATGCCATCACTGGGATCACATTTGATGGGGTTTCGTACAATTACGAACTCGACAAAGGCCGACCAGTCATGTTGAATAATGTCACCAGGAATGAAGTACTGCAGATTGCTCGGAGTGGCATAGTTACAGTTGAGGTACCGTGGTCGAGCGCTGCGATCCTAAATTTGCTGTGGTGAAGACGTCAGCAGGGATATTAATAGTTTCCACGCACGGAAACTCTTTGGAGCAGGTATCTCTTTCAAATCTGCGATGGGCTACCACACCAGCCCTCCCCTCAAAATACAAGAATAACTCCTACAAGCGATAGAAGAGGAAGTGACTACGTGAGAGGGAAAAGCGCTCACCTCATCTGATATGTGATCCTCTCGTAAATATACATTTTCAAGGACTCAATCGTACTATGACCTTCAACGTGCCTGCCTGCTTGGTGGGTGTCCTACGAAACCACTGCACGAAGAGGTTTCCACTCGGAAGACCTTTCAGAGCAAGAAAGGCCAAGAAAACCAGCCCTACCAAAATGAAAAAGGGGTGGCACAAACGCACAAATTCTTACCCACTTAGATCTCGACAACCTTATTCAAGCACAAATATTCAAAATCTGATTCCTATCTGTCTGTTCACTAATATATGTAAAATGAGCCAAAAAAAAAAAGGTTGAGGTCTAGTGGCAGGGGTTTGCCCCTTACTGGATTCGAACCAGTGACCTCGACATCCCGTTCGTACAACACATAATGATACCAAGAGCACTGGTTCTCCTGCTACCGATGGCAGCCACTGCCAGCGAATCAATCCTGCCAGTATGCTTTCTCTATACAAAAAGCTGTTGACTTTGATGGGGAGAAAGGCCAATCATTGGCCTTGCTATCTTCATACAGCGTCCCCCATATGCCGCCTCAGGCATAATGGAAGACGGGACTGCAATGAAGATTCTACACTACTTGGAACCCCATTTCGAGATGCTCAGTCGATCATGGTCTGGGCCATTGGCACTCGATTCTATTCCCCTTGCAGCTGACTGTGATATGCATACACTTTGCTGGCTTCCTACCTATAGTTGCTAAAAAGGCTGACAGCTTGACACGCCTTGGAAATCTAGGCTTCAAACAGTCGGCGTTTCGCTTCTCCCGCCAATGTTGATTCTCGCGTTACGAGAAAGGATCCAGCAACCGGGACAGTTGCCCCTGATGCAATTTTCTGTCGTCGATCACCACCATTCATATTACAATTCAGGCACTCGTCGACGCATCTGGACATTGAAAGCACTGGAGCACCCGGCCAAGCCGCTGAGAAGAGCCAAATGGAAGACCGAAGAATCCTTCCGGATTTGCGGCTCGTATTCATAGCTGGCAGAATTATCCACGCGTGTCAGCTGTTATTCCTCCCAAGGAGTACTCGACTCACTCTTGTGACGTCGTTATCACATCATGTTTGTCTTGATTTGGCTGCTCCTTTAGCATTCAGCACTCGCTCGCTGTTATGATACTATATCAGCTGCATCCATGGACAGAATATCTTGCGTGCTCGAAGCCTCATTTAGGTAGCCAAGTCTCTTCAAACCCGTGGTGCGCCAGGAACTCTTTCATTTCTCTGTTGATTCTGGAACGAACCAGGAGAGCTACATGATGGCTCTTTCAACTTCAACAATATCCACAATGTCTCGTTGGCAAACATGACGAGCGATGCCAATAAACCTTGGACTCGTGTCGATTCTAGCGATGAATCTCAGGTTGACAGTCAATAGAAACCGAAACCAAGCTCCTACCGAACCGAAAGTTTCCAGGACACCCATCTACCGATTATTGAATAGAGCTGACGGTCTGTCACCACCGCCTTGGGAACACAAACTCCATGAGACACACATTCGAGGAGCACCACCGCTTTCGACACGGTCGGATACTCTGATCGTCGACGTCAGACACCCCGAATCTTCTTTGAGTGCTAAACCATGTGGTTCTCAACTGCTTTCATTATGGTATTCACGCGGGCACTATATACGGCTTCTGTACTCTTAATTTAGGTCTCGGTCAAACGCAAAAGTACGCCTGCAACGGAATGATCACCGGGTTCTCTATTTTCCTCGGTCTTGCCTTTGCAGCACAATTCTAACAATATACAGATATGACGCGATGGAGGTTCCTTGCTCCCCGGTATCGGACACTTAACGACTTCGAGCTGGCCCTCGGATGCAAGAGCTACTGCTATACTCCGAGTACTGTGTTTCCGGGCGACCGTCCGGAAACATGGTATCCGAGCAAATCTTAGGTTGCAGCGGCAGCATGATTTCTCATTTTCATTGCCTTCAGCTTTTTGGCGGCTTTTGTCGCCCTCGCCTATTCGATAGGTGTTTCAGAAGATTCTGTGTCCCTCAGCAATGGCACAGTATGTCCAAGTGCCGTTAATTGCCAATAGATATTTCTGATGCTCATCAGGAAATATCAGTGCTGCAGATCTTCAACATGTCGCCACCAAACAAGAACCGAATAATGGCAAGGGCTACCCCGGCGACTATCAAATGGATACGGCAAATCTATGGGGTGAATTGGGTCGAAATCTTGTGCCATACATCACCACGTTTGACGACGTTTCGGCTCTAGATGGCAACAGCGTCTACACCAATAAGGAAGAAGACCTTTGGGGGTATGATTCCGTCGACCTATCACCGATGAACTTGAAACAAAGCATTGTCTCTTTCCGGACAGTCGGCTTTCAGGTGACTTGAGAAGAGAGAAAAGTGATCTTTGGCGGCTACGCTGGCTTCAACACAGACAATGCCACTCCTCTAAATGACGTGACTTGGCTGGAAGCAGATGGCGAGCGAATTTCTCGAGGTATTCCGAATACAGCTACTGGCTCCACGACATGGATGGACAATACTACTTCCGCTTGTGGTCCTTGCCGTGCACAGATCCTCGCTTTACGATCTGCCAGCAATCTCACCGTCACCGAAGCCGGTTCGGATGCAGTAGCTGTACCAACCCGTTGTCCCGGGTCTGCCATAACACCATTGACCAAGTCATCAACTTCGACCGGGAAAGCTTCGGCAATCCTGACGCCTCCAAACTTCTCGATGACCAGGTGTAAATATATAGCAGGCAGTATAGGCTTGACCGGCGTAGACGCTGTAGGCTCGGAGTTCCAGGACGTCATGCTCAATGGCGGCACACAGAACGAACCCTCTGCGCAACGACACGGCGGAAGGAATAGCATGACTCGTCACGAAATTCACCGCCAGGGCCATCGCCGCAATGGATAGGCTAAGTGGTCTTGCGACTTGGCAGCAGCGCACTTGGTGCATCCAGATCTCAATAAGATCGGCGATGACGGCCGTCTTCTTTTGGTGGACGAGATGGCTCAGTGGCGAGACAGATATAAGGTCGCGTACGGCGAAAGACCTGGTCCGGAAGATCCTGGGCATCATGACACCACGTTCATCAGAGACCTGGTGTCATCGGGGCGAGTGAAGAGTATGGCTAATACACAGAAAGATGCTCGAGGGGCAGTATGATTGAATGCGTATCAAATGGATTGAAATGGTTTGATGAAATGCTGTCTATTGGCCTTGATATCTGCGTGGGAGCCAGGAACCACATTGTCGCTGTCTTGGTGCTGTCTGTACATTGAGACAGATTCCAATGTGTACAAGAACATCGGACACGAATTGGACGTAGATGACGCAGGACACAAGTTCATACCAACAATTCAAAGCAAAGGAACGTGTTACAATAGTCATGAAATAGCAGAAGCAGTTCGATCGTGTCGAAATATTCTGTATCCGGCCCCCAAGATAAAATGTCCCAGTATTTCGTAGACCAGCCAGTCCTTTTCTCGAATAAGTGTCATCAAAACTCTCCTCTCAAGTAAAGCAAAATTCTCTTGCCATCCACTTTGCTCTTACTCTCTCGACACCCTCGAGAAAATCTGCATCCTCCTCGATCACGAACCGAACCTCCCATGGCGACGAGAAATCATAGCTATCGACAAGCGATGAACCCGTGGCGTGATCGAAATATCCCAGTCCAACACTCATGAGTAAACGACTATTTTCCATGAGATTTTTCTGCGGCGATTCATGTGCGAAATGGCGAATGAAAACCAGATTAAACGTGTCCATTCTTCTGGATGAAGAACTCACACGGCTGCCTGGGTCGGGACGACTCAACTCATACCGAGCTTTCGTTTGATCCGGGGCCTGGCCGACTTCTAGAACAAGTGCTGACATACTGGTATCATGCGCTTCATCCAACGACAACACAGTAAGCGTCACACTCAGTCCATCCTTCGAAATCATACCAAGCCCCTCATCGTAATGCAACCAAACATCTTGCCCGGGGCTGATCCAGCTGGCTGGCGCCCATCTGAATGGGCGGCACTCTATTTTCGGCCGCTTATCGAACAACACCGTCCACGGAATCTCTCTCAGGCTGAGATAGAAATGGATCCATCTCTCTTGACCATTCAACTCCATGAGATCCCTCACATCCACATCAAGCAAGAGTCCCATGACGAGAAGCTGGTCGTCCGGCCGGCTTGTTCTCCGTCGCGTAAACGCATTGAAGATATCCACTAGTTTCCTGACTTTTGGGCGGTGTTTTGCCTGGCGATCTAGAGGGCGGGCCTTTTGCAGCACGGCAAGTAAATCACGGACAAAGACGGTGGGGAACGGACTAACGTTGGAGTCATAGTAGAGTCGATACAAGCCCTGAATCAGACCGTATAAGTCGAAGAGTCCATCCTTCAACTCCAAGTCGACCCAGGCTGGAAGAAAGCCTTCTTGATATGTCCAGAGACGGCCAAACCAGCCGGAGGCAAAGACCGTCCAGCCGATTTCTAGGCTCGGCGCCGATACGGAGAGAGAGCGCATGCCTTTGTCGACTACGATCACCCCCGTGGCATTTGCGTACGTCGCTTTCATCAGCTCGATCGCTTTGCCACGGTAAGGTTCTTTGCTGGGGACACAGAGGCCGTCGATCCAGAAGTAGGCATCGTATGTGAGTCGTTGGCTTGCGAGCTGATGAAGTCTTGCGATTTGACAAGCGGGAAGACCGAGTTCGGTACTGCTGCCCAGCCCATCGGCCCAGACGTGCGAGAATGCGACATAATCTGCTTTCGAGTCGTGAGGGTCCACAGCTCCAAGTCGAAGAGATCCGCCGTCTTGAATGAACTGGACAACGGGAATTTTATGGGCGTTAAAGATGTCAAAGACGTCTTTCAAGGACGGCTTCAAGAAATGGCAATTGCATTCTGGAGTTTCGTGCTCTTGTTTATACGTCGATAACTCGACGTCATTTCTTTGACATCGTGCTGCTGTGCATGTCTTGTGGCCGGTGGTAGGAGCCGCAAAGTCAGCCGCATCCACATATCGGAGGAGAGATGGTGACATGGCAATTTCGGCGCTGGCGATAACGAAAGAGCACCAGCCTTTTGCGACGAGTCGTTCTGAATACTTTCGTGGGAATGGAGCTGTATCTGCACTGAAGCCGCTGAATGATTTAATTTCCATGCGCAGTTCTCTTTCGACAAAGCCGGCGATGGCTTCGTGGAGCGCGGACAGGGCAGGTTCAATCTCAACAATCAGCTTTCGAAGCTCAAAAAGGGCTTCTGTTTTTTCCGAATCAGCAGAAGTTGGAAGTTGAGTGACTATGTCATGCAAGATTGTACTCGCGACTGTTACGCAGTCTCTGGCTTGTCGGAGCGTCGTTTCTCGAAAGTCATCTTCGATTCCATCCAGCCTACGCTTCCACAATTCCAGGAGTGTTCCCAGATTTCGGCTGTAAATCCACTCTTTACCATCCTCATCTGGACTAAATCGGGTCAGATAGGAATGATATATTGGTGTTGCGAAAATCGCTTCCAACAGGCCGAAATATTGCCATGCCTGGATGAATGCGGCCGTGGAATACACAGCCTCATGCACATCCAGCTCTTTCAGCGACGAATGAGCGCAATAGATGTCCTGGTGGTCGAGCATTTCTTCGATATTCCAGTCTCTGCCATATTCGTCCCGAAACGCGATGTCAATGGGCATAGGCTTATAGTCGACGCTGTGGAGATATGATGATCCACAGTGATCGTGTCCGAGCCATGGGATCCGTGGGCTGACAGCAGCGCAACTGCCGTACAGCCTATCGCGGAGAGTCCAGTCCGTAACTTCAAGTGGACTACTTGCTCCGTCACGGATCTCTGCCCGGAAGGTTCGGGGGGATGGATGGTATATCAGATGCTCCATCAGTTCGTGATGCGGGGACTAACGTCGTGGCCTGAAAGAGTCGAAGACAGGTGAACTCTTTCCCCGCCTTGGACAATCGTGGCCTTTTTTACAGGCACACTCCCTGCAGCCGCACCAATGCACTAGACGCGCTTACGCCATGCTTCATCAGTAGCTTTTCGATTCATGATCTGACTCTCCACTGCCTGCTTCAAGATCCATGACCAATGGTCTATAATGTTCAATGTAGTTCTTCAGCGGCACTCACCCTGTTCACGTGGTTAGTCACCTAACGCAAGTCCATCAAGAAATATAGTCTTAGTGCATGCTTCACTTTCCCTAGCTCATGAGGAACAGAAGAGGTGATCGCCTGTCGGTATATAGTTACTAAAGACTGTTGACTACTTGAGGGGGCCTTAAACGACCCGCCCAGAGGTATGCAATTAGGCCCCTGGGCCTTTCGCAGCCATGGCGCTTATCGCCAACCAGAGCCTATTTGAATCCCAAGCGTATGTCTGGGGGATCCAGAGCTGCATGTCATTCCCGGGGCCCGGCCCATTCCACTACCATCAGCCAATAAGACCCCTGCCGTTAGGATGCGCCGAAGAGACCGGCAACGGCCAATTGAATGCCTTTATTCAAGTAGATGCCTCGTATCTCGAAGTTGACTGTAGGCGACAACGCATGTTCCGGCACTGCTCTTTACCTATAAATGGGCCAAACTTGACTGACCACGAGCTTCTCTTTCGGGACACCGCCTTGCCGCTTTATGGGCGCAAAATCAGGGTCGGGCTCAGGTGGCTCTCTGAACAGCTCCGTCGGCTCCTGTTTTCTACTCTTTGGCCATCCATATCCCGTGGCTCTTCCCGGGTATACCGAAATGGGCCCCGTCAAGTGTCCTCCTGACTTTTGGTCAACTTTACACGAGCGACATATCTTCGAGGGACGATGGTCTGGTTTGGGGAGCGCCAAGGGAGCCTCGAACTGGGAACCTTCCAAACGACGCTGGACACCTATCAGTAAAAGGTAAACGGCAATCTCTGTTGGAAGGCACGGAGTCTGCCGCTAAACCCCGTAACAGGCCACGACACGTTTTAACAGGAGGGAAGGATCCAAACCTTCTTTGCTTTAACAGCCTTTCCCTGTTCCTCTCCAAGCTCCTCGAATGTGACACATTTCGGGACTATCACACCGTCGAGAACCTCCTCCGCCGTTATACCACCAAAACATATCAGGGTGTGTCAGATCCACGGGAGAGACGACATGCTTGAGACACCTCTCTTCGAAAACCGAAGTGAAAGGGCAGAGGCAGTTGGCCGAAGGGAGTGGGAACGTGGGGATATGTGCGAGTATGCCCCCAGCCACCGACTCAACATGACTGGAGGCCGAAAAAAAGCATGCTCGACCTTAAATCATCTCTTCCCTCTGAATTGTCTGTGCTGAGATGGTGTCCTTGAGCCTGGTGATCTCTACTCTACTGCAGTTGATACTACCTCCTTTCCTTAGTGTGCTTCTTCTTCAGACCTATAAATGTCCATTTACCGAATCCCCCTAGTTAGGATGAATGAAATTTGAACATTTGACTCCACTATGGCATGGGAAAGGCCCATCTTTGATATGTGCGAGCAATGCTTGATCGAGAAGTTTCTCCGAGAATGAAAGCCCCCTGGGCAATGTAGCATAATGTGTTTGCATTAGGGTAAATGTGCCGTTCATGCTCGCAACATCATGAGAGCAATTGGTGGGTACGACAACTAGGAGTGACATTTCTTGATGCGAACAGCTCGGTTTAGCGTTTCATCGGAGCATACATGAAGCCTGCTGGAAAATCGCCACCCCACATGCAAAGTCATACCTGCGATCATGGTTCAGGGAGGGAATGTTAGAATGTGGCACAAAAAGTTGTCGAAAATTCCGTCCTTCTCATGCAGCACGCTCAGCAAAAAGCCTTGGGGAGGCATAACAAAGTGTCGACGTCCGTCATCCATCTTTGCCTTGAAACTCAGTTAGCCGCGGACTAGTTGTCTAACAAACTCGTCCAATGTGAGGATAAAGCTCGATATGGAAGCGTAATAGGCAGCCAAACCGGGGAGAAAGTCAGGCAACGAGCACGTGAGTCATCTCCTGCTTGCGCTGAAAATATGTACACTCTTAATAAATGACTGATTTATGAAGATAGAGCGTACCAATGAGGAAGTCCACTAGCTTTAGGGATCGGGCCCTGACCAATATTATAGTTGGAGGCACGGAGCACATCAACGAAATTGAATATCAAGGCATGATGGAGCCGCCAAGGATCTGGGTTGAAAATGGAAACAAGGATACCCGCACAAAAGAATTGCCGAGACATATTGCAGGAGAAAGCAAGCATGTCGATAGACGACCGTAAAATTGGGAATTAAATTGCTTCTACTCACAGTGAGGCGAAGCATGGCGACTATACTGGCCTCGAAGATGGCCCCAGAGCAATAGATCTACTGGCCAGATCATCTACCAGGTCGGGCAACGCCTAACAAAACCATTGACCCAAGTCGATGCATTTTATAGTATGCTTTCCCTACCCAACAAAGACCGCATGACGGAAGTCGGGTTCAAAATGACGGACGAGTATGAAAATCCCGAGGATCAGAATAGTGAGGACATAAAGAGACACCATTTTGGGGCAGGGGCAAGGACGAGGGTAATCGTTGAATTTCCTGGTGGTAGCGAGGTTGACAAAGCCGGAAACTGGTGACTATCTCAGAAGGGGATCGCAGCGGGTGAACGCCATTGCTTGCATTTGTGCATTTTGCAGATTGAGGTTTGGAGATAATCTCCGTCTTGTATATGGCCTTTTCGCCAGAAGCAGAATCGTTGCCATTCGACAAGGCCTTCCTCCATTCAGTCCCATGCAGACTAGTTGAAAAATATAGCATGTCAACTCTTTTTTTTGGCGATCGTGATATTGATGTTCTTGTTGTACGTGAACCATGAGTTTTTCACGGTCCATGGCTTATTTGGATCGACCAGCGCGAGCTATGACAGCGGATGTTAGACGAGAGTGAAAACACGTTGGAACCGACCAATTCTTCTGTTTGGAAAGAGAAATACGAAAGCACTCACGTCATAATATTTGAAAAGCGTGGCGACGACCTTATCCGCCTCAAGTTTGCTGAGATTTTTGCCCATGCAAATTCTTGTGCCGTGACCAAACGTGAGATCGGCTTCTTTCATCTTCGTCTCACGCTTTTTAAATTCCTCCTCAGTCTCGCCTGCCATTGGAAGCCATCTTTCGGGTACAAATTCATCGACATTGGGCCCAAAGTACTCTTCGCTGCGGTGCACCACCCATGGATTCATGCCGACAACGGAGCCTCCTGGAATATATCGGCCGTCTGGTAATGTTAATCCGGTGGCCGGGACGATACGTTCGAGCATCAGGCCGACTCCCGAATGGATGCGGAGGGTTTCCCTTACGACGGCCTTGAGATAAGGCAACGACAGCGTCTCGGACCAGGCGACAGGAAAGCTCAGGGTAGCGTTGTGAAGTTCATCGACCAGTTTCTTATGGACGCCAGGATTCTTCAGAGTATAATAGATGATCGCACCAAGGGAGATGGCCGTCGTGTCACTTCCAGCAAGGAGATTGATGAGCAGGTAGTTGACAACTTGATTGTCATCGACGAAGTCCGGATGCGTGACCTTTGCTTCTAGGAAGCAATCAAGGAAGTCCTTCGCCTCTTTCTTACCGTCAGCCTTCTTCGATTCGGACTTTTCTTCTGCTGTTACGGCCCGTCTGGCCAAACGTTCTCCCAAAGCCTGAACGGCGAAGTCGGTCGCCCAAGAAAATGTCGGGGGTCCGATTCGTCGGACTGGATTCTTGTCAAAGACGAAATCCAGTACCGGCACTTGACTAACAGATGCGTAGTAGTCGAGAGACCGCTCCGAGATCGAGAGAAAACCCCCCACATCTTGACCTTCGGTAATGAAGCCAAAAGGTTTGCTAAAGGTCATTTCACTCATGGCATCCCAAGCAAAATAATTGACCCATTCACTGGCGTCGAACGGCTTCCCAGCATTTTCTCCGTCCATGAACCTCTCTTCCAAAGTTCGGGTGAAACGCGCAATGACAGGATCGAGAAGTGATTCGAAGTCACGAACATTGGTCATTGTATATAGTTGTCTGATGGGGCGGACTGCCTTTGTGTGCCATTCCTCGTTGGTTGTTCCAAAAATATTCGAGACTCGGACGCCGTTGACCATGACATCGTTTGGATTGTACATATGGCTCTGTGGGGATTCGTCGTATTAGTTTGTGAGTGTTTGCAGCAAAGGATGGAAAAGACATACCTTTTTCCACGGCGCCTTGACGTTGAACACAGTCTTGATCATTCCAGGGTCGCTGAGGCTGATGATATTTGGTCCAATCCTTACGGCAGGTCCATATTTACGATGCAGTTTCGTCTGCGTAATGTCGCATCGACCTCGGTATGTGTCTATCAGACGCCAGAAATCCGTGAATTTCGCTGCAAAAGGCCCATCAAATTTCCTCAGAGGAGAGGCAAAAGCGGTCGAGAGCAATTTCAGCAACAAAACAACAAAGCCAAAAACGGCCAATGTTGATACAATTCCTGTATACGCCATGACGAAGTGTATATCGCTTTCAATTCTGCTGTAACAAGAATGTTAGAGAGGAAGGTCCGAGTCCGGAAGAAACGAAAATGGACAAAAATACCCCCCCTTTTTTTCCCTTCCCCCAAGGTTTTTGTCATTGGCGTGAGGCCTTTTAGGCGGTGATGCATCAGATAGGACGGGTCCGAAGTGACATGCAAAGATCTTGAAGCAGCCATCAGACTCGCATTAAGCCATGTAGTCGCTAAAGTATATGGCTTGAGCTAAATAGCAATATTCAAGGGGACTGATTGGGGCATTGAACGGGTGTCGTTGAGTTGCAGCTTGATCGACGTAAACGGACCTGCCTATCATTTCTCTTCCAACAAGCCACCATACACTGCTAGCTTGAAATGGTCAGATGACAGGGTGGGATACAATCAAGGGTTTTTGGACATTAATTGAGTGATAGAAGGTGCGTCAACTTGGAACTTCCTGTCCCATGTTAGTCGTACTAGGATGGAGTATGCTTCAGGGTTCATGCTTGTCGACCGGCCCCCGGCTAGATCCACTTAATCTGGAGTTGGCGAACGCCATGGCTATCAGGTACTCGGAATGGCAGTTGGTCAAAAGAGTAACAAAATGCAGTAATACTTTGTACCCTGGATTGAGAAGGTGTTCAGTCCATTTGTGGACACTTTGTTATGACCCAAACATAAAGATTCCCAGCATATCCTATTTGAATGTAAGAGTGGGCCAAGTTCCTTTGTCACACTTGTCTGGAAAAGAAAGAGCTTGGCGATATGTGTAGGACGGAGTAATGTACAATAGAAAGCGACAACACTCCTGATAGTAACTAGACGAGGCATATCTGGAACAGGAGGTGGAAGAGAAGGAAGAAGGGAAAACTACAATGGCAAAAGGTTGACTGAAAGTTATTGTTTGTTGTACATTTGTTCTTCAGAGGCTGTGTGGGGTGGCAGGAGTCGAAGAAAGTAGTCCTCGTATGCGTCACGTGAAAAACGATTGACCCACAAAAGCGCTGGGGAAAAACTTTAACGAAAGGATCATTAGAGCCGGGCCCCGCATCAGAGAGCTGTCCAAGAGACTGCCACCATGTAGATGCTGCTCAAAGCAGTCTGTGGCCTAGGGACCGGGTCGTGTACTCCGGACCCTCCAATCGAGCCTGAGCCCAGCGGATTAGCCCGCGGACTACTGTAAGGATGCAGCACTGAAAGCTCTAGTAGACTGGCCACGGGTCATGGCCCAAGATGCCGTCTTGGTGGTGTCTTCGCATATTCCGTATCGGGTTCAAGTAATCGAACCAAATCAACCCCAAAGTAAATGCGTCGATCTCCCTGTGACTATACTCCGAAACGAGTACGTCTAACATCATTTGAGAGCAGGGGTACGATTATGCTTTTCGCTAGATCCTAGCCTTTGTGGTGATCGACGGGATTAAGGGTCGACTGGAGCTAGCATGGTACGACGAGGATAGAGGGAGCTAAGCTTGTCTGGAACCTGTTCCAGCCGACGTTCTGTTACACCCGACCATTATACTAAAGACTAATCCCGTACCCGGCTCGGACATGTTCCCACGCTATGGACCACATGATCCAGATACTTTAACGTATTGTCGATCTGGCGATCATCGTCCCAATCACAACACGTACCTTTTCTCAACCCCCCGGAACGCAGGGAGCTCATTAGGCACTCGAACCGTCAAATGCGGTCTGCTAATTCACCTGCGGTTCCGCATCACTGGGATACGTAGTGAGGGACCCCAAAGTTTTGTTTCATGCTTTTATCCCTGCATTCTATTGCGACGAGCTTCGCGCTTTTAGTTATGAGCCTGACCTTCTGAAGTTAGATGCCAATTGGCGTTCATCACCAGCCTCACCAATGCCCTCTGCTGTCCGGGGTGGATTGTTCTGCGGATGGCCAACTGACATGTGCAATTGTACCGAGTTCGCCGTACCGGGGGACATAGATTCTCCTGTCAAAATCTGCTTCAAGGTGTTGTTCATATTCTATGGCAACTTTGTTACGACTCATGCGCCTTCTACACCTGGACTAATGTTGGAGAAATGTCTCGTCAAATGTAAAGAGCCGATAGGTGATAATAGTGCTTTTGAGTCCTATCCATCCCATTGCGCGTATGCGAAGCAAGGAAGTTGTACTAAAACTAATACGCACGATCCAGAGCCTTGTAAGGAAAACCCACTGTGCTGAAGCTACCTCTTCTTGATTGTAGTACTTAAGGTAATGAAACGAAGGGGAATTGACCATATTCCTTTCAATGAATAGCAGATCCCCACAAGACTCCAAATCACGAGCCTTGTTGGAAGAACCGGAGGAGTGGGCTACAACGGGGTCCCCCCTTCCTCTCTATGTCCCCGGTCAATGGTCACAGACTACAAGTAGTTCCTACCGTATATTCCTCACGCCAGGGGTTTCCTTGTAAGCAAGTTCTTTCCCTACGCCTAGTGGATATTTGATTTTTCCAAATAGTTCTAGGCACGGTTCCTGCATAGAGTCCCCTAGACAGCCTGCTCCAAAGATTCATAAACCTGTCTATCACTCATTCTCGAAGGCGTGGAATTGCTCCTATAGCAGTAACGAGAAAGAGGAGAGGATTCGGGTTTTTCCTACTTTCGGATCTCCTCTTTGTCCTTAAAAAGAACCTGTGGTATTTTGGCACCGGTCTACCTTTCTCATTCAGAACTTCTCGAGGTCTGTCAACATAACGGCTTGACCACCTTTATAATGTCCCAGACACTGCCACCTCCAGGAGCCACTGGTTTAGCCAGCGATGACCAAGGACCAAAAGTTGTTGTTGTTCTTTGGGTGCTTACAGTGATCCCTGCACTTTTTGTGGCCTTACGCCTCTACACTCGAATTACACTTAGTAAATCATATGGGTGGGATGACACCGTCATTGTCGCCGCTTGGGTATGCCACTCCTCTCCTCCAAAAGCAAAGTTTTTTTCTTTTTTTTTTGCTCGCTAATATGGACCACCTCTTTACTAGGTTTTACTCTTGGTGTATACGTCAATAATTACCAAAGCGCGTGACTACGGTGTCGGCCGACATTATTGGACACTCGAGCAAGACAGGTTGGTTAACGCCTACTTGTTTATCTACATTGGCCAGACAGTCATCATCGAAGCCTGCAGCTTGAGCAAGACGGCCTTTGCATTTACGCTGCTGCGGATTGTCACCAAAAAATTCGAGAAATTAGCGATTTGGTACATCATTCTCAGTCTGAACATCGTGATGCTCCTCTGTGGTATTTTTCAGTTTGTTCAATGCAAGAACCCGGCGTATGGATGGGATAAAAGTATCAAAACAGAATGCTGGCCTCTCTCAACTTTTGTGAACTACACAATCTTTGCTGGTGGTAAGTCTGGACCTTCATGCTTCCGCATGCATTAATTTTAATCTGTGGCTGATTCAATCATGAAGCCTATTCTGCAGCTTGCGATTTTGCCCTCGCTCTTTATCCCTGGGTGATATTGAAAAGTCTCAATATGAAGAGAAGGGAGAAAGTAGGTGTAGGGCTGGCCATGAGCCTGGGCGTATTGTCAGTGACTCCCAGTTCCAAAACTTTTCCAAAAAAAAATAAAAAAATAAAAAAATGCTGATATGGAATACCAGTGCCGGGGCCACCGCCATAATCAAAACCACCAAACTGCCTGCCCTATCGAAGCAGGTCGATTACACATGTATGTCTCTTCTCCGAACCTATTAACCCTTCGGTCAATGGAGTCATGTCTAATTCTGAATGCAGATGCGGGCTCAGATACTCTTTTATGGGCTGGCGCGGAAACGGGATCCACGATTGCCGCCTCCTCCATTGCCGTTTACCGGCCACTTCTCAAAAAGGTCATGTCTTATGTGACATCTAGCCAGAAGAGCTCCTTTTATGTTCTTGAAAACTTCGGCCCGGGTGCAGATAAACCTGGCCATAGAGCACCGTCACGCATGCATGGCCGAGCCACCAGCCGGGGCCATCGAACAATTGTTGGAGAGGGTGAGAGCGATAGGAGCATTCTACCCTTGCACAATCAAATCAAAAAGACCAGCGAAGTGACAATCAGCTACGCTTCGAGGGCGTGATTATCGAGTGCCGGATCACTTCTACCCACAAGCGAAAGGGTATCTCGCCAGCATTTATACTACCCCGGGCCGCCTGAAGTTCTACAGATTCCACCTTACGGGATTGGTAGGCGGCAGAAAATCAATGTTTCAAAGATAGGATAGAAAAACCGAATTAATTGTATACGTGTATGCATAGATGACCGTGCTGCCACTCTAGATAACGTTTCATACTAACTAACAATGGTTGCCACTGAATGCCCTAAGTGCCCTTTACATTATCGGCTGGCTAAAGTGCTAGGCACCCGATTCATCTTCAGTGGGGATGAGGCACAGGTACTCGCCCGGCCACCGAATCCGGCCTACTCTCCTTGATCGTTTGGTAAATTGCCATCGCTACAACAGATTGTGCAAGCATCGTCATAGAACTTTCACAGAGGGTCCACCAGCCACCAAAAAGAAGTTCTAGAACTTACCTGCTTAGGAGAACACATTCAATATTCATTCCGTTTGCAATCTACCTCGTGTCTCTACTGGAAAAATGCCTGATAGATCTGAATCACATGGCGTTTACCCTGGTCATACACTGGTGTTGTGAAGAAACGCAGCTACAGCCTGTCTTCGCCAATTGACGGGACTTGTCTGCGCCACCTTGTTTTAGCGTTGTTGACTTGCCTGTTCAAACTAGAGGTGCTCCCAAGCCTTATAATGGGCCGCAAATTTAGCCGACATTTACGGCTGGTCGTTTCTCAACGACCTCAATGAAAAGGCCGCAATTCCGTCTTTGTTGAAAAATCACCGACAATGAGCATTTGACCTCCAGGCTCCAATCTTCTTTGTAAGCACGGGACATACCTACAAACAATGCACCAAGCACCCAGCCTAGTCTCACACCAACTAGGCAGACGGGTAACCGACCCTTCCTCCACCATTGGTTGACACAATGGCGCCTCCAATCGGAGGGCCAGCAAGACCAACAAAGTTGAACACTGGGAAAGCCATTCTGAGCCTGACACCATTCTTACTCAGATCCGAATTGAGACTCATGACTTGTTGGAAACAAGCACTGGAAGACGCCCGTCGAGAGCCCGTAAAATGTCGCCTCTTGAATTGACAGCGATCCAAGCCAAGCCGAAGATGGTGATTGATGAAGAGGAGTGGTACCATAGCATTGGGAGGCCCGAGAAATTTGCCAGCAGCGTAACCGATCGAGATCCAGACAGGAATTGTGCGTGCATTGAAGACAATCAAGATTGTGTGTGAATCAATATAGCTCATACCGATGATCGTTCGAGCTAAGAGCCGATGTAATAGAACACGGAGAACAAACAACCAAAGACAAAAAGACATGCCGATGAGAATACAGAGATACGGGACTTTCTTGAAGGTTCTCCACTCAACGACGGGTCCATTCTTCCTTGGTGGTAACTTTGGCTAGATAACTACGAAAACGACCGCCAAGGAGGTCAAGTTTATAAAGCCCAGGGACGGGGACGGCCCAACACGAATCGAATTTTAGAAAGGGAGTTTGTCGAACAACAACCGGTAGATTGCTCCGCCGGCGGAATTGCCAGCTGACGCAAAAGCAATGGCGATGCCTCGATGATTGGTGAAGTATATCATCACAATCCCGTCCAAGGAGTGAAAAAGATGCCACTATCAAGTCCTGCGCAAAGCCCTTGAGCAAGGGAAATAGTCAAAGGACTTTGCAACCTCTCGTCCTGAAGATGCCGACGACATGCAAGGCGACACCTAAGCAGACCAGCATCGAGCGCTTTACTTGACCATGCGCTGACGAACAACACGATCCACAGCCGGATAGACCCAGTCCATGAGATTGTCGATGGAGCCTCTCACAGAATCTCGGTCTAATATGTTTGAAATACACATGAACAAATTCAAATATCCCCTGCAGGGCCGATGCGGTGATCAACAGGACATCCACCAAGACGAATACCGAAAGAAGCAATGCTTGCACCTATCCGGCGAAGAAAAATCTCAGAACGTCTTACCATGTTGTCAAAGAGCACATAAAGACTGCCGCAACTTGTGATCAAGCCCTCAACCCACCATCAGGCGCAGGACCTGGATCGACCATGTTACGGGTTGTCAAGCGGGAAGCCACTTTGTGATGAGAATGGAGAAGGGAATGACGATCTGGTCTCACTGGTGAACTCGTTGGATATCCTATCCAGGTCAGATCTTCCTTGATAATGACCACTGGTATGAGGAACCAAGCAGGTGGTGGAAGACCAGATCGATTCCGCCCTGTATATGTACATTTTAATTATTATTCCTACGGAGACTTTACAAGCAGGAGTGCAGATGTGCCGCTTTCAACAACCGTTCTCGTCCACCCTACCATGGAGTTTGTTATGACTCTGATGCCGTTATGCTGCTGTCGATTTGAATATTTCTGTACATCAGGGCCATGCATACTGCATCTTCAGGGAACACATTCAACACCACACTGTTCAACTCGGCCATTCGGGCGAGATGGTCAGTTCTGCTGCTGGATCTCAAGCACGTTTCCATCTGGATCAGCAATGATGAAAAAAATATTTAAGCCAGAGCGATTAACTCCGTTCATGATATTATTCGCTTCCGTCATGTTGTCTCCAACGGCGTCAGTTGAAAGGCCAAATGCGTATGCTGTGGGGGAGTCAAAAGCAGCGACCACGTCGACACGCTTGAGGATCTCGATGCCAAACTTCTCCATGCGCGTCTGCGTCTTATTCACGTCCGGAACGACCAAGCCGATATGCGAGAACGTGTTGGTCACGACAGTCGAAGCGGTCAGGTTGTCGGTAGAGTTGCGCAAGTACTGGAGCTCGATGAGGCCTTGGCTATTGTTTTTCTCGCGGAGCATCTCAGCGCCAGTTTAGTAGCCGGTCCCGTTCTTGCCGCCGTAAGTGTAGCCGACGTAGGTGAAGGAGTGCGAGGACGCGTGGTACGTATAGACATGACGCATACCCGGCACGGTCGTGTAGAAGTACATGGATGCCGTGATGTTTTTGATGTTGAATGCGAATGGTTAATGTTGTAGCCCAGTGTTGCTGGATCTTGTGGGCAGTCCGCGCCGACGACGAACTAGGCAGAGTTGATGGGTGTACGTCCGCATGCGAGGGCTAGGGGGAGTGTAAGGAGATGCAGTGCCAAAAGGGTGCATAGATCGAAAAGCTTGTGGACCATGTTGAATAGATTACAAAGACGACAAAGTCTGGAGTATAATATACTGGCAAACGAAGCTTTTGGCGATCGTGCTTTTGTAAAAGAGTGATTCACGATCGATTTGTTTGTTCAAAAACCTTGTCTCCGGCAATTATTATATACTTCAAGCACGGAACAATAACTTACATGGCGGAAGGAGGCTGAATACCAGATGGGGAGGGGACAGAAGCGAAGCGAGCGGGCGTAAGAGACGATGCTTGGCAGGATTGTAGCCGCTGGATACTAGCCTCGTTGCTAGCAATCAGTTGGAGCATCCAAGCTGCCCAATGTTGAGGGGTGGGTACTTCCTTCTTCCTATGTTGGGTGGTAATATCGTGTTGAACAGGTGGTGACCTATCGTTCACGATAGGCCAACTTATTCTGCAACACTCGCCCTGCAAGATATCTCCTAGATCCGCTGTACCTTGCTGCAAGCAACATTCTTCCAGGGTCTTCTCGACATCCGGCTCCGATCGAAGAATCTGTGGCACTTTTTCCTGTCGCTTGAAAATTTCTTCGTTGCCATTTTGCATAGTTTACATTATATTTCATGACACAGCTCGTGACTCCATGAGTACTCCCAGAAGACGACCCAATCGGCGTCCAATTGCATGGCTTCCTCCCATTTTATGCATTGCCAGAGATACTGCTATTTGACATTGGTAAGGACCAGCTGTTGTGAAAAAAGCCAGACTTTAGGCTGTAGACTCGCAGGGTCAACGATCTTGAGCTGCTTGCTGACCTTGAAGATGGATGATTTCATGATTCGCGAGGAAGTCTCTTCAGTGGGAGATATCTCTTCTTCACACAATCCGAGACGTGAAATCTATGCTATTATCAAGGTTGTGCGATGAGCAGCATTGTATAATGGTCAGAAAACAGACAGTCTACATCGCAGTCTTCCAATAGACTTCAGTTTTCATTGTTCGTTCCAGTCCGCACATCGGCGTCCCTACTTTCTAGCCAGGAAATTTCGGCCCAGGTTACTCATTCAACACTATTACCTGGTCTTTTCTGTTCCAGATACAGCTCCCTAGTCTGCTGTGCAAGATCCAGAGCTCCCACGATGACATCCAGCCGGACAAGGATAGCTCGGATTATACTGCCACAGGAAATACGGATCCGTTTCATTCGTGAGCAGTTCGCCTATCAGCCTAGTCGACGGGGACATATCGAAGCTCTGAGCAAATATTTCAATGCTGGGAATCCGAATCTGTCCCCACCCCTGAGCAATCAGGGTCTCGATCGACGTGCCGTAGATGTACTCTTTAAAGCCAGCCCATCGAATGGCGGAGGCACACTGTTGGCACCAACATCAGAACGCGATTCTCATCCTGGTGATCCTCTTTTCCAACTTACCATCGGACAGCTCTCCGCATTCGTGTACAGGGATAAATCCGCAAAAGCACTTTGAGCCTCAGAGGGTGTCAAATTGTATGGACCGACAGGATCAATGAGAATGTCAGAGCAGTTTTTGATTGCCGCTATTTCGCCTAGAACATACCACATCTGTTAACATACGTCCACATACAGACATCCATACATTCTGCGAAGTGTTCGAGATGTAGATGTGAATACAGGCAATGGACGCACCATGCATAGAGGGATTTCCAGTGAGAGATATATTATTCGCGCCAATGCAGACAAGATCTCCTAGGCCTTCTCCCGCCGTGTGATTCACAATGACTGTTCCAAAGGCGCCAAATGGACATGGAGACACCAACTGGCCGAGGGCAGCGTTTGCTTTCCTCATCCAATAGGCGCGGGTGCTGAAGTTGACGCCATTTATGGAGAGTGACTGGTCGCTGATGACGCTCTGCAAGGATCCTATGTTGTGGCAGGACGCCAATGAAAGGAACAGAGATATGACATGCAGACAAATCATCTTCGAGACTTTGATACCGGCTGCTGGGAGCTGATGGAGATACCCTCGCTTCTTAACAAGTCACACAGGGGCACAGCTGCTATCTACAACACATACACACAAGCTTACTGGCGGTGATGGATGCCACCTCCAAGCATATACTATGCTACATTGTCATGAACTTTGATCTTCATGCTGAGGCGATTTGGAACTTAGAAGATAGGAAAACTCCGTTATCCTTGTTGAGATCCTTCGGCCGAGGCCTAGCCAGAAACGGCATACGCCTCTATCACGGCAAGAGCTGGTTCGGTATTCCTATTTATTTCAAAGGCTCACTCGCGAAGATACATGGACTAGGGTAGCCTCGGCTCTAGATGTTCGCTTGGTCTATATCGTTGTCCTCTTTGACCGCTTGAAGTATAATGGTAGAATAAGTAGAAAAAAATAGATCCATTCGATCCATACGGAATGGAGGATTTACGCTAGAGTAAAGCACGCCTTGTCGACATATGTCTCATCCAATCGATGGAATCGGCACTGGTCCAACAGGACCTTTGCTTGCGCCAATATTGGCTTGATGCATTGTCCTAGGACCATACATCTCCAATGGATAATCCACAGCACTATGAAAGCAACCGTAATTATCCCACATAACGACATCGCCCTCCTCAATCTGAGGGAGACAAATGTACTCTGGACGTAAGATGCGCGACTGAATCTTGTGAAGAATTGACCGGATCTCAACCACGTCATCAATGATTTTGGGCTCTTCGTCTGCGGAAGAACGAATAAAGAGTTTGCGAGCGCATATGCCGTGGACTTGGAATGCCTTCTCGCCGGTAACAGGATTGATCCACACAAACGGATACTGTGTTGCAGTCAGTATTTTGGAAAGTCGATATATTGGTCGAAAAGACATCTCTCACTCGTTTAACAGCAGTTTCATCGTAATCACCGATTTCCTCAATTGTATGCTCCTTGCCCTGGTTCTTCAGTCCCAGGCCCGTGGTGTTTCCTTTGCAATGCTCAATCCATAGATATGGATGTGGTGCATATTCAACCCAGCTGTGGTCAGCCATCCGTTGCTCATCTGGACTAAGCATCTCATATAGTTGGGAAGTGCTGAAGAATGCCGTTAGGCCTGGCGGACTTTTCATGCTCAACCCAGACCCGTCATCCCATCTGATTGTCAAATGTGGCCCAGAAGGCAGTTTACATGCACGGAGCGTTGTGAACCATGCTGGATCACGGTCATACAGTGGTGCGTCAATGTGCCATCTCTGAAATCTCGTGTTGCCCTTTTTGAAGTCCTCATCGTCCAATGCGTCGGCGTGGAAATCGTTGGACAAACCTTTCACAGTCAGATTCTTCAGACCGTAATGATCTTCGCCTTGAAACCCTTTGCCAACCAGGCGCACATTCTCTGCTCCTGGAATCCCATATACCTCCCGTGATTTTGCAAGTAAGCCGCCCTTCTTGTTGAAAGTCTCGATATTGCCGTGGCTGTGGAGTTGAGGAGCGTCAGGGTCAAAACGGGTCACAAGTTCCCAATGCTTCTTGGGATCCAAGTGCTTTTGCCCCTTGACCACAATCACCTTATGAGTCCAGATGGTCTCTTTCAACTTGGTGACGTCGTGGTCTTCAGTCTGTCAACGGCATCCAAAGAATTCAGTCATATCTTCATACCTGAAATTTCGTCGAGATTCAAACCAATGACCGTGGCACCAAAATTAAATTTCTGATCTTTGGTTTTAATAAAAGGTTCAACCCGAAAAGAGGGTTCCGGGGAAAGCGCAGCTGGAGACATGAATGCTTTAGCTTCGTTGGGTGCGCGTTGTGGATTTTGCGCTTCAAATCAAACCGCTTATATTATACTCCTGTACTGGAATGATTTGTTGCACTTGATATTTGATCTCACAATATGTTCATATATTATTGATGTGATACCTTTGAGCCAACGTTCAGATTGAGAGTCTTATCTTGCATGTACGACAGCTCGGCCGAAGATTCAAATTCATAGATCAGAGATCTCGCGCAACGCCCGAAGATCAAAGATCAGTCCAATAGTTGAACACTATCGAATTAGTTCCCCCCAATATTGCAGCGGCCTTGTTTCAGAGATTTACAATCCTGGAACTGATGGAACTACGATGAACCAAGGTAAGATCTTCGTTTGCTTTAGAAAACCCTGAGTGTGATACCCCTTCCGTGACGCCCTTCAGATCATTTCTTCCAATGCTTTCTGCGATGCAAGCCAATAGAAACGAACTTTCAAAGTTCTCGACTGGTTTAATTTTCGGTTGTCACCAAATACCTGGCCACACCGCAATGCAAATCCAGCTATGAGCCAGGCTCCTGTGAAGAATTGGTTGATCGATTGATTACTCTTTAGTTCCTAGCCTTTTCGCAAACACGGGCCACATTAGCCGCTGATTCGCAGAGGCCCCAAACTCCTTGGTCTATTTCAGCGTTGCTCTTGCTGCTCCACATGTCGCGTTTGCCTTCCCACCTCCCCTTTCTGATCATTCCTTGCTCCCTTCTGTGTCCTTCTGGGCCATTGGCTGCTGTGGGTTTAGCTGGAGTGAAGGTACTGGTTGCGGGATCTCCTGATCCAGGGGTTGAACTCATTCGGATTCAGGATGATGCGGCTTACCAGCTTCCTATCCGGCATGTGTAACCTTGCCCATTGCTCTGTAGGAACCGATGAAGCCATCAAGATACTGACGCTGTCAATTGGAATGCATCTCGTGTCTTTTCAACCGCGCCAGGAGAAGCCTCTTATTTCGATATCCACATCTGAACATGAGTTTCGACCACAGCCAGGATAGCAAGGAGAGAAAGGACACAAAAGTCGAAGAACAGATTCACAACCAGGCCGATGCGGTTTGCCATCAGGACGGGCTCTCATTTCCCACCACCCACCTCCATTTTTTGACCTTTGGTCTCCCATTCATTCTCTTTCGAACAGGAGCCTTTATTTGGTGCATTTACATGCGGCACCTTGGGCTGCCTCTGTCGAGAGTGCTTTCTCTTTTGAAGTGGGATTTGTTATCCGCGTGGGATCTGGCAACTTCTACCTCTCTGCTCATCTAATACACAGTCTACACTGAGTGCACGGCTCTCGATCGAATACCAATCGAAATGGCATATGGAGGTAACAGTGACCTCAAATACGAACACCGAGCACTTCTCTCCAATCTCGAATCGAACGCCTCTTCTATCGACCTCGTCGATCGTTTACCTGCTGCCCACGAAGACCAGGTCGGCAACGGGTGGGCAATGAAGCCTTTTAGTCCTCTCGCATCCTCCCACGCCTGTGTACCATCCTTATTGATGCAGACGCCCTATTCTTCACTGCTTCGGGCTCGCTGTTTGAAACACAACCAGGCCTCGTTCGTACTGGAACCCTCTTCTTTCATGACCGAGCCGCTGGTATATCTCTGTCCCATCACCTTGTCAGAGAATCGCTCCTTTACAGTGGTGCGACTCGGTTAGAAGCCGAGAGCGGGTTTGTCGCCCTCATAACCCTCGCCCGCCCATCCTGCTTGACTTATTATTGACAACACGTAGGAACACAGAGAAAGTACACGAGGAAGTCTCATACCAAGTCTTTTACGGAGATTAGGAGACGTTCTCGGTTTCCATGGAATTGAATAATGCTGAATACTTCTTTCAGCCGTGGTATGCGGGCAGTATGGGAATAATCGGATAGGAGGGAAACAGAACAACTGACTGATTTGGATCTCGCCAATAAGCAAGGTGGATATCTGTGGGACCCATACGTGGCATTTAGATCACTTGGGCTAAACACTACCGTTCCGGGCCAATGATGGAGTATACGAGCAAAAAGAAACCCCGAAATCGGCTATTCTGAATTAATACATTACTGGGTCGGCGAAACCGCTGAGATTCGACTTACGCAGAACCAGTTTCCGACATCGCTGTACAAGGAGCGATCATTGAAATTGAGGGTTAGGTGTGACAAGACGGCCGAATTCGAATCCTATTCATTCAACAGAAGGTACTCGTGCTCCACGAGGCTTCACTGAGGTGCTTGAAGTTGTGCTACAAATGGGGGTTATGGCAAAGCGAAATTGTTAGAAATATAACAATACGGAAAGTTCGATATTCAAAGTTACACCATGCTTCTCGCAAAGGTCACATTGTTGCATCTGGTTTCCCCGTCGTGACAGATTCCACCACCCCTTTCTTCTCATGGTCACTCCCGTTGGTTTCGGCATCCGCCTCGGTGCCATCGTAGACTGGAGTCCCATACACGATTCTGTCAATCAAGGTTCTGGAGTCTGGCCGTACAAAATTAAAGCCCACATAGAGGAAGATACTCAGACAAAAACCATATAACCAGTTGATTGAGTAGAGATGCTGCAAGCCCGAATTGATATGCACAGTATCCGGGGAGACTGCTTTGGCCAACCCGGGTAATAAGGGCACCACCACAACAAGGTTGGTAATCAAGGCGCGCCAGTTGCATCCAAATTTATTGTATCGGTAGATGCCATGTGGATCGTAGAGAGCGGGCACATCGTACTTCCGCTTTTTGATAATCCAATAGTCTGAGAAGAGGATTCCGGCGATTGGAGCCATAAAAATGGCGTAGCCTCCCATAAAAGACAAAAATGTGGTGGCCGATTTGATAATGATCCACGGACACAACGCCCATCCACCGATGAGAGAGACAAAAATCACTCCACGACGAATGTTGAACCATTTTGGAAAGAGAGTAGTAATGTCTGTGAGGAAGACAATCAGCATAGCACAAAACGACGAAACTAAAGTTTATTCATACCATTTGCAAATGACACACTGTTCGCGGAGATGTTAACACAAATTTGCGCCAGGAGCCAGACAAGGCCGCAGAAAAACATCGCCGCTCGTCCACCAGCGCTGTCATTCCACTGACTGATAATGTCTATTGGACTCCACAAAGTCTGTCCATAGAGAGTTGTAGTAGCACTGGCGGCCACCACGCCGAAAACTCCAACGATGACCTTGAAAAAGGGGATAAAAGGTAATTGCCACACTTGTGCACCAGGTGTCTTCGCGAAACGGGAAAAATCACTGATGTTCACGGCAAGTGTCGAGAATCCACCGGTCACGGAGGTCAGGTTGCTCAACCAGAGCCAGGCTCGAGTGGAGCCATGTACAGAGCTTGGTTGATTGAAGAAGGAGCTTCCATTGCCAGCTTTCACACTGACATAGATGACCATAGCCAAAGCGGTTGGCGGGACGGCAATTGTCTTGATCATGAACATCAACTTCAATTTGTGGGTGGGAATGAGAAGGAATGGAAATTGAATGAGGTTGTAGAGAAGGTACGAGACCATCCCTTGAGTGGTGATGCCAGCTGATGGCGGGAGGGTATTCTTGATGTGCGCATAGCTTGGCCAGATAGCACAAATGATCTAGAAGGTATTATGCAGTGTGACTAGCGAGTCCGATAAGGATCACCTATAAACGTACCGGAGTAACACATGCGGCTCCAAAAGCACCCTGGACTCCAAACCAGAACATGGCCAAAATTCCACGAGAGACCACGCAGAAATAACTGAGCCAGTAGCCATAGCTGGCACGGATGGCAACGGGAAAAGGCACGTGAAGATTCGCACCAATGGCGCCATTGAGGACGGTGGGGATGGCATTGCAAATAGCCGCGACTAGAGTAATGAGGATTGCATCGGTGCTGTCGAAGTCTCAGCCCCTAATCACCCGGGAGAATGAGCAGCAATCACTTACGCTGTAAGTCCCACCGTCAAGATGGAGGCTGGAGCAGACCAGCCACTGACGGTGACAAGGTCCGAAAACCAGTACATGACAAAAGCAAAGCCGTCCCATGTTCTCTTCTCAGGAGGGACAGGATCTTGGTCGGCATTGGACCACACATTTTGGGGGGCGATGCTGCTTTTCTGCTTGGGTAATTTCCAGCTCGACGGCTGTGTTAGACGATCATGGACTTTAGATCTCGCTTGTTCATAACGTGGGCGAAAACTTGACATTTTGTGACTTGACAGAACATGAGTCTCGAAACTAGGAGAGAGGACAAAAAGGTATGATATCGAGCCTGAAGATGCGGGATAAGAGTACCGGCGCACGAGTATATGTGTGTCGACCTCATGTGCTGGATGTCGCTGTCCATGCGGATGCCGTTGGACAAGAAGCGGCCATTGACGCTGAGCCTTTGTATGACGAGGACGGCCGAACTACATTCAATCGACAAATAGATAGTCGTATCTGGTTGTCTATGGTGATAAGCCTTACGTCGTATACAAGGATCTGGTACGCATAGTATCTACCATGTCTTTTCGGATTGAGCAGCATTCGCATAACCTCACAAATCGAGTATTCTCCTCTTTGAAGTTAATTTGTCACCTTCTTGTCATCTTGGCTTGACCAGGCTTTGATATTTTCATCGCCAATCACGGGGCGTTAATTTTCAATCCCGGGGTCTTATCAAACTCACATTTCTGGGTGCCTCGAGCTTATCATCGTGGCCCGATCCCTCGGCCGAGCATGAAAAGCCGTGCTGTACTCGTGCCGGGCCCAAGAAGCCATTTATCATGGTCATCCCCGGCCGAGGCATTTCTTCACCGAAGATGGGATTGAGCTTTCACCATGCTTGCCTCGCGAAAGAAGCTTGCCTGCCGGATTTGCACCCGACGCAAGGTCAAGTGCGACAAACAAATTCCCTGCAACAACTGTTCCAAGAGAGGTGCCCCCGAAGAATGTAACAGAGACCAGTCTGTCGAGCCATCGGCCCCCAATAATGGGATTACAGGTCACAATGATGTGGACGTATCCAGCACTGTCAGTGCGCTGCGAATCCGTGTCGCCGAGCTCGAGGCTGCACTACAACAGAGAAGCGCTCAGAGTGGCACCGATCTGACTCCTGTGCCTGGCAATGAGGGTCGCGTTGGCCCTGGAGCTACCCGGACCTCCTCCCCAAGCCACGATTCAGAAATTGAAGATGCCGCCACCGTTCTTGAATTTCTTGCTTGGGGTCGAATGAAAGACCCAGACAGGACAAGACTCTCTCCGGAAGTATTGAGAGCAACTGAACGGGATGAACGAGTGGCCAACAGCCCAGCCGACAATGAGGACGATGCTCTTTTGGATTCAAACCAGAGTCTCCTTCCGTGGGTGCAGATACTCCTTCCTTCTCGACGCCAGGTAACTCAACTGGTCGAGTACCACAACGAGTGTCTCTTGTGGTTTCATGGCTCATATTTTGCTCCATCCCTATTAAAACAGCTCGCATCCTTCTATCATGACCACCGCGGTCGCCTCGAATCGCCCGGCGTGAATCTCCAATGGGTAGCCCTGTTGTTTGCCGTTATGGCGGGAACAATAACCTCGGCACCAACATATGAAGCCAATAAATGGAGGTTTGAAGAAAAAGAAATCAGGGTGCTCTCCCAAAAATGGTATAGAGTTGTCATTGCCTTGTTGAATGCAGCGGGCTACACTGCAAATCACTCCCTATACTCGGTTCAAGCCATCGCGACACTGACCAGCACGGCGCACATCCTGGGTCATTCCAACAGTCAGTCAGTAATGCTGGCATCTGCTGTTCGAATTGCGCAGAGCCTCGGCCTACATCGATTGAATGAAGACGCTCGAGGGGATGCAATCGAACTCGAAACTGGTCGGCGTGTGTGGGAACAACTCTGCACGCAAGACTGGTTCAGCACGTCCTTCTCCGAGACCTATACCATCAACCACCTACACTGTACATCTCTTCCTCCGAAAAATTGTGATGATGACCTCGTGGAAATGCCAGAGTCAGTACCCACCGTCACCAGCTTCTGCCGTTTCCTGGCCACAATAGCGTCTATCATGCCTCGCCTACAAGATGGTATGGCCTCCTCCAATACATTGTATACGAAACACGAACAAGTACTCTTCTACGACAGGAAAATGCGTTCACTTGCAACCGAAGGCCGCCCATCTTTTCTGGCAAACACACCCATCGAAGAGAGTTGGCCGTGTTATATCCCTTGGGCTCGCAGAGCTATCGCAATGAGTTCAGCGCACAAGATCATCATGATCCACAGGTAAAAGCCCCGAAATTCTCTCCCCCTGGATCCGTGTGCAACCACTCATCCCTGTGTAGGAAATTTCTGAGTCTTAGTTTCACTAATCCAGTTTTCGCATTCACCCGTCGAACGTGTCTTGCAGCTGCGAAGACGATATTGAGAGAGTATATCGCGATCAGCCACGACGATTCAAGTCCTACTCTCTGGACCCATCAGGCTTTCTCGGTGGCCGCTTGCATCATCATATGCTTAGACATGTTGCATCAGTCCTCAATACCAGTCGAGACGCAGTCGCAACTTGTCACGCAGACCATTGAAATTCTAGAAGCCAGTGGAAAGAGAAGCATGATTGCATCCCGGGGCGTTAAGCTGTTGAAAGCCCTGCAAAAGCGGATACGTGACGCTAGCAACGGTCAGAAACGGTCTGCCGACGATGTCTCTGAGAACGGGGCCAGGAAAAGACGCCGCACGTTTGATGTTACTGAATTTGTTAGGGCCTTCTGCAATAGTGGAGATGCCCGATCTCCTGGAGACGTTGACACGGTCTTGCCAAACCATGAAGCTGCGGCTACTGGGCAAGACAGAATTGAAAGTGAGAACAACGCACTGCCCATCGATTCCGAACGCCCACTCAATCCTACACTGGAGTGCAATCGAATTTGGGACATTCCATTCGACGAATCTGACGGCTCTCAGCCATTTGAAAATTTAATGTTTCTTGCTAATCAAGGTGTGTGTTGGTATAAGACTGGTACTTGGATGGATCCTGGCATCCCGGATTAACTCATCGAGGTCGAATTGAGATTCGAGGGATTGTAAGCACCTTCAACTTAGAGATAAGCACGGATGCCCTTGGTCTTTCATACACTCTCCAACAGGTATTGTTTTTTGGGAAGGGGAAAGGGGGGCGCCATTTTTGGAATATTCTCTTGGAAGTTCGACAGCTAACCAACCAGCTTCCGCCGCCCGATGAATCCATACATTTCCTCAACCTGCAGGGTGATCTGAGGCAGCGATATTGCACTGATGCATGATTCTTGGTCCATACGATTCTGGAAATTCAGTCTGTTGCCAATCCGTCAGCGACGACACCTAGTTGGTTCACAGATCAGTTTTCCTCTTACAATGCTATGCCAGAGTGCCCGGTTGTACCATAAGATGACATCCTGCTCGTCGTGTCGATGTGCATATATATTTTCGGGAGAGAGGACAGGTCGCATAATGCTATCCAATCATCAGACCACATATGAAGCTTTTACACACGGGACTTCTTACCGATGCATGAACGCTCTCACCTCCTTTAGATCATCCACAACAATTTCTTCTCCATCTGGACTGCTCTTGAGGTACAGTTTCCTTGCCCCTTGACCATGGACTTGCAGAGACTTTTCTCCAGTCTTGGGATTCGTCCACACCATTGGATAAACGCAGATCTTGCCCTCGTCGATTGGCGGCAGCTTTTCACGAGGCAGCTCCAGACCCTCGGTCTCCAGCGTATGACCAAGCCGGGTACTATGTGCTGTCGACATCCATTTGAAGGCGTGTGGAGCGTACTCAATACGACTGTTTAGAACTGTTGCCCTTGTTTCATCGTCGAGCAACTCCAAGGCTCTGGAACCAGCGACATAAGCCGTTGCGCCCGGAGCAATCTTCATCTCTGTCCCCGTGCCATCGTCCCATCTGACAGTCACATCCGGACCTTTGGGGACTTTGACGGCCAGCAAACAGCCAACTCTTGGTGGGGGAATGCCATAGAGCGATCCGTCCCAATGCCATTGGTAGAATCTACTGGCGCCCTTCTCCCGCTCTTCTTTTGGGATGTGAGGGGGAAGATGAAACTCATGATGATCAATTCCTTTAATCTTGAAGCCAGGTGGAAATTGGTAGTGGTTTTCAGGTACCTCACCTCTGCCGAGGATGTGGACCTGAGGCTGTACAGGAATGGCGGGTCGACTTGGGATTCCATAGATGTTTAAATTGTTGTACGATGTGAGAAATGGATCCGCCCCATGGGCGAATCCCCCCGTCGTTTCGTCAGGATCGAAATTTGCTGCGAGACGGTATTGCTGTTGCGGCCTTAGCATTTCAGGCTGCTCCTTGAAGACAAGGACTTTGTGCTCGTGGAGGGCGTCGGATATAAACTCAAAATCTGCGTCACTAAAGTTGTTGAGGTTGATGCCATAGACAGCAGCACCAAAGTTGACTTTGCTGTCCGCGGGGTGCTTGAAAGGAACGACTCTTCCATTCGTCTCCTCGGCATGTGGAAGACTGATATCAGATCTGGTGGCCACCAATTTTGTTTTGATGCCCTCCGGGGCGACAACTTCGGTAAGAGACTCAATGACCATGGCTGCACCATCAACAGCCAAAGCTCTTGATCATGGAAAGGCTCCCAGAGCAGCACACCTAGCGAGCTCTTTCTTTTTCTACGATTTCTTCGAATATCGATAAGATCTGGCTCCAGTAAAATGTCTGCAACATTGGCGTCGATACCTCGGCCGGTTCGGCCGACTATGAGAGCCCACTCCTTTTGGCATCGGGGGCTGTCCTGTTAAGTCATCGTACCATGGACCCCTTTTCACCTTACCATTTGTGCATAAAGGACGCTGTAGCGTCTATTCATCCATACACTGCTCCGCCATCAAGATGCTCTGTCCATCATCACAACAGTTTTTGACTCCAAACGGCACCAACATCCACTATATCGCTTCTGGGAACATTGAGGGACCTCTTTTCATATTATTGCACGGTTTAGGAGGCTCAACTGAAACGTTTCGCGATCTCATTCCATGCATCCCAAAACATCGCCGTGTCATTGCAGTTGACATCGAAGGATTCGGCAACACCTCACTCAATCAAACCCAACCGCTTTCCTTCCTACGCTATGTCTCCGACTTACATTTTCTCATCTCACATTTGCAAAAACATTCTGCTCCCCTTGCGAACACCTCCAATGGCAGTGCCGCCAAGTTCCAAACCGTATTCATGGGCCATTCCCTTGGCGCCATAATCAGCTTGCATTATGCCTCTAAATATCCGGCAGAAGTGGGAGGACTCTTGTTGCTAGGCGTCGGTAGGTCTGTCAGGGGTATTCCCGCCGCTCAACAGCGAATGCGAGATCTCGCAGCAACAGCACGAGAGAAAGGCATGGATGCTATTGCAGAAGTTGCCGTGAAGACGAACTTTCCAGCCGACCGGGAAAGGGAAGACAACGAGAAAGAGCAAATTCGCATTGCTGTTGCTTCATGCAATGCGGAAGCATATGCCCAGACCGCGGAACTTGTCGCTAGCGATGATCATTTTGATCCTGATTATAACAAGATTTCTTGTCCGTGCGTTTTTGTCGCCGGCGATGGGGATATGATCAGTCCAGTGCAGCGATCTAAGGATATTAGTGGTCTGCTCGGAGGCCCATCCGAGGTCGTAATTGTGAAAAGTGGTCATCAAATGATTCTGCAGGACATGAATGGCGTGAAGAGCGCCCTGGACAGGTTTTTGTCTGGTTTGGAGGGTCCATAAATGCCCTCCCCATGGGGTATCAACTAGGTCTACACGCAGAAAATAGTAGAGAGACGGAGCCTCATTTGCTTAGAAGCATGAGCCGATTCATACTACTCAGTGGACATTAAGGGAGCAATAAAACTGATTTGTCAAAATGAATTGCAAGGCTATTGGAAAGGGGGAAGGCAAGCCGTGCTCAACCTCTATTATGTAAGCAGATCAGTCACATGTTCGCGTAAAATGCGACGCGTCGCGGTGTGAAGTTTCTACGGTGCTCATCATCAATCGGACAACCATCCACGCGCTTTTAGAATTCAGTGCTTCTCCCACCTATAGAAATTCTCTACAATGATGGACCTTGAGTATGCTTGACCCTGCCGACATTCTACCAACCAGGCTGAAACCATGTCTTGCCGAAGTACTTCGCACTTGTGTCCATCCACCAACGCTCCTCCTTCGAGTTGAGCACATACTTGTAAGAGTACTATCTGGTAATTGCAGGAATACGCCACCGAGTCCAGACCACCCTCTCAACCACGGGCAAGATCTTCGTTTGGAAAATGGGTCTGAAATCGATCTGAAAACCCCGTCACTGAGGTGTCTGTGTCTCATTGTATCAGACGGGCATCTCCAAATCCAGGCAGTATTGGCAAAAGAGTTGCATACCAAAGAACTTTTGGAATCGCAAAGAGGCGATCTCATTGAGGTAAAGAAATTCCAAATCAGGAGTGCACCTCGAATAAACGGCCAGGGACGAGTGGTCTACTTGGGTATACAAAGCTGTGAATGGGCGGGAAGAGGCAAAGTTACAGACCCAGAGCTCGACTTCGAAGGTGGTTTTATTCGCGAAGAAGCCCACATATCTCCTCAAAATCCACAGTGGAAGGAGCAAAAGCGAAGCAATTTCCACGCTCCCGCCTTTGGCCATGGAAAACGGGGTTTATCGGCCGATCACGGCGGGCATAGCTTCACCAAAAGGGGGCTGGGCGAAAAACGACTACGACAACAGAGAATTAAAAGGGAAGATTCCGACGATGAGGACGACTTCTTTGAAGTCATGCCGGTCTCTCAGTTCCAGATCGACAGACGCCGTGAAAATCTCCATCAGATTGCTAAAAAAGCGGCCACCAATATCCCAAGCAGGCCTAAACCTACCGCCCATGGTCGAATCGAGTCTGATAGAGGCCCCATTACAACACCAGCCTCTCTGAAGGTAATATCACAGATGGAAATGAGAACTGGCGACGGAAAGAAGATCCCTTCTCTCCTGCCGGAACCAAGGCCAGAGCAACAGTCGTTGAGCGCCACACCTCTCGAAGCTCAACCATCTTCCGTTCTCAAGTGTGCACCATTGCACGCTCTTTCTTCCCTCCTTTCTCCGCCCACACCGCTACCATCGCGCAATTACGCCTGTACAGTCTTTGCTATCATAACCTGGGTCTCTACATCCATTATCCACAAAGCCAACACCCCTTTTCCACCAAAACGACACATTAAGATCCACGACCAAAGTATACGCCGTCGTCAAGCGGGGGTTACAGTCGCAGTGTTCATTGACGCAAAGAATTTTTTCCCGAGGGTTGGGACCGTCGCTCTGTTCCGTGATGTGGTAATGCATAGGTGGGAGGATGATATCATTTTGAACAAGTATGCTTCCCCGAAACCTGGTCACGAAGACGATCAAGTTGCCGAGGAGTGGTTCATCAGTGATGAGAAGAGGTTGGAGGAAATGGGATTTGATGTAGCTGGTATGAGGGCTTGGTGGGC
Organism: Rhinocladiella mackenziei CBS 650.93; assembly: GCF_000835555.1. Taxonomy (NCBI): domain Eukaryota; kingdom Fungi; phylum Ascomycota; class Eurotiomycetes; order Chaetothyriales; family Herpotrichiellaceae; genus Rhinocladiella; species Rhinocladiella mackenziei. The sequence continues at coordinate 2,037,815 of NW_013550599.1, forward strand.
GGAGAAACGACGTGAAAAGAAGGGAGAAAACTGAAGATGACTCTTTAGCGACTCTGGAGGCAGGCATGAATTGATGATGTCGTCCTATCAAGTCCAGCATCGATCTCGTCTCAAATCCTAGCATCGAATGCAATCGGTCTTCCTTACGTTGAGACAAGAGGCAATGTTGGGACGATTCTTCCAGGCGAAATGCATCGATTGCCAACCAGATCCAACCCATCCAGGTCGTCCCTCGTCGAGTTCACTATTCTGGCTTACATCTTGACGGTTACGCAGACCGCCACACTCTCTGGACCGAGATGCTGCCGCAGGTATCTGGCCTCCAATTTTTGACTGCCCCTTCAGGCTGCTGTTATGCATGACTGGACCGGGCCGGGAAGTTTGACACTCTTCGGTTGAGCAAGATAAAGGGTGACTCCGGTCCGGTTCTAAGTTCTGAACAAGCTGAGACGCGGGCTTGACATCTCGACAACGCCGGCTTTCGTGAAGCTGAAGCAAATTCGGCGTCCACCTTGGCTCCGCTCGACTCTCCTCTTGCGACGATGCGCCTGCCGTAACCTCGTCACATCGATTTCCAATTTAATCTAATCGACTTCTTCGTCAATCCAGAGTTGTTGCCTCTCAGCTTTGATGGAAATGAGATCGGACATGGTTATGATTCATGAGGACGAATGAGGTCGATGTGAATCCAGCTCGGATTCGTTGATATGAGGAATACGAAGAACGGAAGTGAGAGAAAGAGAGAGGGGAGGAAGAGACGAAAGGAGAATGATGGTCAGAGTAGAAGAAGAACACGTAGTAAAGGACAATTGTGAAAACAGAGAAGAGGAAAATAAAAGAGATCTGGGAGAAGGTAGTGAGAAGAGACCAGTTGTGGGAAAACTGCGAGGAGAACCGAAGTCAAAAAAGAACCAATTGGGTGGGAGTTCAGAAACCAATACCCAGAGAATACTTTAAAGAACACATTACTTGAGAAAGACGGAAAGGGGGAAAAGGAACATTAAACAATCAATCATGTTCTACGCCTCTTGTTCTGTCGCTCTATTCCCTAGGCCCACAGCCGAAATGTGCATATTTTCACCATCATTCATCATTCATGCATTCCTTTTTGGGGAGCCCGGCTCGGTTACTGACCAAACTTCTCCCCAGGTCCAAGTTTAATCCATGGGCAAGCCTGCCAGTCACATCCCGCTTTATATATCTCTGTGCCCCACCAATGGAAATTGTCCATGACCCCCGGATATACAAAGCCAAAAAACACCACCACGAGGGAAAAAGCGAGGCCCGAATCCAAAGCTGCAGACATGGTCATGGTGTATTTCCCCCACCAGGCAGAGGCATGGCGTTTCATGACATGGTTGAATGCGAAGCAGACGACCCCCCAGATGGAAAAGTTGAGGCCGGTGGCCGGCGGGATCCAGCTGAGACTGCCGAAGAGGACGGGGAGGTTGACTTTGCGCCAGACACTTTTCTTCTTGCCGCGGCCCATGAGCCAGAGGAGGATAGGAGCGATGAAGCCGATCAGGAACGCCCAGACTAGTGGTCGATACAAAGCTCCTGGTCCAAAGAAGCGTTGAGGCCCCACGACACCCCAGAGGATGCTGCCGTTGAAGTGGACGCGGGCAATGGGACAGTTGAAACCGTTGATGGCCTGGGAAGTGCAGATTCCAGGGATGTTGATGAACATCCAATTGAGAACGCCGATTTGGACCAGGCTAGATACCAAGGTGGCGACCATTTGGACTTTGAAGAGCAATTTCGGAGGTATTTTCATGTAGTGGCCTAATTTCAGGTCCGAGGAGAATTTGATTCCTTGAGCGGAACTGATGTAGCAATATGTCACGAACACCATGTTTGCCACGGGTCGGCCGGGAAAGACCACGCCGCAGATAAGTTGACAGATCAGATACAGGCTGCTGTGCTGATTGGTGATTGCCATGACGATTCCCACGGGAATGAATAAAACGGTTGTGATGCCGAGAGCCATCAAAAGACCATACCACGGTAGATGGACGGGATAGTATTCAACGACGAAAATTCCAACAGCCAACATTGTGATGAAGGTTGCAAGGTACCATTTCATTGGTACATCTGAATACCGGTGCATCAAGCGGTTGTGAACATCTTCGCCTCCGGCGTGAATGGTTTGACTGTCAATCCTGCTGAGAGGTGTATCGTGGTCGGAGCTGGGGATGGCCTGGTATTCGGCAACAAGTTTTTCTTGTCTTTCGTTAAACGCTTGCTTCGACTGTCGCCATATATCACGGCCATGCCAGCATGTTGTGTGAGTCAGTAGCGCCGACAGGGCCGCAAACTGAACTCCATAGGAAAGTACATAGGTTATTGGAAGGTAGACTTTGGAATAATTGTCGTAGGCTTCTTTGTCAAAGAGAAAGTCTGGTGTGAGGATTTTGCTGACGTCGTATGGTTTGCCTTCATTGTCGAAGACTGCTGAAGAGAGGATGGGCAAATACCCTGAAAACAGGACGTTTTTGTAATCTGTTGAGCATCAATCTCTGAACTCGACGGCCTCCGGAGACTCATACATAGAATGGGGGCGATGATCCACATGACCAGCACGAGACCGCCAACCACATTTGCAGCTGCCCACCACGGAGTGAGTAATGGGGAGCCAATATAGGCAATTTGGGCCCAATCGAAGGTGACAGGAAAAAGTCCTAATCCTGAAGCCACTCCAAACTAGACGAGTCAGACCGGCACAAACATATAGGAACAACGGGGGCCCTACAAGATTGGAAATCACCACGTTCTTCGGCGCAAACCAAGTGATGACATTGAAATAACTCAATGCCGGAACCAAAAGCCCAGGCAGGAAATACCAGACAAATGCGGCAACCCAAACATAAATGAAGAATCTATATCTTGAAATGGTCCATCCGTTGGCCGGTTTATTTTCATCCTTGTGCATGGTTGTAAACATTGCGGTTGACATTAGAGTGCCGGGCCATATCATCGCCGCCGGGCGAACGAGAAATCGTCTCGTGAGACCGGCAAAAGCATAGCCCAGAATTTGGGTCGAAATGGTAAGCAGGAGCTGGTACAGAACTGGAACGTCCTGCTTGTAGAACTTGTGCTGCTCGACAATGACATCGGTAGCAAATGCGAACCCGAAAGACACGTTGCTGCTGATGTACACGCAGGCATGTTCCTTTTCGTTCCAATGGCCTTGAGCTAGCCATAACCGGAACTTTTCAAGTTTTGACTGACCAAGCTGGGGATCGTCCTTTTGAAGAGAGCCCTCGACAAAAAACTGTTCCTGGTCGTTTTGTCTCTTCAGCAACAGGTCCCAAAGCTTACCCATGGGATGAACAAGGACAAGCGCAATGACAGGTGTTATGGCGACACTGGGGTACCTCAATGAAAAGAAAAGATTCGTGGCCGACCCTGCGATGGCAAAGAATAGTGACAAAGTCCACATTCGAGGTGTATTGATCGATAGAGAAGTGTTGTCGGTTGCTGGAACTGACGCTCGAACTTCGGGGTACGGAGAATTGTCTGGAGGATCTTCCGCCGTGGGAATGTATTCTTGTTCAATGTCTGACCCGCTCCGTGTTCGTGTACTGGCGTTGGACGACTCCGCCTTGTCCTCAGCGATGGCAGGGTTCACGGCAAAAGAGGCTTTGGCATCAAGACCCATTCCAATGTCACTGGTAACTGAGGAAGATCTCCGATGTAACCACTCGGTGCCGCGGTGACGGCGTCTAGGGTTTGAGGAATGCCCATGGTTGTCAGATATATCATGGGCAGAATGTACTCTCTTTCCCTTCCTCTTGCTGGTGTCTGGACGCCCATGCAGAGCCCCTTCGTCGTCGGAACTCGACTCGGATCCAGATCTAGCGCCGGACAATGGTACAGCGCCGTAGGAACCAGTTCCCAAGGCGGGAGAAGGGCGAATCAACAGAAGAGGATTGCGTGACATGATGGCATCCCAGATACGCGTGGTAAACCCCCGGAGGTTCTGATCTGGTCGAGGCGAATCTATCGGAGGCAAGGCAGAGGGTTCGTAGGGTCCGTGACCAGGAAAGGGGCCACCCGTATGACTCTGGGGCTCGAATAGAGAGGGTACAGCAGCATCTTGCTCTGCGAGGGGGAGGTTTGAGGAGGATTGAAGGTGGGAGAGCTCAAGGCCAGCGTCTGCAGACTGGGAGTGGGATGCAGCCTGACCCAGCCCAGCAAGCATGACCTGACCATAGAGGAGAGAAGGGCGTTGGGAATGGACTTGGGAGTGGACAAATGAACGCGGCTTGGAAGCGTCACAGAAGCAAGACAGACTAAGAAGCGACTAGCTGAGTAGAGAGGATGTGAGGGCGAAACAATTGCACTGCCTAGGTGGAAAGATCAGGCTCAGCAAAGGCGAGGAATTGGTTAGCTGATGAGATTGATAAGATTACCCGACTGCGCCCTTGGGCGATCGGTGGGCCAGCCTTGATGAGCCTATCACACGCTATCGCCACCCCAAGGCATCCTATCACACAAAGGCCACACCACCCGCCATCCTTGACACGGACCGACTGATCATGGGTGACTCCATCGACGGGGCCCAGCTCCCTACTGTCTCCGACAATGGGCTGCCGAACTGGCAGCAGGCACCTGACTGCCAAAAAAAATCTGTCAAAGTCAAGCCCCTTCGAAAGAATTCACCTGCTTAATGGTGGAAGACTGTCTCGACAATCCACCGATATCGGTGCTGTATTCTTTTGCCTGGTATCACAGTCGCATATTGTTCCTCAGAATCCACCTACATCTCCCCCAGCCCGGGTCAGCATATCATACACACGGCCAGGCAGCTTATACTTGACCAAGCCTGCAAATACCATCAAATCCTTGGCCATGTCGCCCAGTTGATCTTTCATCCCATCTGCATCACCACCATATCCCGCTTCCCATCTCCCATTTCTAATGATATTGTCTCGTTCACCCCCTATTGCACGTACTGCCCACACAACACTAACTCCAGCACATCGAGCCAGGAGCTGAGGTAGCGTTCCAAAAGCGGTGGCGGCAGCTCGAATCGTGGGGATGGAGCCATTGGCCCGAAGTGGCAGGATGTTCAAATCGTTGAGTTCTTCCAGTGCCGTCATGAATCGAGGAGGGGTGGCTTCAAGATGTGCTCGCACGGAGAGAAGCCGAAGAAGAGCGCCACAAATTTCTCGGTTCGTGGCGGATATCACGTTGTAATATGCAGCATTGTCGTTGTACAATGAGATCATATTCCGGGCCAATTCAACCGGTGATGATGTCGATTGCGTTAATGACAAGGATGACTGAGGCCCGGGACCTTGGCTGCTAGGGGAGGAATCACTCTGTCCATCCGGTCGTCGAGGCTTGAGAGGTTGAAGCTGTATGGGCGATTCTCCTAAATCCAGGGTGACAGCGTCCGCAAGAGCTCTGTTGAGCACACTTACGACGTGGTCATAGTCCTCACTCAAGTGATAAAGAAGCACTGCATCCGCCACTTGCCCGCGTTGATCAGCGATCGCGGCAGACTGACTGGTGATTGACTTCAAGAACTCCTCTCGTGTATCGAGATTGATCAGCTTTGCCCGAATCTCGATAGCTCCAGGAAGTCGAGTGCCATCACTGCGAATGTCACCGAGCAGTTTGGCGAACTCGCGTGTCTCGAGACATAGCTCTCGCAGACACTCATGACATGCGTTGGTGTGCACCAACCCGAGATTGGCAGGCTGGAGGTCGGAGTTGAGGCAGATCACAGAGAGATAGTCCACCGCGGCCACCGGAAGGGCTGTTCGGAAAGTGGCGGTGTAATGGGCAACCAGTGGAACGAAATTGATCTGCGGCTGCTGCGTGGTTGAGTAGGTCACTGCAAAGGGGGAAAAGAACACCCCCGGTCAGCATCATTGAGAGTATCGAGTTCAGAGAAGCGGGTAGCTTACAAAGTTCATTCCCAGCAACCGTAAAATCCGACACCCTCAACAAGCCATAGTATGCTAGAGCAATGGCAAGATGAACTGCGCTAACAGGATTGAAATTGTGCAGATAGTCGACGGCTTGTTCGAACATTCCCGCAAGGACTTGCATCAACAAGAATGTTCCGTAGGCACTGGAGCCTTCGATTTGACTCTTTTGGAAATGCTTTTGTCCAATCTCGGTTATTGTCTCACAGATTTGTTCCAGGCCAAAAATCTCTCCCGATATTTCTTCCAACCTGTCAGTTTCTCGGGCAAGTGTGAATTGAAGCCACAGCCAATCCTCAACACCCTGACCTACAGCGTCCAGATTCCTCGAACTCAGGTCACATCTGCCTAACACCTTGTAGCATGCAATTCTGTAAGGATCCACCGTATTTTTGGGTCCCACCTTCGTTCGATTCTGATATTCGTTCTCGATCATGTCTTGTAGTTTGCGACCCAAACGTCTGTCTGGACTGTTTGCATAGGCAGTCACGTACGACACCATTCTTCGGTCGGTAGATTGGAAAGCTGCATCATTGTTGACATACTCTGCTGCCTCTTTGACAAAACCACATCTCAGCAGGTAAAAGATGAGCACCCAACAGTAGTCGCCATTTTCACCGAGCTGTTGTAACTCTGCTCCGTCCGGGGCCAGATCCCGTCGTGCAGCACGTAATCGAATGTAAGCGCGGACAATGTTGATAACACTCGGCCGTCCACCTAGGGAGGCTTCTCGTGCATTCTTCTCGATCAAAGTCCGTAATTCACGCCAAAATGTCTTTTCCAAGTGAACGCGGGAACCCTCCAAGATTTGTTTCTTCAATTTGAAGGTGTCAACGTCGGTGCCCGACTCATCCAGATACGCTTCCGCATATTGCCGCTCCCTGACCGGGGACATGCCCTCTCTGGTGATCTCGCGCAAGGCGTTGTACGCATCCACAAGTTGTCGAGGGCTATCACCAACGCTCTCTTCTTCAGCTTCGGCAAAGTTTTGGAGCAAGGGAAATGCAGCGTCTTGTAACCTGGCCCTATTCAACTCTTCCAGTTTTCGGATGAATGATCTTTCCTTGTCTCTAAGATTGCGTAAGCTTTGTCCTCTTGAAAGTCCGGCCGAACCTAGAGGTGCTGCTTCGCCAGCACCGGAGCCTGGGGTTCCAATGATAGATTTATCGATTGCCGAGCGACCAAAAACACTTCTCGTAGTGCGAGACGCGTCGGATAAACCCTCCTTGCCTCGTCTCGTTAATTTTCCAAAGCCGCCCGCAGTGGACCGTCCAGAATCGTCGCCACCTGCGGGAACCAGGCCAAAGTGCTCCATGATCCTCAACTTTTGTTCTTCAAAGTCAACGCCCAAGCTTTCCTCGACGAAGTTATCCACCTCTCGGTAGACGCGATCCATATTTTCTCTCATCATCGCATCCCGGCCTTTCACTCGTAGATCTCTCAGATAGGCAGTGGATTCGTCTGCAAAGTTCTGTGCTGTTGTCCTCAATGCTGGCAGGTGACCATCAGGTCCCAATGCCTGGAAATCCTTGTACGCTTGACCGGGAGCAACGCCAGAGCCCGCCAATAAATAATGCGCACGACTGTCCCAGGTAGGTTCTGTCTTCAATCCACGCCGTCTGATCTCCTGCGCTCGCCGAGCCAAATCCCCCAAATCCATATTGAGGCCGGACAGTTTACCCAAATGCTCATTGTTTTCAGACTTCCATCTTGGCTTCTTCTTTTGTCTCTCCAACAAACTGCTGAAATACGCTGCATCTCTAGCCTGCGATGGAAGCGGTTCTGACTGTTGAGCTCCAGCTGGTGCACCTGTGCTTGTGGAGAGGGTATTACCAAAGTTAAAAGCGCCAGTTGCAGCAGGCTGTGTCGTCGTGGTACCGAGGAGTGATGTAGTTGCAGCAGGTTGCTGTGCCGCTGAGCTGGTTCCAAACAAGCCTGTCGAAGGTGCTGACGTGGTGGTCGTGGTGGTCCCAAATGAAAAGGTAGGAGCAGAAGTCTTTGGAGGACCGCCGAGACTGAACAGGGAACCTGAAGCTCCTCCGGTAGAGGCAGGCTGAGACGTTGGCGGAGAGGCATCGAAGACGGACTTTCGCTTGCCCTGTGGATCGGTGTTTGTGTTCAGATTTAGGCCGGAGAAAGGATTACTTGAACTTCCCTGACCAGAGGATGGCTGTCCAAAGAGCGACATGTTGCCTAATGAGAATCTGGGAAGGTGAATCAGGTTGCTTTCATCGTTCAAACGCAATGCGGTTGCTGGTCGCGTCTCTACAATTTTTGGAGCCAGAGGCGCGTGTTTGTCTCTTGGCGTCTAGTTTCCCGATATCACGTGGACGTCCACGATTCGTTTGATCTGTCAAAGAAGATCGTCAATAACTAAAGTTTTCCATTTTCTCCTGCTGGATGCCATCCGCAAGAATCCAAGTAATTGCCATGAAACCGGATGCTCCAGATCTTCTGGCACCAAGTATTTTTTTGGACAATCCTATCTCTAAACCCCCTCCGGTTCTCAAATTATCTTGTAGCAGAAGCTTACAACACTTGGTTGCTTTGGCCAACAAAGTCGTTGATGATGAATGGACAGATTGGACAGATTCCTTGAGCGGGTCAAATACTGACTTTTACCAGGTCAATACCGCTGATCCCTCGAAATTTCCTGCTGCAGCAAATCAGCGGCCAGGTACACGGACAAGGCAAACCACTTCCGCATGTCCAGGTATGCAGGTATCGTTCCCACCATTGAGGAGCAAGAAAAATGGCTTCGTCATTACCAATGACCTGGAAAAACTCCATACTGTGTTGGCCGTCAGCAGTGTTCGAGTCTTTTGTGACGAAGACAGTTTGACGAGGACCATCAGAGATGGCGCGAGAGTCAAACACGAGACAACAAGTCAGTTCTTGACCTGCAACTTGCTCGAAATGAGAAGGGTACCGTCGCTCACCTGGCACTGAGTTGGTCAAATATGCATCTTGAAGCCGTGGTATGTCCCAAGCTGGGCAACTTGCCGAAGGAAGTCACCTAGATAACAGCGCCGCAGGAAGAGAATTAAAAAGCTCCACAGGCAGAAAAGAGGACTTGGACTCTCCTTGGGTTCTATTCAAGCTTCAACACGACAGACAAACGGTGAACAAGTGCTCGGTATTGTCTGGGCCACAACAGTCCGCATACAGTCAAACACAGTTCTCTACTCCTAACATGGGGCTTGGCTATCTTCCAAACAATCCAAAAGGTCGCCCTTTTCCAAGTTAGTGCATCTTGGAGAGCATTGGCGGATCGGCGACTTTTGTTGCACATGAAAATCTCTCGCATGAAATCCTACTACTTCAACGATCTCGAATGGCTGAAAGACCTGTCCTCGCACCGGATCACCAAATTGGAGCTCGCATGGGGAGAATTTGGCGGTAACACCTGCTTAACAGGTCTGAGAGTCTCACGCTGCACTCTCCCTCCAAAACCGGGAAACGGACAAGAGTGTATACCTATGGAAGATGGTTCGACCAATTCGACCCGCTCAATTTAGAATTACCAAATCAAACCGACAAAACTATTGTGACCACAGGGGTGCAATTCGTGAAGGCCAAAGCAGTCAGAGAGAATGGCATCTTATGCTCAATAAGTTTTAGGAAAGGACGTGGACGGTCGAACCACTTGGGTCAGCACAAAATGGGATCCTAGTAAAATGAAGCAAAGTGACAAGCCTGAAACATTTCCATCTGGCGAACCAGTGATGAAAATGCCTCCGCCGGATGGCAAATGGAGCATCAGAAGCTTCCATGGTAACCATGGGAGGCTGGTTGGTCGCACGGAAGCGATCCGTGGGCTTGGATAATTAAGATCTCCCATGTTGGTTTGCACACGGCGTTGCGCGGTCCAAGGTGATATGAACCACTCCTTGTCAAACATATTAATGACCGTACTTACAAGCAAAAGGAGACGGATGGTAACAAAACCATTTGCAGAAACACAGCTCTTCGAAAATGCTAGTAACAGTTCAGCCATCCTCAACAAAATACAAGTTTCTCGTGATGTCAAGGCCACTCTTATGAATATATCTCCCCGTTGTCGGAAGGAACCTGTCGGCATGTAAATGTCAGGGGGATCGATGCTTCTCGAGTCCCTGTGTCGGTCACCAAAGAAATCCATGGTCGACCTGAGAGAAATAACATACCTGAGGGAGAGCGAAAAGTCTGTCCTTCCCTTCTATATGTTCTGTAGAATGTTACACAATTGTCAATTCCTCTCCGTTTTGCTTCTGTCCTGTCGTCGCGTTTTACCATCTGAGAGGCCTGGGTTGACGCTTTCCCGCCGCTGTATACCGGCGCTGCTTGATGGATTGGGGTCCGAAGGCTAGTGCCGAATAACTCGCAATACTTCAGGCTTTCATTCAGTCGCTCTAACAGGAAACCCAACCCCAGGAGAATAGTCGGCTCACATCAAGAGAACAACATCGTATCATCACTGGAGTTCAATTCGGTGTTGCATGGCGAGAACTTTGGCTGCTATCAGCAGAGTCTCCTCGTATTTCTTGCTAGAGACAAATCCACGTGACGAGGCAGGACCCAGGAGGCATTGGTACATTTCCTTCTCATCTTCAAATGTGCTCATCTTATGCTCAAGGACACGTCGGCTTGATATGGAAGTTTCAATTGCGGAGCAGAGGCGTTTCTTGCCATAGGGACATTTCCATTTTCGCATGGTGCGGACGCAAGAACCAAGCTCCTCCAACCATGGAGACGGGCCGAAATGTATCAGATGGTGGATCTTGGAACGGACATATCAGTTCTATGTGTCATTTGCATGACAATGACTTCTTCGATTCGGGCCTGGTTGGACCGTTTTATGAACAAGTTCAAAATACCGTTCCTTGATCTGGGGATTCCCACTAAATAGCACCTCCAGCCAAGGTATGGGGAATCTACTCGCGGCTCACCCCGAATTCGGAATAAGGTGATGCCGCCCTGTACTCATCCTCGCCTGACCTAGTGAGCAGGCACCCTTGAACTCACTAGCCATGAGGGCGAGATCCTATCTAGGTAGCAGGACACGGCATTAATAGTGCGACGCTGACGGAAGGACCGTCGATAGTGCATCCCGCCTCTGTTGATTAAAGCCTACTCGCTAGACCCCTGAGTGAGCAGTCCCCGGAGCTGTTACGCTGTAGAGTTAGGGTACTCGTCGCTTTTTCCTCGAGTAAGTGGTACATTAAAGGGGCTGCGCTTCGAAAAGAATATATAATTCGGCGTACTACATCAATGGAGAGCAGCCTAAAAAAAATTGAACCCCACCTGATTTGACTGAAATGAAATGAATTAGCGGAATGAAGAATGCTTGGACAGGGATACGAACACAGATAACCTTTCGATAACCATCGCTGGAGTCGAACGCGCTACCGTTGCGCCAGGGGTCCTAGCTGGTTTGATACCATTGCGCCACAGCTCCCGGCTGATTTGGTGGAAGATTTTGATCTTCTAAATTAATGTACTAAATTTTTCATTCGCGAATAGGTTGCTTTCAACGCCAAGCGCGAGCTTTGTCATCTAGGCATTCTTTCGATCTTGTTCTCAACGGCGTTCATCTTTTGATGCTCCCGCAGGTAGTTGCTCGGGATGCTTTATTTGCCGTCTAAAGTCAACTAGGTATGCTCGATGTAGGCGCTAGACGCTTCTCCTGAGATTGTACGCTAAAATGAAACAGCTCGACACCATCAAGGCGCACCCTATTTGATAGTCCTTAGTATTGCAATTCATTATTCAAACGCCTCTAAAGCGTGATGATCACTACGGGTTCGATTTGCTGATCATCTCGGTACCGAAGCATGACTTACTCCCGTTCCGGAGGCGATCTTGAACAGACCGGTGGAGCTTTTGGCCAGCGTGCTCACAAAGGCCACAATAATCCAAACCTCTTGCAACAAGAGCTGACCGACATGCTCCGAGCCAACTTGCAACCACACCCCAAATCGCGCTACGCCTTCCCAGAATTTGTGGCCCATGGCATATGCGCACAGTCCTCAAAGTTTCTTCAGTCTACTCCCTTGATTGCGCCTGTGTGGATGTTAAGTGCCGAGAGTTTTGGGCAGGCTATCTGAATAGGATGTTCAGGTCACCGATTTCGTGCGGCTTGCGGACAGAGTGGTCCTGGAGGATGCAGATGTGTTCAAGGCTGAGGTGTCTGAGTTGCGGTACTAGCAGGTTTGGACAACGAATTCTCTAGCTGCAATAGATATCATTGAGACATGCTTCTCCCTCTTTCCCTCTCTCCCTCTCTGTCTTTGTCTGTGTGCGACATGGCTTTTGCTGACCCTGGATTCGCCCATCGTAAAGCCGGCTACCTACAATCCGCTGGCAGCAAAGTGCTTGTAAACCATTGATCCGAGACAAGCTGCGATAAGGCCACACAGAGCCCGATGGTGACAGCATGTCCCGCCACGATGCAGCTGAATGTAGACAGTGAATGTGGTGTTCCCCCGGAATTTAATGAGAAACCTACTGGTATGGTAGACACGAATTCTAGTATGCAATTCACTTCGAATTCGATTCACCTTGGATGCAATGCAATTTCGATCAATTTGACTTCGAATGGGTTTTCCCGCGACACTGGACGTGTTTCCTGAGCCTCTCCTGATGGCTTCCATCTCACGCATGCTTCCTGAGCGTATGATACCCTTGTCGCCTCAACATACTGAAGTTGAGAGACTGCCTACCACGTTCGTGTAGCCTGTCTGCCATTTGCCAAGCCCTGGTAAACCCCTTCACGCGACTTCGGCTTCATGCTTCCCCCTGATCTTCGAGCCTCACCAAACACTCTGCTCTGTAAACTCCATTCCAAGATGTCAGATTCGTGGGTTCCTCGTATCATATGCCCTGCTTTCACGTGGCCACAACCACTCCAGCTTACAATCTCCGAGACCATGCCTCCGATTCTAGGCTATGACCCATCGATTGCTAGCCCCACTTTCGAACATGGCTACTGTTCTTGGCACTGCTTATTGCCTCCAAGTTCTCTCACCGAAGCTGCTGCTCAACTGTATCTCCAGTCAGACCAGCGCGGCAAAGCTCAAGGTATCCTCCAGAGCTATGTTATATGAGCTGTGATAAAGCCTCAGCAGCACACATCACCCTCTACATTCCAGAACTAAGACTCGAGATTGTTCCAATATGCCCACTTTCCCATCGAAGCGATTCCGGGGCTCTGCCGCAGCAAACAACCTGTCCGAGCGGATTGCCGCTGCCTATCGTCGTAAATTGGCACAAAACCCCTTCCTATTCTTCGGATTGCCTTTCATGACAATCATGGTCGCATCCTCATTCCTCCTTACACCGGCTACTGCATTGAGATACGAGCAGCACGATCGCAAACACAAAAAGTTGACCGACCAAGAAACGTTAGAACTGGGATTAAAAGGTGGGCCGCAGGGCGACGGAACTGTGACATACAACCCTCGGCGGAGAAAGGTGTTGAAAGGAGAATTGAATGAACGAGACGAGTACTACAGATTGATGGCCAAAGATCTAGACAATTGGGAGCAAAAACGAGTAGAACGATGGAAGGGCGAGCCTGACGGGAGACTGTGAGCAAATATGAAGCGGAAAAGTTGTTGCTTGCATCCTCGAGAAAGGCGTGATCTTGATTGTGAAAATCTGAGCGGTACTTTATCTCGATTCACAAATTTTGAAGAGAATGATGACGAGGACAGTGTTACCTCCCCGGCCAGAGGGGAGGATAACCGACCCGGAGCATCACCCGACATTATGGAAGCAAAGCCAGACGGAAACCTTCGCTTGGACCTCTCTCTCGAAGAAAGGTTTGCGATAATACAAGGCATGAAAGAGGTTCCAGAGACGAACGTCCGCATATCTGAAACGCCTATGATGCGAGAGTCAATGCCGGTGGAGACCATTTGGTATGACGTTGTCTTGCAAATGCCGCCGGCAAATGTATGAGGAATGCTGCTACACGTATGCGGGGAGCAGCAGGATGATGGTGGGATTTCTGTAGCAGAACGTGTTGCGAAGGAACCTTGGCAAGAAAGCAGCCTGTATCGGTTTCGTGCAAAGACAGTGGTTGCCAGAGATTGAAGCGAACCAATGCCAGGCGTGGGCCAATATGCAGGCGATGAGGGTCTATTTGAGTCTAGCCAAGCCGAAAGGTTCCCCCCCCCCTTTTGGTGCCGAGAGCAGAAGGTCAATGACGGCATTGATGATTGGAAAATACGACTGCACTTGTTGGAAGGCCTTCTCCAGTCTAGAGTCAGACAGACCGTTGAACGAAGATGGGCTAGCAGAGGCTATGGGAGTGCTGCTGCCAGGCGTTCAACGGGACCTACCCGGCCCAAAAAGGTCAGTGCATGCACCCACGTTCTAAATGCATCTACGTCAATACTCATTTGGCCCGGGTTGGTGAAATGAGGAGACATACTGGACATACTGTACTATCTCTTCGTTGCAATGACTCGGTAGCTACTGCTATTGGACCCTGAAAGTTCGTGAAGATGATGGTGGTGATACCAATGATAACTAATCATAGTCACGAGAACTTGAATAATATGGTGCATACCCAGGGATTCGATTCATAAACGGTTGCAGGAGAGCCACCTATCATTTCATCCGGTTCCCATGTTATGTAGTTGCTTCTCTGAAGTGCACTGATGGGATCGCTATTGACCATGCCAGGGTAGGTTGGGTGGGTAATGCAAAAAGTGGCATGATCCTGACTACAGGGACTCTGGGCCAATTAGTTTCTGGCGGTCCTGGCATTTCTCGCGTGGGAAGACGCCACGAGACTTAGACTTCCGGGTGGAGATGATGAGGAGGAGCGAGGAGAGCTTACGATTAAACCCGGGTTCTGGAAATGTATGATGAATTATGAATCGAGATATGGCCGGTGTAGGTAGTACTGAGTACCTCTGTCTCATATGTATGCTCCCTACAATTTGTTTGTACAGGATACTTGAGACATATGTGCAGGTGACTTGATGGGGTTTCATTCTTCTTCACGTAGGGTCTCCTGTCACTGTCACTGCTAATCTCTTCGCTAAGATACTAGATAACACCGGCGCTTATCTAACTCGTGCGAGCGAATAAGTAGGGAACCCCCTCCGGTCGTCCATTACTAGCTAGTACTCTTATGCTCATTTCGCCTCCAAACCATTCTCGTTCGGGCTCTCCCTCACCCTTTTGACTCTCGCTAGCCCCGAGCCCTGCGCCGGGGTCCTGAACTCTCCCAACTCTCCTCCCCCCATCCATCGACGTCATCCTCCCGAAGACCATCCAGTGCCACCACTTCGACCCCTTACGACTTAGTAAAAAACTTTGCTCACCACCACAGCCTCTATATCCATTTTCTACTCTTTATCCCTCATCCGGCTGTGATTTGATTTCTTGAAAACCAGAATCCCCCCAGGCCATTCAGCTGATGTTTCCCTTTTGTTGCCTTAAGGTACATTCTACCCATCCCCCTCGCCATGTCGCGTGCGCAGTCCAGACCACAATGACGTAAATCCTGCGTCCTATGTCCTGCAACCCTTTGCCATTTTGCCTTCTCGCTTACCTGCTTCCACCTGGCGTTCACCTGCGTTGCTCCCCTGCAACCTGTGGTCGGTACCTATCTCCACCCCCCGATCATTTCCCATCACCACGACTACCACTGCCACCAGAGATACTATAACAAACCACTTATCACCACCTTCCATCAATCCAATTTCTCCTTCATGACCATCCACCACGTTTCCTCGACCAGCTCCACGACGACCTCGCCCCCGTCCAAAGGTCAATCGGCCAGCGCCGCCATGTCGGCCAGCGCCACAGCTGCTTTCAAATCACCCTCTCACTCCCATTCCCATTCCCATTCGCACTCGCACTCTCGATCCTCTCGGCCGTCCACGACACCACGCACTCAACCAACCGCTGCATCGGTCGGCCAGTCCCTACCTCCTCTTCTCTCCCCGACTTCTCGATCTCCCCAACAGCCAAAGGATCCCAAGAGTCCGAGTCCGAGCTATTTTGGATTTGTGGTAGGCGGCGATGATTCCATACCTCCAGACTCCAATCCCGGTGCTCATGCCCGCCAAAATTGGGCATTCCCAAATTCCAGCGTCCTGACTGCGGTGCCGACTCCCCGCCATGTGCCGGTCGAGGCCAATCCCGATTTCGAGGCCTTTCGAAGGCAGTCGGAACATAATCACCGTTTTACTTTGAATACAGCCTTTAGTCGACCCTCCCAAAGCAGACACAACTCCTCGACCACCCCTCCCCCTGGTTCCCCTCCGGCCTCGCCGTCTACCAAAAGGCCGGTCACAGAACAAAAATCCAGATCAAATGAAAGGACTACATCACAAGGAAGTCGAATGGAGGATGTCTCATTCTTTGACATGCCACGACGACAATCCCCCGATCCGATCAATTCGCAGTATAGTGTGGCCGACCATCAGCATGCACGACTCTCATTGCCGACGAATGGATTGCGAGCACCACCTCTCAACACATCCCGGCTAAATCAGCGTTCAGATACGCTACCATCCTCGGGCGAGAAGGATATTCCCCCCCTTGTCTCACCGGCGTACATTGCCGACCTCCTGAAGAATCAGCCGGAAGATATTCTTATTCTTGATCTCCGAGTCTACCAACAATATGCCACCGCAAGAATCCACGGAGCGCTGAACCTTTGCATTCCCACGACCTTGTTGAAGCGGCCTGCATATAATGTTCAAAGACTGTCCGACACCTTTTCCTCCCCTCGCGACCAGGAAACGTTTGCGCGGTGGCCGGACTGCTCCTATATAATTGTTTATGATGCCAACTCCGCCCTGACCAAGGAGGCCGTTACTCCGCTCAACGTCTTAAAGAAATTTACCTCGGAAGGGTGGACAGGCACAGGGCTGGTCGTTAAAGGCGGGTTCCTTGCATTTCAAAAGATGGTCCCCGAATCTGTGGACTCTGGACCCATTCACACGGAACGAGGTGTATCATCGCAGCCGCTATCTATCTCGGCTCCGGGAAAGGACACGGTTCCTGTTGCCGGAGGTTGTGCGATGCCTTCCGAAAAATCGGCTGCAAATGCCTTCTTTGGAAACATTCGCCAAAACATGGATTTACTCGATGGCGTTGGGCAAATGCCCATTAAGAAACCCGGGGATATGTCGTCAGAGACGGAACGCGCCATGCCCAAATGGTTGCAAAGGGCCTCGTCCCTCTCGGATGAAGGCAAGTTGGTTTCGGACCGATTCTTGACCATTGAAAAATCCGAACAGAAGCGGATGCAAGAAGCACTCAGTGCCCAAGTTTCGTACGGGACGCCAAGAAGTGAACCTCCCCGGAAAATCCAGGTGGCGGGGATTGAGAAGGGCTCCAAGAACCGATACAACAATATCTTTCCATACGACCACGCACGAGTCCGATTGCAAAACGTCCCCGGTGGGAGCTGCGATTATATCAATGCCAGTCACCTCAAGGCCGAGTTCTCCAACCGTCGTTACATCGCCACACAGGCCCCTATTCCAGCAACTTTCAACGACTTCTGGCGGGTCGTGTGGGAACAAGACGTTCGCGTTATTGTCATGTTGACGGCCGAAGCTGAAGGTGGACAAGTCAAGAGTCACGTGTATTGGGAGCCTGGAGAGTATGGTCCTCTCAAGCTGAAGCAGCTGTCTGAGCGCCAGGTGAGCCTGGAACCGAAAAAGCACTCAAGTAAAGCGGCCCTCACACGTAGACCTTCCATGGCGCCGAGAAGGTCAACCACGGCGAACATTCCGGGAGAACGAAGAAGAGATGAAGAGGTCCAGTCTTCGACGTCCAAGGCACCCTCCGCCACGGTTCGGCATTTCACTTTGAGCCATTCGGCCTTTCCTTTCCAGCCGATGCGGGAAATCACCCAGCTGCAATACTCGGATTGGCCCGACTTTGGAGCTCCAGCGAGCCCGATGGAACTCCTGGGGTTAGTGGAGCAAGTCGATAAATATGTGCGAGGTTCTGCCAGTCCACCGAGAGTGGTCGGGCCCGAGGAGGCGACTCCCGAGGGTCTAAGACCAATTCTGGTGCATTGCAGTGCCGGTTGTGGGCGAACGGGAACTTTCTGCACCATTGACTCGGTGATTGACATGTTGAAACGACAAAGATTTTCGCACGAGAGAAGTCAGAATGCAATGAACGTTGACGGTGATGACTGGGTGAATCGAGATGATGTTGACTTGGTGGCCAAGACCGTGGATGACTTCCGACGTCAACGATTGAGCATGGTACAGAATTTACGACAATTCGTTTTGTGTTACGAAAGCATTTTGCAGTGGCTGGTGGTACAGGATTCAGAGCATCTGAAACGACCGCGAATGCAAGATCCCAGAAGGAGTTCTCAAGGCTAAGGTACGGTTCAAAAGGCATTGCATCATAGGGAACGGGAATATAAAGATGAACAGGGGTTATGACCGATGGGGTCGTGGACGACAAACAGAGTCCACTTATACAGGATATTTTGTTGCATGGCATTGGTGTGATAGGGCTGCACTCCTGCATTGCGGAGCGAGCATTACAT
The DNA here is from genome assembly GCF_000835555.1 of Rhinocladiella mackenziei CBS 650.93. Classification (NCBI taxonomy): domain Eukaryota; kingdom Fungi; phylum Ascomycota; class Eurotiomycetes; order Chaetothyriales; family Herpotrichiellaceae; genus Rhinocladiella; species Rhinocladiella mackenziei. The sequence goes on from NW_013550599.1 coordinate 2,056,274, forward strand.
AGCGTGTATGAATTGCATTACACTTCGTGTGCATGTTATTGATGCATGAGTTTTATGATTAGGTAATAATCAAAAAGGAGAGGACTGTTGGAGGAGATATCTCATCTTCATCACCTAACCACCGTCTTATTTGATTTCACGTCTGGCAGGGACACGTCGACCTTCCTCTCTTGTCCAGAGATAAGAGTCTGTCATTTTTGCCATCCCTATCTCGTAAGCAGCCGACCCCGAAAAAGAAACACGAACGTGGTCGACCTCGCTGATCACAAAATCGGCCCCAACGTTCCCTTTCAGTGGCCTTTCCGGAGTCACAGCCTCGTCAATCACTTTTTAATTGGAACAACCAAACCATTGCTGGCATTCCACCATACCCAAAGAGTGCCTAGATCCCGCTGGATGGCCAATGATCATGAGCCCTCTCTCGGGCAAGTCAGCACTAAATCACTTTTCTTCCCCCATACTTCGAACTTTGCCTTCCTCATCCCTGCCCGCATCTAAACGAGCCTTCCAGTTATTCCACGGCCTGATCAACCGTGCTTCCAGGCATGTTCCCAGGAAATCTCCAGCCAAAGCAAAACATGAACTCCCGAACGTCTTTCACTCCCCGAACGGACGTGCAGGACTAAAGACTTTTCGTGTCTCTCCCCCTGTGGCTCTCCGGCCGAGGCTTAGGTGGTGGTCCTCTTCCAAAGCTCAAAGCCTAGTCGATGCCCAGAAAACTTCGCCTCCATCGTGCGGTGCGCCTGTCCGCCGCCCGATGGGCTTTTCGGTCAATCATCTTTGTTCCCAGCTAGAACATGACCACCCTCGAAGAAAAGGTACCAAAGGTACGGTTGCTGCTTGATTTTCGGCCTATTGGGGCCGCCGGCGATGCCAGATCGTGCATAGCAACACAAGCGGGGCCACCGTCGGAAGCCCGAAAAGAGGACGGGATAGCCACCAGCTGTTTTCGTTTATTACAACGTAGTATTCATGTCTTACAGCCGTCCAGCCACTACCGCCACGAATTAATCTCCTTCTACGGAGTACTTGTCCAAGAAAGGTTTGCCTGTTCAGCCCTAACCACTATCTTTCTTAGGTTGATTCCTTCGTTATAAAGCTCCCCCGCCATCATTACTTAGCCATTTGCCACCGATTTCTCTAGTCATCCTACATAACTCCTCAGTTTTCTGCCTGTCTGTTAACTATTATCCACCTTATCCCTCATCTTGGACGTTACTTTTTAATCCTTACTCTTCTTTCTCAGTCCTGCTGCGGACTGGCCTTTTGTGTTGGATACCACCTGCGAGAAAGAACACACACACACAACCCCCCGCGTCAGAGCGACAAAATGCTTCGCGACGTGCCATACCTACCACTTTTGGTGACGCTTCCCGTCTTAATGGCCGATGGCCTCATTGAAGTGGGATTCGTGGGGTCAATGGTTGGATTTCTTCACGACCGAGCTGGAAAATTCTTCACCATTAATGCACCCGACGGAGCATTCGATCTTCACGGCAAGCCCAAAGGACTGTTGGTGGACCAAGGCCACACGAGCAATGGTGCTGCAGGAACCGCGGTCGTGTTAGTGGGTATCTTAGGATTTCTCACCATTTGGTATGAGCAACGAAGAACTAGAAAGGTTGGTTTTCTTCCTTTTTTGGTTTGTCGCACTGATCTGACAAATCCTTTCCAGACCAATGCAACCGGTCATTCTGCTCTATTCATCTTCTGGGTCGTCATGACCATTCTGTCCGCCATGCTCACACTCGCTGCTCTGATCTACACGTTCGTCCTCACGGCGCAAACAGATGACCAATCAATCAACCTCACCGTTGCCGCCGCAAACCCGGAACCACTCATGTATCCGGACGACGAATGGACGCCAGAAAACTGGTTTGTTGCCGTCCTAGCTCTTCCATTGGCTCATGACAGTGATCGACGCGACATCCGCAACCACCTGCGACTGATGAGAGGCTGGCGATGGAATTTGATCCCCTTATTCATCATCGGAGTTGCCGTCGCCATTCTCGCCGTGTGGGAGTTGATCCGCGGACGAAGATGGACGGCAGGCGATTCCAGAGAGAAGTTCCGACATTCGAGACAGAGCCAAAATTACTAAGGCTTACGAAAACCCTACCTCCAAACCCTTGGACGAACAAGAGCACTTTGCCAGATGGATTTTGAACGACGATCGTTAAAGACACAGAATGCTATTTTGATCTTGGCTGCTTGATTTGATTTTGATCTTTGAAGCAAGCGGGGAGCGTGGCATGGCACGGCGTGGCATGGACAATGGAACGAAACGGAACGGAATGGGAAAGGACTCCTCCGATATTACTTTTCACTGGAAAGGAACCTGAAACTCCCCTTGCTGCGACGAATCGTACTTGGGACGTTTGGACCAAACCGCCGATTAATGTTTATTGCTTAGCGTTTACGAAATTTGGTTTGCACGATATACCCATCGCTAGTATAGTGAGAAGAAACACAACCGTATAGACAAACAGACAATCCATATGAATACAATATCATACCTACACCCATGTTATTCTCAGGATGCTTTGGTTCATTCATTTTGAATCGTATGCGGACCCTGAAATCAGATTACGTGGCGTTCACGAGAACACAAGAGTCTAGAAATTATTTTTGGACCTCGCTTAGTAGCCTAATGGACATGTGACAGAGTGTAGGGCAAGTTCGAAGATCTGAAGAAAGGATTAGCTACAGCCGCCTATTGAGATCCTTGCTGAACTGCTGATCAAAACGTATTTTCCGGAAATAGACGGTTCGGTCGGCACCAGCCAAACGAAAGGGCCAATTGCGGTCCCATGGGCATCATGCCCGCAGAATGTCAATATCGCAGCAGATACTGCCAGCCTGAAATTCCCAGTGTCCAGAGATCGTGTGTGTTGTATATCATTCAAAATATGCAGCTTCTTTCTTGCGTCTCTACAGTCGTCCAGGCTTTGATCTCTTCACTCGATATTCAGGACATCTAAGAGGGATACGTATCTTCCTGATTCTCCACGACGCCTGATCCGCTCTTAGCATCTACAGAATGTATATTCATGCCCATATAGGAGCAACATGCAGCTGAAAACGAAAGACACCCAACCACGAGGTCAAGTATAAGCTTTTCCGGCCTCGTACAGCCCAAAAGCTTTGCAAGCGCTACTCTTTCAATTCCGTCTCTCAGACATGCTGCAAGCTGCTTTGGGGACTGCGAAGGCACCTATATATCTGTTTCGTTCCTCGAAGATACTCCAAACGCATGGTTGATCTCAAACTCTGCATTTCTACAATATCTTTAACCCATCTGCTGTCCCTATCCATTACTTATCGCCCATCCCTGGCAGCTGTGGTATTTAGTGGCGGGTGTTGGGCACTAGTCACCTCTGTTTCCTTTTCTAGGCGCGTTCAAAGACACGAAATTCCACTCTTGGGAAAATATACAATCACAAGGACCGGGTTCTCACGCTGCAAGGCAAACTTCTCGCACAAGTCGACCCCAATGAAGGTGTTTGTTTTGACAAGGGTCATCTCTACATCCGTTTGAGGGTGAGCAGAATAAGACCTACAACCTTGAGTTTTGAGCCTTGAACCCTGAGCACAGTCGAGACATCAACTCTCTTTGCTGGTGTCGTTACGCTGATGCGGACCAGTGTTCTGTGCTTCCTGCTTCCTCCACGCTCGTCGTCGAGTGCAGGTTGTGTGTCGTGTATGCCATCGACCACACGGGTACTGATAAACGAGCAGATACCAATCCTGAGAACCAAGTACAATATAGGGCATTTGAGCATAATGGGTTGATGCAGGCGCTACAACAGCCAACTCGCCAGCTCCAGATCCCACTGAAATCAGCATTCTAGGCCAAGCTTCTTTACGAACAATTTACTCGAGGAGGCTTGATCAGCTCAAGATAAGAGCCTAAGTGGATCTCACGGAGCGCGCCTCAGGCCCCGAGCTGGTCAAGTACCTGCTCATCTTCGCGAAATCATGAATAGCTAATACACAGACGACCCGGTGCAGCGCTGGGTGATTCTCTGGATCATGGCGCTACTTGTACTACACAGAAACAACGCCGTGCTAGTCACGGCCGACATTGGCGCTATGAGAACTGCTGTTGCGGCGTTCATGGCGGGGCGCGCATCACCGTCGCCGCTGTCTATGCCATCAGCAGCTTTGCCAGCTGGCCGCACCGGGTGCAGACGCGGCTCATGGTCACGTTGATTGCTGTGGGTCTGTTCATCTGGATCCCGCTCTTCTTTGAGAGCATGAGTCCGCGTGCGAAAATCGCCGTCGCCACCGTCGCCATTGTGCATCAGGAAGTGAGCGGGATTGCGACGTTGGGACCCGGGATCAAGAAAAGACTCCATCTTGAGTACAGTACCGCGGCGGACATTGGACGTGAGATCGATCGACTGCCGGCGTTTTATATCATTGTGCTCGGCGGGTATCTTTATAGCATGATCGTGGGCAATCCGGCGGCGATGGGGTTGAATATGGATCTGCTTAAAGCTGTGTGGACGCTGATTATTGCATTTTGTCTCAATCGGTTGTACGTCAACGGCATCGAGAGTGTACATTCAATCCGTCGGTCTGCGACGACCACCTTCGTCTTCTTCGACTTGCATATGCCGTTGGCTGCGTCGTTGGCTGCGGGCGGACATGTGTGCGCAACGAGCGCGGGGTATGAGGAGATTGAACATGCTGAGCGATGGTTGCTTGGGGGGGGGGAGTTGTGTTGCTCTGTCTTTGGATCTTGGCCATGTTGTTCCGCAGCGACGATAAAGGGGAGTCGATCATGACGAAGACAATAAGGATTGGAATGAGGCTTGTGGCCGGGGTTATCTTGATTCTTTTGCCTCTTGTGGATGAGGAGCACTTTGATGCTGTTTAGTTGTTGAGCATGGCGGTGGGTATGATTGTTTGGGTCCCGATTTGGGAGACGGTGGGTGGATCGAGAAAAGGTGTGAAATTCTATGAGCCCTGGGAAGGAAGGAATTTACCGTAAAGAGAAAGTTATGGGTCGTAAAGTAGAGGGAATGGAGATCGAGAGATTCCTCAAACCTCTGAACCTCGATACTATGTCTTTGCGCTTGAATTGTTGGGTCGGTTATGGCCAAGCCCGCCAAGATTTCCGTCAGCGGCGGGAGCCTCTGCGTCCCAACTTAGAATTTAAAATCGCTGCACGCAACTCAAATCTACTTCAAGTTCAGCCTGAAATGCAACTCCCAGCCTCGCCTTCTTGAAATTTCCCTTTCGATATGTCGGCTCAAGCAATCTCGGTGGGAGATTCTGGCTCTTTGGCCGTGGCCATTTATCGTTCATTCAATTCCACCGTGCAATATTGACACCCCCTTCCCCCAGTTTAGGTTTCATTTCGTGCAGTAGCAGGCTGAGAGTTTGGTTTACCCTGGTTGGCTCCCCCCACTACCAACACGGACAGCTCCTTGCACAAATTCAACGGCTCTCGCACAAATATATGTGAATACCCATGTCACTCAAGAATAACATTCACTCTCATGTCTTCAAATATGGACTGGCCTGGCTCTGAAGCTCTGACCTTGAACTCGCTTCCCGCAGAGATCCTCCAACAAATCTTCTACCTGTGTACCACGCCCTCGTTTTTGCAACTAATTCAGTCCAATCACAGACTCTTTTCCCTAGCCTCTCAAAGCCGGGAAGTCCTCGTACACCACCTTCACCATGTTCCTGGCCTGAAACTCGGTCTTGATGATACCTCCATCCCCACCAGTGAGCTCTTCCTCCTCTTTCGCCAACGAGCAGCAGCACATCTTTTCGGAACCAACTTGACCGCCGATTGTCGAAACTATCGCTTTCGCCGTGGCGGTGTCTTGGACCCGCACGCTTCATGCCTTTCTTCCGACTGCGATGGAAACAACGACGTCTCTCTTGTCTTGAAAAACAGCTCCCGGGTTTGCCTGTACAGATCTTTGGACAAGGTTCATGATGTTATTGAGTCTCCATATGCCGACGGACGTGCGAGGGTAATCCAAGTCGTTCACAAATCTTATCTTATTTCTGTCCTGTACGCCTGGACACCAGCTGAAAGAGATCCACCTGGCGCGACGTCAAGTTCGAAGCCAACAGTGAAAGAGACCACTCATCAGATTATCACAGGCCAAATTTCGGCTCAAGATGGAACCGCAAAGGCACCCACCCCAAACAAAGGGTCTGTACGTTATCATCTCCTTCACTACAACAAATACTTCAGCGACCGACCGATATTCTACGCCATCCCGACTCACAAGTCGTGCTATCACAAAGTACTCGCTCCTGTCCATCTAGCAGTACATAGTAGCATGCTCTGCGCAATATTATGGGATCTGCCGGACCGCTCGACACCCACCAGCCACGCCAGTATATTGTTGTACTCTCCCGACGTAGCCTCCCAGAAAGGAAATAGCATGTACAGGATTACAGTGATATATCCATTTGACCACGTCGCCACGGTATCTAGGGGGGACACCGGTGAGACCAGGGAATCAGGCGACTTTACTGATTATGGAGGATCCGACGAAGTCTACACCAACACCTATTCACCGGAGCTGGCACCCGGGCAAGACCAGAGGCTCCTGCATGCCGGAATGAAGCCTCGGGCCATTTCTTTCTTCAAATGGGGACGCCGGCTGTTGCTCTATGCCCCCGGCGCGGTTACACCGTACACCACGCTGATGACGAACGAGATAGTCCGCTACCGCCAAATTGATCCCAACCGCGTTCCGGGTAGTCACCCTATGGATCATGTGAGGCTCGTGGAATCCATGGCCACACATGTCCGGCGCACGAACATTACATCTATCTACTCACACCGCTTCACGTTGGATTTGCCGTTCTTCTCCCGGCACGAGATTACTCTCCGCCCAGGTCTTCCCGGAACCGACAACGAAGCTTGTGAGACTGAATGCATAACCAGCTTCTTATGCTTGGGAAATACAACACTCCTACCGGCAACGATCCCCAGACATATTGCCCATGACAGCGACGGACTGCGGAACATGACAGGCCCACAAGTCTTGACCATTGTGCAGATCCGTCGACGCCGTCCCTATGACCAATGTCATCACGTGGAATCTCGAGACGACTTCCCTGTCTTGCCTCCTCCTCCACCGAGGAGGCTTCAGCGAATCTTTGACGATTATCCCAACCCTGACAATAATCCTGATGGTGATGATGATGACGAGAATGCCGGCCACCACGACGACGCTGGAATTGACGACCGTGACCGCGATGAACTCGACAGTACCGATGTGCGCGTTGTCGCTCGTTTGTGGGGCTGGAATCCGCAATCCACAACGCTCACAGGACTAGACACCGTCAGTGTTTCGCCCATGGGCGAGAGGATTGCCGTGGCCCAGTGGGATCGCGTCTTGATATACGCCTTGGATCCTGCAGCCTTGTGCGAAGAGGGTGGCGACGAAGGAAGCCGCTCGGAGAACGATGGAGGAAGTATCATTGAGAGCGAGGCGGGCAGTGAGGATGCTAGCGACGCTTGGGTTTCCCATTCCTCGATCCTGGGGCCGCCCGTCGAAGAGGTGGTGGATGGGTCTGCCGACCCGTACGGGGCAACCACCCACACGGAGGACGACGACGACGACACACACGCGGCTCAAGGGGAACCACAAGCCCCGTCCACAATGCCGCAGAACCCGACCCCGGCTCCCTCCGTGCCTCAGTCCACAACGCACCCCTCTGCGCCGAAACCGGCCTTTTCAACCACGTCGACATCGGCATCGACATCGCAGCTTATGAATTTCTACCATCGTGTCGATGACGACATGCTTGGCGGCTGGGTGGTCGAGCTAAAGCCGATCGTGTTGAAAATGGACGGCGGCGCGATCGTGCGGCGAATGATCTGGGGAAATGGGCCGTCAGGGCCCGGGAATGAGCGACTTCATTCCAACGATGATCATACAGAGGGAGTCACCATTCAAGAGAATCAAGAGAAGCGCGAGCGGGAGAAGAAAGACGGGAAGGATGAAGAAGAGACCAATGGGAAGGCAAAAGAGATGGAAAATATAGATTTTATTGTGCATCGAGGTCAACATTCCTTCTCGTCCATCAAGCCCATTGAACCGGGGATCGGACATGTCGAAACGGTGCCGACAACGGAAAATGAGGGAAACTCCGGTCCGCCAGAAGACCCTCGTGGTTCCGAGCCGACAACATCGAATGAGCCACGCATATCGACAACAGATGGGAGTAGCGCCATCCTCTCAGGAGCCAAATTCATTTCCACCGATTCAGTACCAACTGTGGCACCCGAAACTACACCTCCAGCACCATTTTCAGACTCGAAATTGACTGGTCAAATCAAACATATTGCCCGACCTCCCGAATATTTCGTCAAGGATACATTCGCGGACATTCCATCCTCGTCCCCGTCTCCCGGTCTGGAAGAGCCAGATTGGGGCAAAGGCAAAGAGCCCGAGTTGGCTGACGAATCAGACCGCAAGGACGATTTAAAACATGAACAGGGAATGGATCTGGATGAGCATTCATCTCCGCCACCGATCGAGCCATCTCACCCATTGAAAGAGACTACTCCCCTTGAAAAGGTGGTGTCGACACAGTCTGTGCCCAAGGCCCCACCCCCACCAAAACGAGAGCGGCGAAAGAGGGTCACCGAGAATGAATTGACGATTTTGACAGATCGCGGGGTTCAAGTCTGGGATCTCAGCGTCTGGGGCAAGAGAAGGCAGATTCACTGTGAGCTCGCCGGTGATGATGTGCTGCAATAGCGGGACGAGAAATAGCAGTGTATTGATGAAAATGGAGCGCGCTCGGCATACTGTAATCGTCGGGACAGGCCCTGTCGAGCGGACCGATTTTTTTGGGCATTGAATTCACCCAACTAGAAAATGACTTGTTGTGTCCGAGATCCCGATGTGAGCAAATGGTTTGATTCGATACAATTTCTCCACGAGAATGCCTTCGGTTAGTCAAGGTGGGTGTATTAGAAGAGGCTGCAACGGGGCTCCAAGCTGGCTAGTAGAATATACTTTTTCGGATCGATACGTAGTCCATCGTGTTGGTTATGTATAACTTCTTTCATTTGTCTTGCCCGCCCCCAGTCATGGTAAGCATTGCTATAATTAAGAATACCCACCAATATTTCTGGAAGAAACTCTTCTCTTGCCGTTCTTCTTGTGGAATTTCCCGTCCCTCCGAATCAACCTGGGGCGGTTTGCGAGTGGCCAGCGACGGTGCAGGACCAGGCCCAGAGATTAACAGATTCACTTTGATGGGTTCGTACATGGCCGCTGCCTTGGCCGCCTCTTCCCTTGCCTTCTTTGTATTCGGTACCGGGGGCCGGGCTGGTATTGGTTTCCCTTTAGCCTTGGCCCTTTCGACCTTTTTCCTGTAACGTTCTTCTTCTGGAGACAAAGGTGGTGGTGAGAGACTGGATACAGAAGCCGAAAAAACTGTTCCATCGTCCGGGGATATCCACAGATCAATCTTCTGGTGGAGATCTTGGTTGAATGTGTCGAGGGTCGTGATAGTCGAGCTTCCGTTAGGAAGTAGAATTCGAAGGAGTTTGGAGGTGGACTCCGGTGTTGTAGATGTAAGGGAGTCCAAGTTTGGAGGATTCCATGAAGACAAAGAGTATTTCAGCGATTTCGGATCGTAGAAGACAGTGACGAGGGGTTTGACAGAAGGGAATCCGATCAATTCGTAGGAGAGGGTGATTGACTTTGGTAAGTTTGAGGCATCAACGATGGCCAAAGCAATAAAAGACTGCAGAATCAGCAGCAAAAAGCTACGAAGACTAGGCATAAACATGGTCGAGAAATAAAGACGAGAACTGAGGTTGTCTGAATGAAGTCGATAGATTATCTCTTACGCCCATGCAGACAGCTCGGCCGATTGGAACTAGCGCTGCCACGTGATTATCCCTCGCATGGTCTCCATAGTTGAAGTCGATAAACACCCTTTCACAGTCGGAAAGTGGGCCGAACAACGAGTGTACAAACGCCCAACGGCAGCGCCTGCTTTAATTTGTTTCTTTCCTTTTGCAGCGACTCAAGATGTAGCCACGATGGACTATCTCCAGAACCTCCCTGGAGATGATTCCTTTTTCACCATTACGGACACGGACCTCAGAGAATTCTCCGTCTCTTCCGACTCGGACGACGTGACAACGACTAGTCAGCCAAGCTCCAAAAATCAGAAAGACAAACTTCATCCTGAAGTCCTCAAGAACCTCGAGGTCCACCAAGGCTTCATGCATCAAGCCATCAATATCGCCGAAGAAGCCTTAGCAGGAGGCGAAACTCCCGTGGCCTGCGTCCTCGTTCATAATGGTGAAGTTGTCGCTCGGGGCATGAATGACACCAATCGATCTCTGAACGGTACTCGACATGCTGAGTTCCTCGCCATCTCGGAATTCCTCTCCAAATTTCCGGCCTCCAGGCTCAAGGAAACCGATCTGTACGTCACAGTCGAGCCTTGCATCATGTGTGCTTCAGCCTTAAGACAATATGGAATTCGATGTGTCTACTTTGGATGTAAAAACCATCGGTTTGGAGGCAATGGAAGTGTTCTGGCAGTTCACTCCGACAAGGGTTTAGAGGAAGGGTATCCGAGCTATGGAGGAATCTTCAGAAAGGAAGCTATCATGTTGCTGCGCCGATTCTACCTTCAGGAGAACGAAAATGCCCCAAATCCCCGAGCAAAGGATAATCGAAAGTTGAAGCCAGTAGTTTAGAGATGGGAAGATACTGACAGACGTGGCTATATGGGATAATGACGACATGAACATTATCCATTCGACGAGACATTCAATGGGCATCGCATTTTTGTATGCCACAGAGAGCTAACTGGGCCGATATCTCGATTGAGGATTGCGATTCCCATAAATTTTGGAGCACTACTATGGAGGCGACCACGGGCCGGGACTTAGCAGAGAAATGATCTCAACGAAACATGCAAGCCGCGATTTATCACTTGGAAAAAACTCCCATCAACAACTGATGCAGAATACCGATAACTATCTTCATCGATTTGCACGTCTTATCATTTGTTGTCTCCTTTGACCACTAAGTGTCTACTCACCGTCTGCACAATATCGTTCGTTCAAATCTCACGGTCGCTACCATGGCTTCGGATCACTGCCTTAAACATCTGAATATCAACCGTCGCAGACGCAAAAGCCTGAACCCAATAGCCCCCCAGAATTCTCCCGTGCAATTACCTACCATCCACATGCACTTCATGCCACCTCAGGCATATCCGCTACAGAATCAGGGTATAGCCGGCTAGAGCGCATTGCACTTGCCCGGAATGCAGTCGCCCACTGAATCGGAACTGAGACCAGCACTGGATGAACAAGTTGCCCAGAACATCGACAAATGATGAATGTCATGACGGTGGAGAATGTGGAGCTGTGACAACATCGAAACAAGGGCCTCCGAAACTTCATCTTTCCGAAACCAGGCCATTATCTGAAGTACGGATTTCGATCGTCAAAACCTGAAGATTGCGACAGCCCTTTCGATCTTCAAATTTGAACTCATATATAAGAATCACAGGTTTTCACTGTGTCAGTTGGTGGTGCTGGAAACAAAGGTCCATCGGATATTCAAGCATGTTTGACCCCAGTCAATATGGGCACTGCAATGATCAGGTCTGGGGTTCTTCGACGGCGATGTGTCTGCCTCGGATAGGGCTGTCCGACTGGCAGGAGAACAGGAGGCAGAGAAACCGCCGTCATCGGTGTCTTCCTTGAACCGGCGACAGAAGGGTGCTGTAGAGGACTTTTGGACAAGTCTTCGACGAAAAGCTGCTCGGAGTCGTGGAATCTGGAGCGGACTACCTAGTTTACACACGTTGACGGGTCTCCGTGAATTCCTTCCTTGCAGAATGACGCAGGAGGAAATCGAAAAGGGTCCACCTTTTGCTCACGGATTTCGGAGTTGGGTTGCACATTGCAAACATGTCAGCTCGGCAGGTTTCAATGCTTAGTGCACAAGGAACGAACAGGACCACAAAGATCTGGAATCAGCGAGCCAGGACGCCCATAATCGACCCGTAACAAGGCTGACACAGGAAAATCCGAAAAACCCGATATCGTGAAACTCTATGGCGAAGCAGCAGCATCACATTTAAGGAGCTCTCTTGCAAGAGGGTTTGAGAATGGTTAGATAAGGTATATCATTGGACGGAACACTCAATGACGTGCCTGGATGGCGACGCGATGGGAATGAATGCACAGACCAGAGAAATGGAGTTTCCAGACGGCCGATTGACATGAGAATACAACAAGGCAGGGGAGGGGGAAGGTAGATACAAGATGGTATTGTTGTTGTCCACAACAGGGCTGAATATGATGGTAGATAGATGAATAGGAAAGACGACATGCAAAAAGGGGGTTCCAAAGGAGTCGAAGAGATTAGTCAGCCATCGAGATGCGCACCCACGAGCAGCTGATCGGATGGTAGCGGCGCGTTGAGTCCAATCACAACAAAACTGCGCAGGGAATATTTTTTTGCTCGTCGCCTCCCAGGGAGTCTGTCGCTGCTCATTCTGCCTCATCTCTTTCTCCATACAATTGTCCATTGTGTTGTTCACGGTGAATAGCCTTCTGACTATTCAATCAAACACAGCTCTTGATTCTGAACCTTCTCTTCCAACCCCCTCGCTCGCCCATTTCTCCTCTTGACCAACTCTCCGCCCCCTTCGCTGAACAGTCCACACCATCGAGTCCTCCGTCGCGTCCATATCTCCACCCAAATGTCGTCGACTCGCCCTCGAAAGGCGAATGCCGCAGAGGCATCTAAGAAGGCAACCAAATCATCCAAACCTGTCAAAGAACCAAAGACAAATTCCACCGTTACCAACAAGAAATCCACAGAACCTTCCAAAGCACCCCCGAAAGTCGCGAAGGAGTCATCCACTGCGCCGGCAAAGAAGACAACCAAACGAAAGGCTGAGGATGTTGTCGAAGACAAACCCCATGTCAACGGAGTCAAGCGAGTCAAGTCACAATCCGTTACACCCGAGCCCGTCCCCGAGCCACCAAAGCGCAAGGTAGCGGCGGAAAAGACTGCAGCCAAAAAGAAGCCCAGAGCCAAGGCTGAAATCAACCATGCTCCCACTGAGAAGCTCAATGTCTACGTTTTTGGTGAAGGCTCGTCGGGTGAATTGGGACTGGGAAGTGCTAAGGGTCAGACTGAGGTGAAAAGACCGCGTTACAACCCCAATCTCAGTCCCGATACGGTCGGAGTGGTTACGCTCAGCGTTGGCGGAATGCATACGGCAGCCCTCACACACGACAGCAAGATTTTCACCTGGGGTGTCAACGATCAGGGCGCACTCGGCCGAGATACGACATGGGAAGGAGGACTGCGCGACATCGACGAGGATACCGACGACAGTGATTCCGAGAGCGGTTCCGAGACGGCAATCAATCCCAAAGAGTCCACTCCGGGCGAAGTCGATCTCTCTGGTCTGCCAGAAGGCATCGTATTCACCCAGGTAACCTGCACTGACAGTGCCACTTTTGCCCTCACCAGTGAAGGCGAGGTGTACGGATGGGGCACATTCCGCTCCAACGAAGGCATCTTCGGCTTTGATCCTACCACCTTGATTCAACTCCGACCAAAGTTGATCAAGGGACTCAGCAAGATCACCAAGCTCGCAGCCGGAGCCAATCACGTGCTAGCTCTTCAAAGTAACGGAACGGTCTATGGATGGGGATCAGGACAGCAGAATCAGCTGGGCCGAAGAATTCTGGAGAGAAGAGCATCCAACAGTTTGGTGCCAATGCCCATTGGCTTGCCCAAGAAGATCGTCAACATCGGTGCTGGTGCATACAACTCCTTTGCAGTTCGAGACAATGGTGATGTGTACTCATGGGGTTTGAACAACTTTGGTCAGACTGGTATTCCCAAGGAATTCGACGAGACCGGCGCCAGCAAAGGATCTGATGTCCATCGTCCTATCGTCGTCCAGAGTCTTCACGGAAAGGGAATGGTTACCTGCATTCAAGGTGGAGCCCATCATACGATTGCCGTCACGGACAAGGGCGAACTTCTGGTTTGGGGACGACTTGATGGGAATCAACTCGGTCTGAAGATGTCGGATCTTCCGCAAGATGAGGTGGTTCGTGATTCAGCAGGTCATCCTCGAATTCTCACGGTGCCCACTCAAATTCCCAACATCGACGCCGTCTATGCGGCGGCTGGTTCCGACCATGGCATTGCGATCGACAAAAAGGGCAAAGCATACTCTTGGGGATTCAGCACGACTTTCCAGACCGGTCTCGGTACTGACGACGACGTTGAAGTGGCAACACTCATCGACAACACGGCAGTTAGAGATAAGAAACTCGTCTGGGCTGGAGCAGGTGGACAATTCAGCATGGTGGCTGGACTTCCAGCTCCTGTGGTCAATGGTGTCAATGGAGTCAATGGACACGCCTGAGGTTGGTGAATCGAAATCGGTTTCTTTCAGTTTAAAGGCATGGCGGAGCGAACTAGTTTGAGCATTTGGAAATAGATTGCACGGCGTTCCGGAAAAGTCCCCAACATGTTTCTCACGGCGTCCAAGAATCTTCGACAGCGTTTTTGCTACAACATTCAAAATACAACCATTGTACAACAACGAACTCCTGATTGGGCTAGACGGCGCGGGTTTCGCATGGGGGTTGCATTGAGCTGGGGCCAAGGAAAGATGAATGGAAGGGCATCAGTGCATATGGGGGTATCAATAAGCAATGGGAGAGCGCCAATGCGGCCCTGCCCCAGCGGGTTGGTTGGTTCGATGAAAAAGCATGCAGGTGATTGGCACCTCAAGAGACCAGGAGTGCTCTGGCTAGGAAGACTGGCTGATTGAACACAAGTAATTACGTTAATCCCCGATCAATGGCTTTCTACTACTTCACTGATCTTCTCCCTTTGGTATTTCGCCGTGCGGGTCTGATGGGAAGAGTCAAAAAGAACTCCGTCGGAATAAGCACCATGCTATGATACGGAGAAGGACGGTATTTGATTCCCCTCCGGGGGATCTCAAACCACAACCGCCCTGCCCCTCATCCTCATCGAATGAGCCGAGCTACAAATACTCTCTGCGTGCAATATAGAGGAAACCGTTTTCCGCGTTCAATTGATTGATTTTCAAGGTAGGTCGTCCATTGGAAGCCATCGTGCTGTACTATTCTATTCAATTCCAACCTCGCTGCACCCGTCGAGCGACCTCCTACGCAACTTACCATTTGACTTGTCTTCAATCGAACACGTCCTCGGATCTGAACACGACGCAATGTCCGGTCCTCCCGTCCCCTTCTCCTCCCTACCTCTCTCGAAGGAGCCTTCCTCCGCCCGGCTCAACGCCTGGGGTGCCTACGGTCCCTCCGACGAACTCGGCTTCCTCAACCGTCAAACGCCCTCGACCGTCTCTGCTGCTGCCGCCTCAGAAATCCGCACAGGGATCCGCGTCCCCCTCGACGCCGCTCTCGATTTCCAAGGCCCCAAGCCCCTTTTTGGCCGCCAAATATTTCAAAAGGACGTATATCAAAAGAAACCACGTATCGTGCATGACGACACCTGGAGCTTCAACACGCAGAGTTCCACGCAGTGGGACGGCCTTCGCCACTTCGGCTATCAAAAGGCAGGACGTTTCTACAATGATACCACCCTCGAAGACATCGCGGGGACCAGTGACCGGGGCCAAAAGAACCCGAACGTCCTGGGGATTCAAAATGCCGTGACCCGTGGGGGTGTTATGGGGAGAGGGATCCTCGTCGACTTTCGCCGATGGATTGATGAGGGCCCGGGAATGGGAATTGTTGGGGACGGGTTCAAGAGCTTTGAGACAAGCGGGATTAAGTTTGAGTGGTTGCTCGAGACGCTCAAGTGGCAGGGCACCGTGCCGAAGTTCGGGGATATACTGATCGTGCGCTCGGGGTTCTTTAAGAGTTACTATGAGATGTCAGCGAACAATGAAGCGGAACTGGATCGGTTGACGAATATGTCTCCGCCAGGACTGGGAGGTGTGGAACAGTCAGATCAAGTGCTGAAGTGGATCTGGGATCATTTTTCGGCCGTGGCGAGTGATCATCCGAGCTTTGAAAGGTGGCCGACAACGTACGAGTGGAGTATGCATGAGGTGCTGTTGGCGGGGTGGGGGTGTCATATTGGTGAGCTTTTGGATTTGGAAGCGTTGAGTAAGGAATGTGCGAGGCAAAAGAGATGGAGCTTTTTCGTCGCGAGCGTGCCGTGTTATGTTCCGGGAGGGGTGGCAAGTCCCGTTAATGGGGTTGCTATTTTCTAAAGGGAGAGAACTCAGATGGGTACGAGGCCTCAAGTGGATGGATGGCAGGGAGCAAGGGAGTAGGATCATCGTACCTGCGGTACAGGGGGAAGAATAATCATTGTGTTTCTGAAACCGTACCGTATTGTCTCATTCAATGGTGATTACGAACATGAAGCTATCAGCTGTTGCGAACTTCAATTTGAAGAGAGGTCGTAATATCCTCCCTGACCAGCGGCAACCGCTCCGCTATTCTTGAGTGGTGAATAGTCGAGTTTGCCTCAGATGTCAAATGCCCTTGACGTTACTCTCCTCGAAATGCTAACAATTTGGTCCTGATGCTGATCCTGATGTTGCTGCTGCCTGCTGAATTGGTTTGCCGTCGTTGAGATAATAAAACAAGAAATATAAGTGCACAAACTCACAGGCGTATGAGTCGATGTGTTATATGGTCTGATCACTCGAGGTGATCGAATAACACCAACCGAGGGCCCGTTGAGTCTCGGGACAGAGTTGATTGTTTCAATCTGGATAAAAAGGCCTTCTTCTCTCCCTTGGTGTTCAAATATGCTTTCTCCGTTGGTTGATTTGCTTGGTCTCTTGGTACTTCAGATATGTCTTGAGCCCGGTGTTCAGGCCTCGGATTGTGGTGATGGGGCTTTACTTTCGTTGCCCTCTAGGTAATATGCTAATCGATCGGCCGTAAGAAGTCCTCCTCGACGATAAATCCAAACTCCGACCAGTCCACATCTCGTCCGGGCCCAAGCCTTCCCAGCATGATATCCAATACTCCATTCAGAAAGACAACGAATCGCCCAATGCCAAGACCGCCATGACTGGGTATTTTGAGAGATCTCAAGCTCTCCTCTCTAGCCAATCCATCATCATCCGATGTTTTTGATCTTCGTAGCTATACGGGGAAGCCGTGGGTTTGTTTGCCTTTCTGAAATGCACATCCCCAGAATTTTCAAAGGTCATGCCAAAATTGGCATCGGACTGACCTTTGTAGAGATCGGCTCGTGGAGTCGTCGGTCGTTTGGGCGTTTCGACTCCGGGAGCGGTGAGAAGAGGTCGACCGGCTGCATCGACCGCGACGGGACCGTGATGTGAGTGTGGACTGGATAAGCGACTGAGAAGTTGTTCAGCCCAGCTTCCGTGAGGCTTGCGCGAGTTAGAAGGGGATCTGGAGTGGACTGGCGATTGCTTTTTAGGGGAGAAGCGGCTTGACGTCTCTTCTTCCGGGTCTGTTTGGGTAGCGTGGGATATCATTGTCGGTCGTGCTGGGTCTAATGGGGTACAGTTCTCAGCGTGGGTTCCTGTGGTCGAGGCAAAAGGATATTCGGAAGGGCCTGTCTCCGCATGGCAGTGAAGCCCGGGGGTACTGACGATGATGGGAATGTCAACCGCTGTTTGAGGTCGTCGACTCATGGTTGCAACGCTTAGTTTCTCCGAACGGGTTATGGCGGTGGTGTAGTAGTGCTGATGCAATTCGTCTCAACATTTCTGCATTCGGGAAAAGAAACGCACTAGTGGTTTTGATTGGGGCATTGTACTATTTATACCTCGCCACACATGAGATATGCGTCTCGACACACCAGAGAAGAGATTGGATAAAGGGAGCAGAAACCCTAGAGCGTTCTTTCACGAGACCGATCCCGAAAATTGAGAAGACAAAAAGACGAGCAATGCCTCACAAGTGGATCGATCAGTCCATGTCAAAGGTGGTGCGGGCCTGTGAGAGGTGGAAGGATATGGAAGCAAGTTCCGGGCTGTGATAATGGGCGGACAGGATTTGCCATCCCAATTCACGCAATATCGAGCTGGATGAGGATTGGTAAAGATTCAGAGGGTGCGGGCTGATGGCGGGAAGGTTTGATAAAAGCCCAATGGAAAGCCAGAATTGTGCAGAATCTGGGGTAATGCTAGTTCCGTCGGTAGTGGAACACCGCAAAGATAATCGCGCAGGGTGAAAGAAAGATGAAGATCGATTGGTGTGGCATGAAGTCTGGAAAATGAGTTGGATGTCCTTGTGGTATGACGTGATACCAAACAATACCAACATGACGAGCAATACGGAGAAAATGGCGCCCAAATACCTCATCCGGCCCGAATACGACTGGTCAGACCGTCACCCGATTCCGAGTAGGCGAGTATTTCCGTATTTCCACTCAAAAGTCAAATGGTAGGATCAGACCACCTTCTGCCAGTGCGACATCTCCCGAAGATGCAACAAGAATGAGTAACCTGAGCAGTGATGAGTCTGCCTGTCATCATGGCCTTACGAAAATGATAATCCATTTGCTACTGATCATGCATGCAAATTCACATAAAAGGTTTGGAGAGATCTCGGATTCAACATCACCATCCCGTAACAACTTTGTATTGCAACAGACCAGCCACTCGACACCAATCCTCAGCCTCAGCCATCATAATTTCAAGATGATGTCTCAAACAGCACCGGTAAGGATTTCCTCTTCGTTCTCCATCGAGTGATGTGTTTCTATTCCGCCAATCTCCTATTCGCCCGGATGCTCACAGATGATCCCCTCTAGGTCAATGAGACCCACCAATCACCCGGAGAGATCTCCTCCGGGGTCAGAGACAACGCCTTTGTATCCGTCTACAACGACGGCGACATTAGCGAGTACCTCTACATCACTCCCGCCTTTGCCTCCGGGTTTCTTCCTCTGGAACCCCAAGATGACAAACAGGCCCACCCCATTCACATCCACCAATCCAAGGTACGACCAGCCGAGACATTCAACACCGGCACGACACCCCCACCGGCGGCAACAGTTGAGAAAAAAGCCCCCGAGCAACAAAACCCACCGAAGCCTGCGATGAAAAATACCCCTCAACAACAAGCTAATTCTATGGCCAAGGCCGTCAACCGAGAACGCCGACCCAGCTTCATCGAAGTATCGACTCCCACTACCCATGAGCATGAACAACACAAGACACATCATATACACAGACGGCATTCTTCCGAGTCGCATGTGCCGATGAGCTGGTGGCCCGAGAACGAAGAGACGGCACGGCACGAGTGGGTGGAACGAGACGGGACCTCGGCCGACGAGGAGGAGGATGTCATTGAAGAGGAAGTCTGGACCGATGCTTTCTACGAGTGATTCCATGCCACTTATTTTCGAGAATGGCCGGCCATTGAGGGTCGCTTTCAGGAATGAAACGAAGTCAACTCGGTTGTTTTATAATATTCCCAGAGGGAGTTCCGGGGCGCAAGGGGGTCATGGGAATCGGCAGGCTGGAAATTCTCACTCTGTATCAACATATATGCCGAAGCCGGGCAGTGAAGCTATTAGGAAGTCTTGACTTGCCAGGACGTGAAATCAAATCTTTGTGAAAGATTCGCATACGGGAGATTCTGCTCGACTGATGCTGAACGAGCTCGATATTGTAGACACCAAACGCCAGAGAAAAATACTACAGGATAGGGCGCCTCAAAAACCTATACCTTGGTATCGATTTTCGCCATGAGCTAGCATGGATCCAGGATCAGGAACATAAGAGGTACGAACCGGTCCCATCAGTCAAATCAGACCAAAGGGCTTATCTCTGGGATAGGGATCTGTTGATTCGGGAGGTCGTGCGTGATTTTGAGAGGTGTAACATACTATCGTAGCAGCTGACACCAATACACACAGATTTGATGATATCATATTTCAGAGGTAGACATTACTGACTCAGCAATAGCAGATACAATTTCCTTATATTACCCCATTCATTTTTGTCCGCCTGTTCAACCTTCTCAGCCATCCGTATGCCAATTTCCAACATCCACTATTCCAATACATCACCGTGCCTGGACAATCTTTTCTGTGGTGATGAGGCATTCTTTCTCACTGGTTCAGCTCCTCAATCGGCCATGATGGTCCCCATGGACTCCTGAATCCTAACAGGGACATTGACGTGTTTGACCTGCTCGTGCTCCATCTTGGGGACCTTGATACTCAACAGGCCGGCGTCGAGTTTGGCATGGGTATTGTCGCGGTCGACGTCGACGGGGAAATTGAACGCGCGCAGCATCTCACCAATCTGCCGCTCGTTGACTGTAAGGTGAGGTAGTTTCTTCGCTGCAGGCATTGCGTGAGGTTCGGGCGCGGTTTCTGGTGCGGTTTCTGGCGCGGTTTCTGGCTTGGGCTCTTCCTTCTTCCCAGCCTCGGCCCCCTCTTCTTTTTTCTCGGGTTGAGCTTCTTTGGCGTCCGCCGCTGGCATTGGTGAGTCTACGAGCTCGGATTCAGGGATCTCGGGCCTGAGGATCTTGCTCGAGACAAGCAGTGTACGCATCGAAGTCCAGCGGAGATGGAGCTCGGATCTGTCTTTGATCCCTGGCAATTCGACCTCGATGTAGAAGTTGCTTGGCGTCTCTCGTACGTCAGCTTTGGGTTGGTGGACGTCATGGTCTTTGTCGTGGAACAGTCTGTGCGCTTTGTGCACCATGTAGGGAAGTGGCAGGTGGTGCAGGTGATGATGTCCCTTCTCCGGGTATGTGTGCGACACATAGGTCGTTGGGTAAGGCTCGATTTCGGGAAACATGTAGAATGACATCGGCATATGTCTAGTGAGGATTCTTTGACGTGGTCTCGGTAATCTTGTACTGGTCTTTCACGTTTGTTGTAGTCTTCCGTGTTTTCAGCTTCTCAAGAATTGAGGATGCCGGGCCGTATATTTGTCTTCCACATGAACGCACATCTCCCCCTCACCACCTCTGGATTGGCAGACCCCAACAAGAGGGATGTTCTCCTCGCCTAGGAAACACATCTCGTGGAGATATCGTGTTGTTTTCGCCAGAAACGTCGAGATCGTTCTTGAAGACCTGTCACGGGTTGCATTGCCGAGGAAACATCATGCGACAGGAATAAGCATATTGCGGCTAGGCGCATTCGGCAAGCGCCGTTGGGCGTTGAGAGGGCGCGAAAAGTGAGCTAGGATGTGGAGTGATTTTGTTTTCCCTTACAACTTAGCCATAATAGGAAAAGCGCTTTACAGGCTAGGACGGCAAGGCTCCAACCCCTGGATGCTGGAAGATGCTCCCAGCGCCGATCTGCATCTTTAGGAGCACTCAGCCTCATGACGGCGTCATACCACACGGTATCACTGTCTCAGCCCCCCCCCACGGCCGAACAGAAACAATATTCATTCTGCCTCAACAGTATAAATCTCGCTGCGTCGCAGGTCCATTGGTTACATTGATCCAAGTACAAAGCAAAATACAGACAGAAAAGACTCCTGAAGGGTTCCCGAAACTCAGCCATCACATCCTCCACCACTACAAACCAGCAAAATGATTCGAACAACGATGCCTAGGGCCTATACGACCAGAATCACGACTCCAGCGTTCTGTCAATCGTTTGTCACTTCAAGGCCAAGATTCAGCGAAGGAGATACCGGTGCTGTTAGGTCAGGTGGTGTCGCCGCGGGGTAAGTGCTCGGGTTTCCCCCTTTCCCGAGTGGCCGTCAGAAGACATCGCTGACCAGGTTCGATCTTAGTGACTCATTTATCCGCCGCGAGCAAGCCATCGAGAACATGTACTTTAAGCAGCACGAGATGGAGAAGTAAGTTTACTCCTCCGGTCCGATGTTTAGATCCGAGACTAATTCGTGATCTAGTATCAAGAAGATGAGAGAGAAGCTCATGGCCCAAAGAAAACACCTCGATGAAGTGGAAAGCCACTTGAACGAAATGGAGAAAGCGGCCGCTGCAGCACAACAAGGAGAAAAATGACTGTTAAAGAGCTGTTTGTAATGAAATACATCATCATCATCGGGTTAATCATGGAGTTTGGATGGGGGAGTTCTAGCATATAACGGCCGCGGACAAAGTTACAGGTCTCGCCATGGGTTGGAAATGATATCCAATCCGCAACAGTGATTTTGAATTGGATGCGACGAGACGAAGCGCAAGTCTCGACTGATGTTGCCATAGACATATAAATGTCATAATGTCTCACTGATTGCCATGCATTCTGCCTCAAAGCGATTTCCCCAGCATATTTTTCAATCCATGGCCACACAATCTCGCTTCTAAAGTCCACTGAGAATACCCTCTCGGTGACTCTACTTGGATCCATTTCAGTCGCTGGAACGAACGATCCTTCCAAGAATGCTGCAGAACGTCGAGAATTTTTCCCTAACATCTGCGTCCCGCCACGTTTAGATCTGTCCTCTGAGGTACCAAAAGCTAAAGTGATGCAGCAATGACACATCGGAACGAGGAAAAATCCGGGGAAAGGTAAAGTTTTGGCTAATGGTAAGCGAGAAGCTCTTGTGTAAGGATCACACCATGCCCAGCCACTAGGCCAACTGACCGGAAAACCGCTCAAAGGTCACGCCTCAAACGGGGAGTCATTTGATTTTCTCGTAATTGCAAGACACAACACGTACCGCAAACACACTCACCCAATGAGCCATTTCTGCAGAACTTCCACCCCGACGTGCATGAGATGGTTTCTTCACGTTTGTCATACGAGTCCTCCCCCCCACCTTTTTGGCGAGAAGCTGGGTGATCTCGATTCTCGCTTTGGTGTGAGATGTTCCGCTGTTTACTTTCTAATCAGACCACAAGCACACCCTCTGATTTTGGCGAGTGGGAGAACGTGATTGAGTCGTTGGGAAAATATTGGGTGAAGGTTGAAAAGTTAATCTGGTTATTTCCGGGGGCGAGCTTCAATGGCTGCCGGTTTTCAATAAGAAGGTCCGCCCTCCCTTAGTCACGAGCGAAATCATAACGACCAAGACCAACCAACAAACCAACAAGAACGTTTACCACAATCCAATCTGAATCAACATGGCCTCCAACGGAACCCAGAACGGTGACCGCAAAGCCGAAAGCCTCTACCATGTACTTTTCTCCGTCTCTCACATCCAAAAAGACGTCAACAGTGAGGTTGAGAAAGTCCGAATCTGTGGTACCTACACGACGCTTCCTGCTGCCAAAGCCGCTGCACACAAGACCCTCTTCGAAGCAGGATATGAAAAGGAGTGGTTCACCGAGTTCGACACCAAGCACGAAGAATTCGTGGCCCACGGCATAAAGAGAAGGACCGGCCTCTGTGTCCTGGCAAAGGCCTCCGACGGCACAGTTTTCCGCGTGAGCGTGGCGACGACGCCCAACGTGCAGGGATTCGAAGGGTCCGCCGAAGATCACAAAGTTCACCAGGACCTCTATCATGTGGTGCAGACAAATGTGCTGTACAGCGAAGACGACAGCGGCGAGGCCAGAGAAACGAATGTCGAAGGATCGTTTACTTCGTACGAACAGGCGAGGCAATACGCCAGCCAGGTCCTGCTGGCTCCTGAGGACGACGTGACCAAAGAATCATTCGCCGAGTACGACGAGGCTGAAGCGGGAGAGAAAGATTGCGGCTACGGTGAGAATGTGGTGGTGCATGCCGTGGGACAGAATGGCGAAAATATCCTAGTGAGCGTGTTGAAGGGACAGGAGATGGAGTCGGTAAGATTGGCCGAGGCCGCGATGAGAATTCGCTCGTTCAATTAGGGAGCCGGAGTGGACGGATTTCAAAGGGGTTGGCTATCTACCTAGAATTGATGCGACCTCATACATAGTCGTACTCGAGGAAGGGAAGGCATGTACAATACTGGCTCAAATCTTAATTAAACATCAACATTAATCACCACCAGCGACTTCGAGTTCATGTGCACAAGGCTGAGGGTCCCTGAGTAAGGAAGGTGAGCTCGGGGTTCGGGACGGGTAAACATTTCTCCGGGAACAGGATTTTGCTTCCGGCGCGCTCCTATTGTCCCTTTTCTTCCCTTTTCCACTCAAATTTTCGCGTCAGTCCATCTGACATCCTTACGCCCAGGTCCTCTGCGCTCATCACACCACTCAGAAATGCATAGAATGGCACGCCCAGACCTCTTCCTTTTCGCTTCCACCGCGGATCTCCATCCACCAACCTATCCTCGCCTTGACATTTGGCGCAATATCATGCTCATGTCCATTGTCGTCATGTCACATGGCCTCCCCGCGTGCCCGTCCAGAAGATTCACGATTGTTGCACCTCGAGACGTGGACCTGATGAACTTTCGCAAAGTTTGGTCATCCATGCTTTTATTTCTATCCGTGTTCCACCTGTCGGGTGCGAGCCTTTCCATTTCTCTTCCCTTGATTGGCATCCCGAATTACCGAACTGGGGCCGACACGTTGAAATATATATTGTTCGCCGCGTGACACACCCTTGTCTGAATCGTTTGACCTTGTTCCGCAATCAATTCCTCCAAGAGACCAGATTATGATATTTGCAACATCGATTCCGGGACCGTACCCAAGCCATGTATATCCCTAGACAACGACAGGACTCTCTGCTATTCGAAGGGCCGCCTTCGTTTCAATTCACAGACGTCGCTCAACAACCTTTCGAATCGACCCTGTACCAACGAGGACCCAGGTCGAAAACGAACGAGACCTCCTCCAGCACAAACGAAATGCCCGGCTCGGCAGCATTCGTCGCCGTGACAGTGACGTGCTTATTCTTCTTAGCGCTTATTTTGGGGTGAGTGAGCCTCCCCAATTTTCCCATTCCGTCACGCTGACCAGAACATTTCCATGCAGCATTGCCATGTACAAAAAGTTCAATTGCGGAGACGACGACGACTCCGACTCCAGCTCGTCCATCTCAGACTCTGGCGCCTGGCGCATCGAAGACCCAGAATCCGCTGCCGCCACCATCGCAGCCAGACATCGCAAAAGGCTAAAGAAACTCGAACAAGTTGCGCCCGCCCAATCGCTCGGGGAATGGCGTGCCGAGAAACTGACCACACACGTCCAAACATTTGCGACCATCACCACCAAACTGATCTGATAAGTCACCCTTCTTCCCGGTCGGGATTCATTCTGTGAGACTAACATTCACAGCACTGCCATCTGCCTCGAGCTCATCGAGGAGAAAGACCAAATCCGGGAGCTACATTGCGGCCACGTGTTTCACGCCAAATGCTTGAATCTGTGGGTTGAACGGGGCCATCATGACTGTCCGCTGTGCAAATTCGATATCCTTGGACTGCAACAGGGGCCGTTGAAGATCCACGAAGTCGAGCACCATCCTGACCTCGACGCCGTAGTGGTACCTGAAGAAGAGCGCCAGCAACAGCGGCGCCATTCCCCCCGACTGGAGTCCATCCCGGAAGAGGCGCGGCCTCAGTTACCAGTGTCTGAAGGAGGGCGTGTCGGCGTGCTGGCCAACCGGCAACCTCTCAGAGTCCCGGATGGGGGATCCGCCAACAGAAGCCAGAACGAAAGCGAGGATTCCGAGGCCGGGGCAAGTCATGGCTGAACTAGCCCGACAATGTGATATTTTTCTGAACATCCGCTGAAGGTGTAATCAATTCTCATACCACCATGACGGCTACGAGCTCGCGCTCTGCAAGCCTACACTTCCGTTCCAGTATTCACGAACTTGGATCTGCTCGTACATGCTCAGTACGGAAAG
Organism: Rhinocladiella mackenziei CBS 650.93; assembly: GCF_000835555.1. Classification (NCBI taxonomy): domain Eukaryota; kingdom Fungi; phylum Ascomycota; class Eurotiomycetes; order Chaetothyriales; family Herpotrichiellaceae; genus Rhinocladiella; species Rhinocladiella mackenziei. Next base: position 2,081,998 of record NW_013550599.1, read on the forward strand.
GCTGCGCCTTGGCCTCGCAATGCTCTCCCTAGAACATTGGTCATGAAAGCTACCCGGATTGTGAAGGACGCCAGAGGTATTCGGGAACCAGGGAGAGAGATCAGAGTACGACCGGGTGTGCTCCTCGGACCAGACGTGGGCATTTGGCTGTACCAAAAGACAAGCCCCCATATCGCCATTCCGAAGATCCTTACCTGTGAACTTCAAATTTTCTATCTAGGGGATCTGACTATGTGCCTAGCATTGCTGGCACAGTTGAGCTAGAAGTGTCCTGAACCGGGGGCATTTGAATCATCAGCCATGGTATGGACCAAGCTCCGACATGATCTAATCCGGAGTCTCCTCCCGGGTCAATATATCTCAATTCAAGATGCATTCACCACTTCGTCCACCATCTTCCTGAACACTCTCTGTCGCTCACATTGTTCCAAGAACACCTTGTACTTGACATCAAGCAGAGGTCTCACACTCTTGTTTTCCGTGGGCATAACGACCTTTCCCGGCTTGCTCATGCGGTCCATGATGCTCCAGAGATCCTCGGTCTTGCCGTTGGGATCGGCACTGGCGGCTTTGGCGCCCAACATGGCAGCACCATGGCAAACGGCCGCGTGCACGTAGCGAGGGATCAGGACCGGCATATCGCACGCCGTGGCGATCAGGGACATCAAGATGTCGTTCTGGCACTGTGATCCGGACATGAAGATGGAAGAGATCTTGTGTCCGGCTTTGTTCATCGTCGAAATGATCTGCAGTGTCTGCAAGGCGATAAACTCCATGGTGCCGTAGTAGTAGAGCGCCATGCCATCCAAGGACTTGTCGCTCGACAATCCCACGACGGAGCCGGACATGGTCGGATCGGCGATCGGCGACCGGTTTCCAAACAAGTCGCCGTAGAAGAAGAAATGTCGGCCCAAGTAGCTGATGCTCGGCGCTTGGATTTTCTCCTGCATGTCTAGCAGGTGCTGGTTCAGGAAGTCGTAGATGTTCCGGTGACTGGACTGAGACATGGAAACGGCCTGGTTGTACGCCGGGTGCGTTTCGAGGACGTGTTTGAGCAGTTCACCGGTCGCGGATTGGCCGCCTTCGGCCATCCAGTAGTCTGGGATGATGCTGTCTCGGTAGGGTCCCCAGACTCCGTTCACGAAGACGGGGTCCTTCGACATGACGAGATGGCACGTGGATGTACCGGCCACAGCGGCGAGACGGGTGAATGCTTGGGACTGGTCGTTTGCAGGTGCAGAATCGTCGAGTTTATCGGCGGAGAGGTTCACTTTGGCCCCCACCGTTCCGATCCAGCCAGCGTAGGCATCGATGACGCCGCTGCCCACCGCAATGCCTGCAGGAAGTCCCAGGTCGGCGGCAGCTCGTTCGCAAAGGTACCCAGCTAGCTCTCCGGCAGAGAGGTACTCGCCGTTCTGCACGAAAAGGATATATGTTAGCGGGTGGCAATGGGGCAAAGAACGTGACGAAGCCGGGGCCGAGAGGCGATAGGAAATAGGCTCACCACCCCGTTGACGCCCCCCATCCGCTTGAAATTATCCTCGGCGAGATCTTCCAGTCCAATTTCTTTCAGAAAATCTTCTTGCCAGCCTTTAACGCTCCCATCCACCCCCACAGGGACGTAGCCCTGCTTGCACACCACAGAGCAAAAACTCCTCTTCTCATTTCCAGTCGCAATGTGTTCCAAGGCATCTGTTAGGTCATAGAACTTGCATCGGGCAAAGAGCTCCTTGGGCATGTTGTTCTTGAGCCACAGAACCTTGGGGATTTCCATCTCAATGCTCATGGTGCCACCGACATAGCGGAGGAGATTGTGCTTGGTGGCGTTGATTTTTTGGGTTTCCTCGACGGGGCGATGGTCGAGCCAGAGGACAATGTTGTGGTCGTTGCCGGATTGGTCAAAGTCCGGTCCTGTGACGGACACGGGTTCGTCTGTGTCGTGCGTGAAGACCGCCAGGGAGCAGGTAGCGTCGAATCCGATGCCTCGAATCGAGTGAGGGTCGATGTTGTTCTGGGTGATGGCGCGGTGAACCGAGATACAGATGCAGCGCCAGATGTCGTTGGTGGATTGTTCCTGAAAGGGACGCATAGGTGGTTAGAGTGGCTTGCTCCAGTTTGTGGGATGCTTCTGGACTTACGTAGTATCCCGTTTGAGGCTGCCAAAGGCCAATGTTCTCTGATGATAGGCCCACGATATCACCTGCTTCGTTGATGATACATGCCCGTGCACTACCGGTACCGACGTCGATGCCAATGTAATGGTTCATTTGGACGTGGACTTCATTTCGAGTGTCCACTGAGTTCTGTCGGCTGGGAGGAGTTCTGACTCCACTTCCAAGAGGGGTTCGAAAGGCCATTGAAGAGGGCAATCCGGAGGCCGTCTTGAGAAATTTGATGATCGACGGGGAAGTGGAAAGGTAGACAGTAGGAAAGTGATGAAAGTAACAAGGTCAAGAGATGTGCAAGGGAAGAAATCAAAATAATAGCAGAAACAATTCGGACTGGGTATTGGTGACGAGATTCCCTTTTTCAGCAATCAGAGCAGGATACAGGGCTGTCATCTGTACATCACCGGCCGTCCAAAAAAAAGTGTTGACGATACAGGGGTCAAGGAATTCAACTCACAGATTTATGGGGCCCCGTTGAGCCCATTGGGTGGGAGGTATCCATGGTGGATGGGAGATATGGAACTTGTCTTCCGCGAAGACATTCGAAATCTGCATCTAGAAAGAGGGGGGCTCAACAGTCCAGGTGAGGGGTATTTCCAAACTGCGCCAACTGCGCTGTCCGAAGGCTGCGCTCTCATTCTCCGTCGTCTCTGGTTGCCTACCATGGTATTTTGTATTTTGACAGCAAAAATCAACGCCTCCCTCGCCGGATACTCTCAGGGAAATAGAGATTGATTTCTTTGTCATTGCCAAACTCGGCTCATTCAGCTAGTTAACATCTCGTCCTCGATCACCCAAGCGGGTTAGCCTTTGGTTTCTCGGCTAATACATCGCACACACCCGCCACAACAATATCCCGGCAACGGTGTCCGGTTTGCCGCTCCAACAGAGTAAAAATATATACAGCAAATGGTCTCAGGACTGCCTGAAACCCGGAATGTCTCTCGCCAAACACAAAAGCCATTGGTTCGCCTGACGCAGAAATCCCCTCCGAAAACGCCCTCAGTTTCAGCCTTCTGCCCCGAATTTTGTGCCCTGTGCCTTATGCCCTGATTCCCATCCTTTGGGTATAGCTTCGTCATCACTGCGTGTTCCAGCCTCGCGAAAGGTCCCAAAATCTCTATTTGTTCGTGAGAAAAGAAAGCTCAAACAACGCCATTCCGGTCGATTATCATACAACTCCCCGGCCCATCAACCCGATCTCATTTTCTGATCACTTCTCTGATAACTGCGCAAGCTGAGCGAGAACATGTGACACTTCCGAGGGCATCTTACGATGCTCGGCCATCGACTGGACTGCCGCCTCCTCTTTGGGAGGCACAGACGTTTGAGTAGATCCTGCTTCGGTCGGTGGCGCACCTAAAGGACGATGGTCAACGTCGTCACCCTCATCTTTCATGGGCGTGTCATCCACTGCACTCCCTGATACTTCTCCTTGGGCTGCGGCGTCTTGCGCCAGTTCCTCGCTCGGTCGAGGATGACCTGTTGCCGACTCAGAAGTCCTGGGCGAAGGCCGTTCTTGCTCGGCATCTTTTGGTCCACCTTCGACACTACCAAAGCCAGCTTGAGCTTGGCTTTTTTCGGCAGACGGTGTTGACGCGAGCCGTCGACTTCTGTACTCTCCCAAGCTCAGCTTCTTCCTTGCTGGACTAGGAGTCACCGCCGAACTTGATATGATCGGGTTCGAGCTGGATGCTGAAGTCATGGTAAGAGGCGACTGCGTCGTGGTCAGGCCGGGAGTTGATGCAGTGGCAGTTGATGCTGAACCTGAAGAGGCGGGCAGGGGAAACGCTGGTACCGGAGGCAAGGTAGACAACTGTAACCGAGGCCCGGCCGGAGGTTTAATCGCCCTTATGGTATGCGCCGCTTGTGATGGTAGTGGATATGTTGCGGAGTGGACACGGACTGGGCCACTGCCGCTGTTCTCCGAATCAAGTGCAGACGGCTCCTCCGTCGAGATAGGTTGACCATCACTACTCTCCAAGCAGCCATCTTTCATTTCGACATCCTGCGTCTCCGAGTCTGCAGCCATCTTTGGCTCTGTTGCTTGGGGAGCAAGGGAAGTTTGCGTCGGACACTCTTGACCACTATGTTTGGCACGATCTTCTAAAAGCTTTTTCAGTAACCGTTGGGTAGGCGTGCAGAATTTTCTCCTCTTGGGCGGTGGCATAGGCAGGTCGGATTCTTCGGGGTCCGTTTGAACTGAAACACTAATATACACAGGTTGTGGATTCCTGGTTTCGGATCTATTCGGTGCATCCGTCGATTTGCCACGACCTACACCGCCTCTGGGAGAGGGTGAAGGCTCGGTGGACTTGGATTGCTGTCCGCTGGGTGTCGGTGGATGCGAATTCGAATGGTGACCCAATGGCTTCGATGTATTCGCATTTGGAGTGTTCGAGGTTGTCCCTCCGCTCGTACGCTTCTTCTTCCGCTGTGGACCGTGTCCGTTATGATCCTTCTTTTCTTGTTCCCGTTGCGCAAATGCTTTTTCGGCCATTTGGATCTTGCGTAGCTCTCGAGCGGTCAGCCCGCTCCCCAGAACGGGGTCGGCATCGAGGGCCGCCACCGTGACCGGAGTGATGTCCCGGCTCTGAGCACCACTGTGAGTGGATTCGGAGCTAGATCGGCGGTCGAACGGATCGTCGTCATCGAGCAATTTGGGTTCGCTTCCTGCACGACTGTTGGTGGCACGTCCTGTACTGTAGGGCGAAATGGTATGTTTATTCTTACTTTTCTTCTTTCTCCCTCCCTTCTCCTTGGGAACACCCTCCAAAGATCGGCCGGGAAACCGCTGGTCAAACTTGGCGAGTGGACAAGCGGGACCAGCGTCGCAGGCACAATCTCCAAAGTTGGCAAGGACGCGGCTCACCCAGTCGAGGCGCCGGCTTTGGGCTTGTTCGGAATCGTCGCGGATTGCATCGACAGAGAACATTCCCGAGTCGAGGAACCAGGTCGTGGTGAGTTCGGAACCGGCCGGGATGTCTTTGCTGGCAACAAAGCAGTGATGAGTCTCGTCAGTGTCAGAAACGAACGTCTTCAGCGTCACATTTGGTCGACAGGATCTTCGCAGATATCGGAATCGAGTGCCCGATTTTCTGCTGTCAATGTAGATGTCCATGTGCGGGTGGAAGAAAACGAAAGGGTCCGGATGCCTCAACTCTTGCCATCGGTTGGAAGACGACTTTTGTTGGCAGTACTCCTCCAACGTTCCGACTTGCCCGCGCACCTCACCTACAATGTCGTCTTTCTTGACCGGTGCTTGGACGCGCAGGAATCGCCAGGTGGGACATCTTCCATCGTACTCGATGTCCGTTTTCCGAAGAGTCTCCACCGAAACCTCCGGCCAAGTGCTTTGGTCCAGTGGCCGAATGGAGCGTACGAAAGGTGACTTCGCATTCGGCTGTTGTCCCGGGCCGCTCACCACGAGAGACGGATCAGTCCGCCACGCAGAGAGCTTGTTGGTCGCTTGGATGGTCTGCTCATTGTCCCTAGCATTGGTATTTCCTTCGTCGCGTTCGTAAAGTTCGAGGAATTCCGTGGTGTACGTAGGGATGGCAGGGAAGCGGAAAAGATCTTGAGGCGATTTGGAAGGGCTCGGGTATGACTGGGCGGTGGAGGTCGCCCGTTTCCTCGAATCTCCATTCACCGAAACAACCGAGCCAGAGGTCCGGTGATTTGTCTTGGGTTTCTTCGCGGGCGGCCCGTCTCTTGAACTGGCCACGGATTCATGGCGGTCGTGTAAATGCCACCCATTCACCTGGTCGGAGGGTCCACCGGTCTCTTTCTTCTTCTTCTGACCCTTGGAACTGGGTCGCTTGACCTTCCGGTCACCGCCGTCAAGGGCTTCTCGATGCCGTCTCTGTCGTTCGGTAGCTTTCTTTGCGTCAAGATCTCGAGGGAAGCACTCTGCACAAAAATGCTCTTCTGGTACCTTTTTGCCATGGTAATAGCACTCAATGTGCTGCCACGTATCGCATTTAGGACAGTAGACGGTGTTACCATCATCATCGGCATAGATACATATGCATTTGATGGTGTATTCCTCCTCGTCTTGAGGGTTGGTGTCGGACAGAGAGCCGTTAGGTATGGGAGAGGCTAGAGAAGGAGCGGCGGTGACCGGATAGTGGTTGGGTGTCGAATGCGTGGTGAGGAGGGAGGACTCGGTCATAATCTGACAGAGCACCTCCTCATTGATCGAATCGAAGAGTTATTCTGTCTGGTTCAGTCATAAATTCCTCAGTCGCGTGTCGCGCATCGCTAGAGCAGATCGGTTCCCACACGGTGTTGGGATGCTCAAAACAAGTATACCGGTTTCGCCAAGGTATGAAATTGATGTATATGTCTTTAATTGCTCTTTGGAAGTGAAATTGAAGTGGTGTTTTGGGGAGGGGGCAAAAGAAGTGCCGGCTCAAGGAGGCGGGCGATCAGGTCGACAAAGTGGTCACGTAGGCGCAGGGCGGAAAGGGGTGTCGCAAACAGTGAGGAGGGCTCCAGATAGGTTCCAAATGAGGTCGGAGAGCGTTTGGAGCAAATTCGAGGGATTTACACGACATCCAACGGCGCGGTTCTCGAGTTGAAGATGTCGTTGAGAGTATCAGAGGGTGCAAAAGCGTCGACAAGGAGATCAATCGAGGGTGACACAGGACAAAGGCGACAGAGGGAGAGGGAAGAACAAAGACTTAGATAAGGTTCGCCAGGTGGAAGGGATATGGTTTTGAAATAGAGAGTGTGTGATTGTTGAAAATGAAGAGAAGGAAGGATGAGTGAACGGCAAGAGGAAAGATGGGAGGGACGCAGATGGGCAAAGAAACCGACGGGAGAGAGCATAGAGAGCGTAGCGTGGATCAGAATGGTTAGAGGACTCACAACGTACTTGGCCGGCGTACGGAGTCCTGCCACTGGCAGGCTGGCCATGAGCACGCAGCAAAAGCCGCAGCTGCACTGCGACTGTACAAGCACAAAGGTGCAAGCGGACTCGAGTCCCCCAGACTGCCACTCTGCCACTGGCTAGATGTTGAAGCAGAGCAAAGAGTAGGCCACAATCCACCGAACCAGGACCGACGGGGCTAGTGGCCAAATGTCGAGGGCCTAGCGTTGGTGGACTGGGCTTGAAAAATGCGCGTTTTGGCTTTTTTTGGCTCTGCGGCGTCTTGCTGCGTGCATTTGCGAGGGGACTGGCAGCCTGCTCACAGTAAGAGGCCGAGAGGACCATCGACGTAACGAGTCACAGGGGAGAGCAGGGCAGAGGCGTGGAATGCTAGGCTCTGACAAGCAAAGTGTGGGAGAGATGATTCGCCATTCATGGCACATTGCAATGAGAACATGGCATTTAGCGGCATAACACGGATGCCCTGGACAGGCTTCAGGGAGGTGATTTGAACAAAGATCGCAGTTAAGATCCTGGAGCTGCGGGCCCGCGGGCCCCTACTTGCAGTTTTGCTGATTGCCTACAACCAGCCAGTGGGTAGCCGGAAAACTCGACGCGGGATGGCCACCAAGCAAAAATTCACCCCCCTTCGACCACACACCCACTGATCAGAGGATGATGATCCAGGTGCAAGGAGCCGGGATTGCTCGTTTCGCTGCATCATTTTGACTCCTTCAAACCCATTCATTCATCACCGTATCCACCGTTCAACCTTTTTTGCTCTCCACTCCCTTCCCCCCGGTCGCCTCTTCTACTGGCGGTTAGTTGCTTTCGAGGCCCGCCCATGAAGCTCTCCCTGCCCTGTTATTCGACCGCATTCTCAGTCACTTTCTGCCTGGCGCACAAGGCCACCTTGGTTGTCTCTCCCATTCCCATTTCTCCTCTCTTCTCACCTTTCTCAACCTTTTCACATCCACCATCCTTCCTCTTTCTCCCCCTCCTCCTATGTCCTCGTTCTCACCCTTCTTGGATTTCCCTCAGAATACACAGCAACAACCTCTGAGAACGGTAATTGACAAAGGAGTTCCAAATTCCTCGCCCACGACGCCACGATTCCTCTCACAGACTGCGCCATCAGCCTAAAATTCACGAGCAGGATAAAATTAAGGTGCTGTCTCGCCGAGCGGGGTTCACTCCTCTCATCAGAACTGAGGGTGATGCGGCATTCGCTCTTTGGCTAGTCCACTCACTCAAAATCTTTCTGTCACCTGCGTCTTGCTTCCTCTCCTTCGATATGATAAATAGTCTGCAAGGATATCTCTTCCGCGAGTCTCCTACTCGACTTGCAAATTCCCTCTTCATATCTCTCGTTTCATTTGCTTCCAGATTTTCCCTCCATGCAGCCGGGCGTTCACTTACTGTCAACTTCGCTTTCTGTTTCTTATGCTGACGCTTTGTAGTCCTACACGTTCCTCATCCACCGGTCGCGAACGTTGTCATATCTTCAAGCTTCATTGCTCCAACTGCTCATTTTCATGACTGGCGTCAGCCCGCGCCTCGTCTCTACTTCCCCAACCCGCCTCGTCCTCCCTCCTCTGGTCGTATACCTCAGTTCACACCTCGTTATCGCGGCAGATGTAAGTTCGTGTCCTCACCGGTCTTCACCGGATGTCATCGATGGAATCGCCTCTCAAGGCATGTCTGACTCGTTAAACCTCAACACCATCGGACCTTCTCCACACCTTTGAATCTGCTTGACCAAATAAGAATGTGTTTTGTCCCATCAATTTCTTTGCCGTGAGATCGGATGAGATGACATGAAAGGGCTCATATGGACAACAACAAAACGTTCTGGTCTGATACCTGAGCGTCGTCAGATGATGAGAGCAGAGTGTCCCGCAATTCTTGTGCTTGGCTGCTCGTCGCAGCTTTCCTTCGCGGCACAGTCACACCCGACGTTTCGAACTCTGAAGATTGAGTCTCGGAATAGGATTCAGGATTAGCGATTCTGCTACCGAGTGATCAAATGAATGTCAAGATACGTGTCGCTACCATTATGGGAAGTGGAAGTTATTGCCTAGTATTGGTGTCCCTACTAGCTGCAATGACCAGCACGAAGTTCCCGCCCATTCCGCCGCCACGATAAGTAGAGGTACGATGGACGGTTTTGATCACCGAAAGTGCTGACGTTTCTCCTCAGGATGAGTAGCGTTGAGTCCAGAGTGGCTTTTCATTTGGATATTCGATTCCCCCTCAAGTATCTTCAGACACTTTGTTGGAATCGGAGTATTCAAACATTCTCGAGTCTAGAACGTACAAGCCGAGTCGCACGGATTCATTATAGAGTATGATATCAATCGAAAGTATCTGCGACAAACCAAACAGTATCTGCGCCATCAACCTCTTCCAATCCATAATTTTGATCTTTCTCATGGCTCTCCTTTGGTCAGTTTGTAAGTTTTCTGTAGCGTCGAGCTGTCGAACCATCAGCTTTGATATGTACACGTTTTCCACCACTTCCAGCGCTGATTTTCTTTTCTGAAGTACGATCTCCCCAAATCATAAAAGGCCCAAAGCGAAAATATTTGTTGAATGCTGTATTAGACTCAGCAACGCGTCCGCCAGGAGCAACGCGGGGTCTTGTTTGTTCGTAAAGTGGCTGTTGCCAGTAAACGGCGACGACTCCCCCGCTCTATGGCAGGCAGTCATCACCGCGAACCGATTTCCAACAATAAAAACCGTGAACCCTCCTCAACCATCACAGAAATTCCTGACATCTTTTCAACTACCTGTTCCCCTTACCATTGCAGTGCAGCATGGATCAGGATAACCACCAGAATCTTCCAAATTTTCCTCCGACAGCGGAGCGATTATCAACAGCATTGTCCAAGTCAATCAAAACCTCCAAGGTAAGTAGCATTTTTCTCGATTAATGTTTAATCCAACGTATAGTAGTTACTCAACGTGTGGAATATCTCGGTCAACGCATGAACGGCATGGACGACGCATGGACAACATGAACACGCGAATGAATTCTGAGTACTTATTGATCCACGCTATTGCACGACTTCGGAATGCCGAAGTGGTCTATCGCACCGATAACCTAACCCTGCTTCATAACTAGCCTATTAATGACTTCCCTCGGCCAATGGTTACCATTGACAGAATGATAGAGGACGATCTCAATACGATCCTTGGAGCTTTAGCACTAAATGTCGATGGCGGTATAGCCGAGAAGAAAAACACACTTCGAATGGTAATAGGACTACACATTATCTAGAACTATAGAATGGTTAGGCGAGAGGTTTACGATTAGGATGGCAAAAGATTCATGATTCAGAGGCATTATCAGTTATCAATTTGTCTTTCATTCCCGTTCACTCCACTCAGTCCTGTCTTCTATAGAAGTCTATGTATCCTAGCAGTAGTGGAGCACCTGCGTTGGACAAAACAGCCTGGCATTTCAAACCTTCATCAGCTACGCAGTTAGTTCTGCACTTACTTCTCAACGTAGACAACTTCCTTGGTACCCTTCTCCTCGTCGAGGATCTCAATCTCCTCACCGCGGGCTTCGATCTCAGCATCCATCCGCTCCCAGATCTCAGGCCGCTTGAGCTGTGTGGCGACCTTGTCGCGGAAGATGAAGATGTTGCGATGCTCGGCGAAGTAGCGGTCGATATCCTCGAGTGTACGGTTGGCTGTCTCCGGGTAGAAGAGATAAGTGATGGGCACGAACGATGCACAGATCACGGCCCAGATGATCCAGAATCTGTAGCCTAGGTTCGCGATGCCGGGGGGCGTCACTTGGGCGACCATGTAGTTCATGATCCAGTTCGTGGACATGGCAAGAGAGGCGCCTTTGGCTCGGTATGCGATGTGGTTGATTTCGGTTGGGTAGAGCCACTATGAAGTCAAGGAGTCAGCCATCGTACACTGTATTTTACCACGCGCGGTGGCTGCAGGAAAGCAAAATGCATATGAATGAAAAGAGCTCATACTGGAACACCAAGTACTCCCATTCCAAAAGACGCAAAGAACACGAAGAAGAACGTTGTCGCAAGAGCGCCCAGCTTATAAGCGTCGCCTTGACCGGTCTCCGAGAGACCCAAAGCAATGCTGATGATGATCCAGCATGTCGAACATGCAGCAGCCGACCACATCATGACACGACGTCGCCCATATCGTTCAATGACGAAGTATGCTAGGAAACTGAAGATGAGGTAGTCCACGGAGCCAGCGGCGGCGAGGATCCGTGCCAAAAGCTCGCTGAGATTGATGGCGTGGATGAAAATATATCTTGTTGATGTTAGCAAGGCACCTCATGTTTTGGAAACCGGAGGCAAACGTTTGGAAATATGAAGTGACGTTGATGCCTGAAATCTGGTTCATGGCTTGCATCCAAGCACCCAAGATCATACGTCGAACGACCCCTGATGGACCCCGACCGGTGAAGAGCTGCCACCAGGTGTACGTGCCAGCATGTTCTTTATCGAGAACTTCTTTGATGATGTTGAATTGGGTCCGTACGGCGGCCGACTCCGGAGTAGCGCCATTTCCTTCGAGAGCAGCGAGAACTTCCCGTGCCTCGTCGTATCTCCCCTTGCGGATCAAGAGACGTGGAGAATCCGGGAGGAAGGGGCACATGCACCAGATCAGGAGAGTGAAGACTGGTTATTCAGTTAGAAGTGCCAAAGACGTATGTGGGCAAACAAGGGCACATATCTTCCGACAGATGGGTGGACGTACAAGCCTGGAAAGCTAGCGGGAATCGCCAGGTGACACTGCCAGGGGCGAATGAGAATCCCAAGGTCAACCAATTTGAAATACAGAATCCAGTGATGCAATTGGCCATCTGGATGATGACCAACTTTCCACGACTTCGCATCTTGCTCGTTTCGGACTGCCAGACACCTGCAGTGGCAGTATTCATGCCTGTTCCAAGGCCAGCAACGACTCGGCCGGCCATCATCTGACCCATGGACCAACAAACGGTCTGAATCACCGCGCCGAGGGCAATGATTGTGCTACCAACGAGAAGAGTACGTGGACGACCCAGTTTGTCTCCAGTGTAGAGGGTTGAGAGCGCGCCACCGAAACAACCCAGGTTGTAGACAGAGGTCATGGTGCCTTGGTCCTTTGGCGATGGATTGCCCATCTGGTCCAGGAAGTTTTGGCCCACGAGGACATTGCCAAAGACGCCCTGTATCGGACGGATCATATGTTAGCCCACCATCGGGGCCCCTTGTGAGGGGAGAAACATCGTAAACATTTACCTGATCATAGCCATAGAAGACAAGGACAGTGGAAGCGGCTATTGAGATCCAGACGGTTAAGGCGCTACCCGAACCTCCCAGGTATTTTGGTGCCATGTTTGAAAATACTCTGCTGCTGTTCCTCTCGTTTGAATCTCTCGGACCCAAATGCGAGACGGGTGTTTAGGAAGACAGTGACGAGGAAAGAGGACTTCCAGAATAAGCGTCTCCCACTGTGCGGGAAAGGATAATGTCGATCGACAATTGCACTGGGGCATTTTATATCACCCTCGCCCACAAATCTGCTGGTCATCACATCTTCTCGCGGCCCCGTCGGTTGATTCACCGAAAATGACGAACATACGTCAAAATCGGTGCAGAAGCCGGCGAAAAGCGTGTTCCACTGGATCAAGGTAGGGGCAATAGGCTATAAACACAGTGCAGATGGTCGAGAATCATACCATTTCAAGGCACTTTGGGTTTTTCAGAATCGACAAAGTGATAGAGAAGGGACAGGCATGATTGGACCGTCTCCAGGCTCGAACCCACATCTGGTGGTGGAATTCTCCACGTTGGGGTATTTTCCTTCCCGGTCAGGTTGCGATGTGGATATGTATTCTGGCACGGATCCGCCGACGACATCGCACATACTTGCCTTCCACCAAGGTCTTCGATATTCAGGGGAAGGCCCTGTTGGATAATGGAATCTGGTCACGCCACCATCATCGAGACATTCCGGAAATTCTTTTTGGGTGACCTTTTTCCCGCCTCTAATGCAAAGCCTTGCCACAGATATTGAACAGCTCTTGGTGTCCAGGGCAAGACCAAGGGATTTACACAAAGTCACGCCGCCAGAAGTCAGGAGCATACGACCATTTCAGCCGTATGCGACGTCCTAAAACCGTACGCCGTAAGCAGAATGTTGGGCCGAAATGCCGTCTCTAGTCACGTCCATCAAGTGTAGCAAGAAAAAGGGAGTTTTGGTGGCACTGTTGTGGATCAGTTGGAGAAGCCTGGAGAAGGATCTTCATACGGAATACTGTAGCTGGATAGGAGAGATTTCGATGCGGAGACGTTGAGAAGATAGGGAAGTAAACATGAGCTCGGCGTCCTTTGGTAGTATTGGCTGGACTCGGGGTTCATTCCGGGGATTCCAAGACCGACAAGTTGTCTGTGATTTTTCCCTGAAAGAGTCAAAGTACAGTCGGCCCATCAGCTAGGCAAAATAGCAGAAGTAAAAATGTCTGTTAATTGATTGTTGTGGAGACGTGGAGTTCATTCCCCACGGAGGAGCTGGAAACCTCGATATGACATGCCGCCCGTGTATCTTGTTCGATTACTAAATCGAGACTATGAAACTCATTGTCTTGGATGGCGCTGATCAAAAATCCCTCGTCCCGCTTACAGGACATGTTCTCGACTTACTGGTCAGCCATGTCGATGATGTCGGCGGCCATATCTACAAGACATTCCAAAAAGGTCACCAGTAAGAAGCACATGAATTAGGCGGAGTGGCAGTTCAAGCAATGGCAATGCCAAACCCTGCTCCAATCTTCCGACCTCACGAGCTCACCTGTCCGCTCATCCAGATCTTTTGTCGTTTTTGAAGCTGTGGGGAACTAACATTGTCAGCGGTTGGGCTGCTGTTTTGAAAGGTAGCACTTAAATTAGTACCTTGGCCAACAAAAAGTGTGTGTAGTGGTGCTCCCGTCGAGAAGCGAGAGCGCGAAATGGTAGATAAGGAGTTAAAAATACAATTGCGAGCAAGGAACTCCCTGGACCATGAGGAGGTGGAGGAAAGAAACTCTTCCTTGTCACTGCTTAAGAGGTTTCAAGTGCACTGCAGAGGAAGCTGGGCGAGATCAGGTCGGGGTCCATCGGAGAGAGCGCGCTCTTGGGACCAAATCAATCGATTTAGCCGTATGGTCGAGATGGCGGATGTGGTACCTTGCGGACATGGCAGGAATGTCTCCTCTAAGCCATGGGTTCCCTCCAAATCTGCTCCTTTTCAATCATATTCATCACACCCACGAACATTCAATGCAGTCGAGCAGCTGGACCTGCTGTTCCTGACAGAAGAAGTGCGACAGAAACCGGACAACCCGCAAGAATTACGCGAAGCTTGAGATCGCCTGTCACAGTGGTGACTCCCGTCCGGAATGGATGGATCGGGGAGAAGCAGAAAAGAATGGCGCGGCAAATCAATGCCGAAGTCGAGCAGAGCGCCGAAGCTCGTCAGGGCAGACAATATGATGTCCGGGTCATCAGCATAAGTGGTGATCAAACCGCCTCGCGCGACCCCTTCTGAATCAGATTTAGTCCCGCCATTGTCGATGGAGGCCAGCGAGAGCCGCGTTACAGAATAGCTAGATGCGTCGGATGCACAGTCTAGACAATGTGCGGAGTTCACCATCTACAGATACAGATTTCAGCGATATCGAGGCCGGCTTTACAATGACATATCTCAACCATATCTTTCCTTTCCAGTTCCCAATCTATCGGCCGTCAAGCATTGACGGCCGGCAGACATGGCTTCTTGTTCTCTTGAGGGACTACAAGGCCTTGTTTCACACTGCCAGGAGTCTCGACGCATATTTGATGACACTCATCTTGGCGAATGTTGAAACCGGTTGGTACGAGGCCTGTACGTTACACTAGTTCGACACAGGGAGACCGCAATCAAGAGCATACAAGAGGAGGTGGAAGCTTTGACAGAGCAGCGGCCTCACGATACCCTATTGTGTAGAACACACACCATGGAAAGCATCATCGAGCTCATGGTCTTTGAGACTGCGATGACGACAACATCTGATTGTGTTGTCCACTTAAAGGCAGCAAGTACGTTGTTCTGGGAGATCTTCGAATAATACGGCATGACAGAGGGTCGCCCAGATATCCACATGGCGATACTCGCCATGGGCAGGCCGTTGTGGACGACTGATGTCTCTGAACGCCGTGTCTGGAACACTGACCAAGCTCCGTTCCGGTTCTTTGTAGCAGGTCTGCTCTATGCCGACGTCATTTCCGGCTTCTCATTAATGACGGCTATGTTTGCGAGACTATCACGCAAATTTGATTTCTACCGAGGACGCTTTGGACGATCCGGAGTGTGAACTGAAAATGAAATATTTTGTTGGCTGCCAGGGATAGGTTCTGCTCGCTCTCCTGACATGGTGATGCTAGGTAGTGGAAGAGAGAGTCCACGACAGCGGGCACCCTGGAGCCAACCGAACTGGCGGGTCTAGGTGAGCCCATTGCCAGAGTCTGTGTCGGGACTTGCTAGACTCGACACGGAGGAATCAGGACTCGGGACAGCCACCCTCCTGGATGTTCAAAACACGTAATACCGTGGTGAATTTACCACCATCACACCTATTTGGGCACGTGCCGCGGAGATCTACTTGACAGTCACTGGTGTTAGGGTGGGAACCACAGAGCTGCCCGGTTCGTGAAAATGTTGCTGTTGTCCTGCGCCAGCTAAAATGGTCTCGTCACCTGCGGCGTTGCGTAGCCTCGCGTGGTCGTTTTGCGCAGCCGGCTGCCTAGCTGAAGCAAAACCAAGAGCAGGGATTCCGAGATATTGCGTCAGCTAATAAGGTACTCCGGGCAATAGGAGACGCATTTTGCATTATGGAACGGACCTGGGAGAGGCAAGATCGTCTCCCGCGGAGTGGGATTTGAGTGCTTGCATTGATATGTTGAACTCGCCCACGCTATTTATGTGATCAATGTCCGACGCAGTACACTAAGGATAGAGCATATCTAACCCCTTTGTCGAAGTTCAAAACCTCCTATCTCTTTACCCTTCCATATGTTTATCAGGTCTTTCACTTTCATGGTCGGAATTGTCGGGAACTTTTCTTTGGTGTCCATTCTTCCCTCGACTACGTCCGGACCAGAGGGAGGCAGGTGACTCCGAAACATCTCCTGGGGGAAGAAGGGATAGACTTGTGGGTCCGAGGGCAGCTCGGTGACTTCTCCCTTCTGGAGCTTCTCGATGGGGTCATATTACCATGAACTTGGAATCTGTCGACATGAAATTCTCGATAAAATGGTCAGTTGTTAAAGAAAGGTGCGGAACTACCTTCTCCATTCCATGGGATGGGCAACCTCACCAGCACGGCCGATGAAAAAGGTGGATCCATACATGTTGTTCTCGTAGACATTGATTCTTATAGGCGATCCTCCGAAGCGATGAGGTGGAGGTAGTAACATGTGATTGTGTCCAGGATTTGGCGGAAGGTGCGCTCTCGACATCGTTCCAGTCCCATCAGATATAGACATTCAGCAAGATCAGACCCTCCTCAATCAGCCTGTAGCTCGAGTTCCTACCCGCATCGAATTGCACTCATTGCCACGGATGTCCGACATGCCTTGGCTGAGTGCAAATATCGTGGAAATGGTAAAAATATCTTCCTTTCCGCGGCAGCTTTCGACCCCATCTAGACACAACTGCCCAATTCAACGAATCCAGGTCAAGAGGAAGAGTTGGTATACTTCTGTGGGGGGGGAGAAAAAAAAGAGAAATGTCATTTAGTTAGAATCTAGTCTCCGTCGTCATGCGGCCAACCTCGTCATCGCCTAGTCCAGAATTTACTTGAGTTTGTTTCACAAAATATGTGCACCATGCGGTTGGGGATCTGTTCTTCCGGCCACCTCCGGACCATTTATTTCCAACCGCTGATCTTCATAGTTCCATTCTCAGCCAAGTTCTTATGCATATCGAATGCTTGGAAGAGAAGATGAGGCTCGTGGCCCATGCCCTTCTTCAAGCACTCATACTCGGCCTTGTCAAAGTATTCCTGGAGAATCGGTCTGTACTCGGGATGTGCACACTGTTTGATGATTTCACGGGCTCTTTCCTTGGGCGACATGCCTCGAACGTCTGCCAAACCCTGGTTCTCATGTCAGTGCCGACCATGCCTCAAGCCTGTCTTGCGACTTACGATCTCAGTCACGACGACGTCCAAGTCATGCTCAGTCTGATCAACGTGTGTGCACATGGGCACTATACAACTAATACCGGTAGGATCTGTCTTTGAGTGCCGAGTACTAGGCGTGTGCATGATTGAATATTTGGCGGAACGGAGGAAGTCGGCGGATCCGCCAAGACCGTTGAGCATACGGGATCCCATCACGCAAGTGCTATTGGCGTGCGCATATATATCGACCTCCACCGGAGTGTTCATGCCAATCACACCCAAGCGTCGGATGATCTCCGGGGAGTTGGAGACTTGTTGAGATCGGAGAAGGAGCTTGGAATGGTAATTCTCCCACTGTGAGCCAGACAGGTCAGCAGAATATCCTTGGTGCTCATTTTGCGGCGTTCACCCACCCCGTCATAAAATCGCTGAAATCCTCCAGGAGAGAAGCGAATCGAAGTGGCGGTGGCGAAGTCCAAGTGCCCACTATCGAAGAGATCGAGGAACGAATCCTGCAGCACCTCCGTCCACACCTTCAAGTTTGTGAAATTGCCTCCTCCCTTCTGGAGGGATATCAGTCACATTGCAACCGTCCCCGTTGGAGGCAAATACTCACGGCCAAACCACCAATGACGGCATTGGCAATGTTTCCAATACCGGATTGGATGGGCAGGAGGTTCTTGGGTAGTCTACCGTGGGCGACTTCGTGTTGGAGGAACTCGATGAGATTTTCGGCAATCGCTCGAGACGTGTCGTCTTCGGGGGCATTCTCGGTTGTCTGATCAGGATAGTCGGACTCGACAATGGCCACCACACGTTCGGGGTCGACAGGGATATGTGGTGTGCCTATACGGTCTTCCGGTGCCATGATCAGGTACGGCTTACGGTTTTGGTTAGCGAAATTGACATCGAAAAGAGGGAGGGATGTCGATTTACCTTTCGTCTCGGAGGTAAGTCTGTCATGGTGATGTCATGGAGACCTTCGAAGCTGGGAGCAGCAGTATTGACCTCAATGATCACCTAAAGGAGATGGTCAACCAGTGTCCTCCCAGATTGAGCGAGGTGCCAAAACCTTGTCCGCCATCTGAATGATTTCTGGAGAAGCTCCCACGCTGGCTCCAGGAATGATCCCGCCATCCTCGGTGATGGCCGAGGCTTCAATGATGGCCACATCCAGTTTATTGTTGGCTTTGTGCTTGGTGTAGAAGCCATACATCAAATCCACGGGGAACATGCTAAGGTGTTTATCGAAGAACTTGATATTCCCGTTATTGATACCCTTTGCAATCTCCTTGCCGACCTGGTGCGGGGCCCGCCGTTCAATCATGTTCAGACGAGCCCATCGATTTTCAGTTTCTGCCCCCGACGAAGCCCCCACGAACAGATTATACTTGAGTTTTCCTTGGAGACCATTTTTCTCGACATGGTCCGCCAGGGCCGTGGGGACTTTTCTGTGTAGTTCTGGTCAGTGACTTGGTGTTCTCCGTCGCTAGCCCTGCTCGATTCTCTCGTACTTTGGATATCCCACGCCGGTAAATCCTGACCATCCGATATACGAGTTGTGAGGGAAGAGGTCGATGAGGTCTTCAGCCTTGGCGAGCTTATTAAGGTAACTGGGCCGTCGACACCGGGATTTGAGCAGTGCCGATGCAGCCATCGTGGAGAGAGAAAGAAAAGCAGAAGTAGACGAAATGGCCCAAAGATCACTCCGAGAAAGACGTGAAGCTTTCTCACAATCACGATGGACTCAATTCGCCTTTTCTAAAAAACAAGGTGAGTTTGACGAAGCTCTGGCCTGTTGTCAGTGGCCCGTGGCCCCAATCAGCCCCCTCGCCGGAGAGGTCCGGATATACCACAGCTCGATAAAAGTTCGCTAAGAAGATCCCCTTATTTTCATGGACTCCACGCTCTCAGCCTGGTGTTTGACGATACCCCCGAGCCATCTCCGATATTCCCCCATAGGGGCATTGGGTATCTCGTTTCATCTTCACTAGCCCGGAATTTGCTCGATTCATACATGGCGCCTCCCCTCGCCCGTGAAGGACGTCGGATAATTTTTCTATTTCTTTCTTTCCCTCTCCGAAAAGCTGGCCGAAACCATGCATTCGTTCACTTTCCTTTACGGAACAATGGCTGTGGCAAGTGTTCATATCTAATCTCTTCCCATGGATCATCTGGGTCAGCATCTTGAACCGGTCCCAAACACGCCCTGTCAAACACCTTCTCGCCCATGTTGATGCCACCACTGACGACCCGAATTAACTTGACCTGTTGGTCCTTTTCGGATGTGTCGAGTTTTTCCAAAATCCCAAAATAGGCGCAAGCCCCTTCACGCGACAACGCGACCAGGTTTTCAGGTAAGTCCTTGAGCGGTCTTGACCCAGCAAAAATTTGCACCGAATTTTGAAGACGACGAGCATCGGGGGCGTTCCATTCATTGCCATATTCATAGAAACTCTAGAGGCCGGCCCGCGTGGGGTACAGCCTTGCCGAAACCACCATTCTCGACTGTGCTAGTCCGAGCGCAATGATGGCCTCAACTGACACGGCTAGACAGTACCTATGAGGCGGCGGTACTCCTTCCTTATCCTTCTCAACTTCCTCCTTGGAGCTACAGATGCCGCAACGGCAGCCGTCTCTTATCTCGGACAACTGCTCGATATAAGACGCCGCGGCATCTTCATGTGAGAGTTTCAGCGATCGTTCCATTCGGCCTTGAAAGCGTCTGAGTTCTGGCATCCAATTGGTGATTGTTGTGACCAGTCCAGCTCCGTACGAATCAGTATTGCTTTGATTCTGCGTCGAAACTAACTGCCCACGCTCTTCATGACTTTTACCCGTTGCCAACCCTTCAAACATCCTTGCTGCGCTTCCAATCATCGTTCCAAAGGCCTTTAGACAACACATGATCCAAGTAATGGAAGATTTTGCCGAAGACCTGTGGTAGGAGCGCTTGCCAGGCAACTCTACCACCGAACGAGGTGCATGTCCAGATAAGTGAAGACGGGCAATGCCAATGCCAATACCATTCAAGCCCATGGATCCGTGTTTCTTTGCAAGCCTTACAATCCTCCAATTCGAACAAAAAGAGTTGTTGCGCCATGCCGAGTTAGTAAATGCTGGTCTTGAAAGGAGAATGATTGGGTCCGTCGCAATCACAGGCGGCTTGCAGGCATCAGCTGAGAGCGGGGTAAAACGATAGCAATGTTTTTTGCACTCATGCGAATTTAGTTATCAACTATCACACCACAACTCTCCTAGTCTTTACTCTGAAATGTCCGGGAAAGAGAAAATCGTGAACTATTATCTGGCACAAAGGGGTTGTCGAGGTTGTGGTGTCGGTTATTGGATGCCTCAATGCGTCTTCTTCCCCAATCGATGACATGCATTTCTTCCGTGGCGATTGGGTGACCAACCCTAATACCCAGCCTTGTCGTCCAGGATCCAACAACCCGGCCAAGGGAAACATCAAAATGCGATGAAATCTTCAAATTCCTTTGATCTCTGTTCTCTGCCCCGCGTTGATCCTATCATTTAGGCAACCTTTGGGGGGCACTGAAATCGCTTTTGGGGCGTGTGGCCATCTGGTCGCAGGCAACCACCACGGAATCCTCACCATACTTCAAGAGTCGGACGTACTAACCAGGTAAGTTACAGCCGTAGCCGAAAACGGCCCCAAAATACAAAAAGATCATCTCACAAGAAGAAAAATACAAAAACAATCAACAGTCAGGATTCCCAAATGGTCACCCACTTTGGTACTAACTGACCGGCGTACAGCTTAAGTACGGCTGAGCGAACGGGAAGCCCTGGTCTCTGTACCCTATGGTCGATTGCGAAAGGAAGTGCGCGAAATCATCTTATATTCCATTTAGTAGAATTGTTGTGGTCCGATCCTGACGATACCGCCCTGGGATAAAAATCATGGGTCGCTCGACCATGTTATATACTAGTTCTTGCTTCCAAACATCCGCTCAACGAACCGGCTGAGAAAACCTCCTCCATCTTCGAGCAGCAAACACATGCAATTGTCAGGACGCGCTCTCGTGAAATTCTCGACCCGCCAAGATGCCCTGTTAGAAGCAGCCCTATTTGCGCGACCATTACCATTGGCCAGATTTCCGACTCCCAGCTTCGACGTGCGCTCCCACTACTCCTCTTTGCATTTTCAACCGTATAGACACTCGTTGTGCTGCTATGCCCAGATCTCGTCTTCCAAATCGATAGGGTTTGCTCGTGAAAGAGTTCTCCACGGCCACGATTGACTACTCCCGCTCTGACAGCTGCCACCAGCCCGGCTGATGACCAGCTTTATAACCCACTTTACACAAACTCTCGAGCCTCCTGCTTCTAATCGAACCAAGTCTGCCGATGAGGACGAGAGACATCATACCGCAGCAGTCGGATACACTGGTACAACCCGAAGTCGACTCAGCTAACCCAAAAGAATGCTTGTGCTTGTTATCGCTCGGTCCGTCAACCTCGTGCGCTGAACTTGGGTTTCAGTGAGGCAGTCACCCAGATACGCGCTCACCTACTGCTTTTAGATGGCGGCGGCGTTCGAGGCCTCTCGTCCCTCTATCTTCTTAAAGAGTTGATGAGAAAGGTCAACGCAAAACGGCATCAGATGGACAAAGAGGAAGTCCCCCCATGGCAATTACTTGATTTGATTAGAGGTACAAGTACTGGTGGGTGAACAGATCCAACTCCGCGTCACACGTGAAATCTGACTCGACAGAAGTCTTATCGCGATCATGCTTGGACGCTTGCATATGGATATTGTTGAAAGCATCTCAGCGTACCAGAGACTTTGCAGCCAAATTTTCGTCAAAGAAAAGGGTCCGCTGTCGTTGAGAGGGAAGCTAAAAGGACGGTTCAGCACTCCCAATCCAGAACGAGCTTAGAGGAAGTTGTCGGGGAGCACGGCAAGCGCCGAAGTTCAGAGCACGAACTGCTCTGTGATGAGAGTATTCCTGACGGCCGGTTGTGCAAAGTGTAGGTTTGCTCTATCGGTAAGTTTTACCTGCTAATGGCATAGATTCGTATGCGCGAACAAGACATGAAAATATAAATAATGTAGCCAGGATCCGCTCTTGTTCCTCATGCCGCCAAGCTATACCAGATCTATACGGCCTCGGCGGAGCGGGAAAGACACAGATGGCCGTCGAATTCGCACATATTTATCGGGAGAGTTATCCGCTCCACGCCATTTTCTGGGTCCATGCCGGCATGATAGATCGTATTCATGAGGGTTTTGCGAAGATAGCGGAAGTCTATCAAATACGCTCTAACGGAACGAGCCATGAAGAGCTATATTCTAGAGTCATCAAGTGGCTTCAGGATCCGATTGCAGAACAAGTTACCAACTTGCATGGCGCGATTCATGTGCCTTGGATGAGCAAGTCTGAAGCAGCGACTCGTTTGGATCTCCCGCAACGTGATAGCATCCGAAGACAATCAACAGTTGTTCAACTTAGCATTCTTCAATGCGAAAATCGGAAGGAACACAGAATGATAATGAGACTGTTCTGCTGAAGTTGGAATGTGTGAGCAGGAGAAGCAAGTCCAATGAGAGAAGGTCAAAGGGGGTGGATTTTTTATCCCAGGTCATATTTGCTACATCCCATGCTGTTGCATATGGGAAAACCTGGCCTCAAATGGCAGAAAGCTACATTTCCACCTTCCAAATTTTGCCTTCTCTCCTTCAGGAAGTAGTCTTATTCAACGGCGGCACTACACCAAAAGATCCCAGCGGCATCACATCCATCGCGGCCCAGATGCGCATGAAGCTATCAACTTGCCTCTTCAAAGCATGCAGATCAATTAGCTGCCTCTCGTCGAAATTCTCCGGGAACTCGGCGGTCAGATACAGCGGAACAGTAATCAATGCGATATTGGGGATCTTCACCTCGGTAAGTGGTTCGCCTTCACCAGACTGTACGCCTTTGGGGATGGGGTTGTTGACGCGCACGAAACCGGGGTATGCGCCGTTCCAGTTCTGTTCGAGCAAATTGACCATCTCGGGCGTATTGGCGTAGATCCATTCGTCGCTGAGGTTGCCGGCGGAGGAGTAGGTGTTGGTGCTGAGATTTTCGGCCCAGTCAATGGCTCCGAGATGCTCAACGCATGCGCTTGCGACTCCCGTCATTTCTCCCGCCTCTCCTCTCCAGTACTGCGGATTGTCATCGAGCCAGCGCGATGTGGCTCGACCTGTCGTACTAAATGCAGGTTGATGCATGTGGCCTGTGACAAAAACCAAAATTGTCGTTCTCTCTGGAGGGTTCGTTGCCAGATCTTTCGCCTTGGCCAATAAGGCGATGTGACCATTCTCTTCCACGGCATTGGTACCGTCCGTGTGCGTGTTAAGGATGATGGACTCATTCTTGTACCTCGTCCCTTCTACCACGGTCCAGATGGTTCTCGTTTTAGTGTTCGGGATCAGCTCGCCACTGAGAGTCAAATGTGCTTCCGATCCGTTCTTGCTCGCTTGCAATACAGCTGTACCCGCATCCCCGGCGACATGGATCGTAGGGACGCCTTGGTAAAGCCTTTTGAATGGCACGTATTGGCCATAAGCGTTCCCTGAAGTGATATGTTCCCAGACATATACCACACCCTTGACGCCCGCTTCGGCAGCCTCGGTCAAATTGGCAATTTTCGCGTCTGCTGTGACCGTAGGAATTCCTGTCTGGATGTACCACTGTGGCTGCCCCGGCCATATTGCCAGCGTCTGGCGCAGGTCCAGAGGACTATTCGTGACATTGACTACCGCGATATTCCCCCTGGCTTTCTCCCAATCCGGAGGATCATCTGGCCCCGTCAAATCGACAAGCTTTCCACCAATTCCAGCGAAGCTGGTATTTCCGGAATATGGCGCATATGAGGATATCGCGACCTCTTGACCTCCAACCGTGAGTTTGGGCGGACTCAACGGTTGGTCCATATAGGTGAAATTCAAGACATCGCTGTAGACGGCCAGACCGAGGAGATTGAGCTCGCTTTCGATATGGTCGATGAGTGTCTTGTGGCTTGGGGTGGCTGTTACACGGCTCTTTAAGCTGGCAAGAAAGCCAACTTCTGCTCCATACCAGTCAAGATCGGTTTTCCCTAGGACACCGTTGAGCGAGAGCGAAAGCGAGAACGCGATATATGCCGCAGATACCGTTCCGAGAAATCTGGCGGTGAGCCCCATTTCTAAGCTGCCTCGTTCGTATAGTATGGTGTAGCTTTCCAATGACACGGCCGTTGTTGACTTTGGTGGACCTCGATATTTGCGTAAAAAAAGAGATCAAACCTTTTATAATCTACCGTCATGTTTCCCCGCGCTTTAATGGAATTCGTTATGGTTGGAGTATATTTCAACTATGTAGTACAGACAGAGGATCAACGGGTGCCAGGGATACTTCACAGCGCCGAAATCTGGGTTCCCCGCTTCCTAAAGGGATATGAGTATAGTTGGAGTATTTCTTTTATGTCTACACTTTCCCTTTTCGTTGTATTTTTTCCATGCGGCCATTCGGCAATTCGGCATGAATGATCAAATATTAAGGAGCCGGGTGACGCAATTCAATATCGCTCCTGATCTGCGTAGGAATTGCCCTCTCTCCTCTATCTGCATCGAGTTACCTGTCGGCCGACTGTCAGGCCAGCACAGGTCCGAGGACACTAAAAGAAGTGGGCATTTGCATTAAATCCAAGTCCAAGCCGGTAAATTCGCGGAGTCCGAGGTAAGAAAAATCCAATCCCCCGGGGAACTAGTGTCCTCATTCTTGTTCCATCTCAGTGTTGGAATTCTCAGAGTCAAAATCCGTTGCATTCTCTATCTCTTCGTCTAACTCAAAGGTGGGTGGTATGTATTCCTCCAGAAAATCAATTTTCCAAAGGTCCCATTTATGAATTTGTGTCTCGGTCAGGTTTGCTATGAACTATTTGGAAAAAGGGGAGGGGGGAGTGGGAGTCCTCGTTATGGCGTTCTCGATCAGTTATCTCACATAGCATAGTTTCCTCAGAGGTATGGCCGTATTAGGATAGAAATCATTCATCGTGTTCATACGCTTTCGGACTTCATTGCCTTTTTCCAGGAATCAAGGGTCAAGGCAGAAGATCGACTGAAGAATTCTTAATGGGATCTGGGAACTCCGTCGATAATTCTCTATGATTTGGTGGGAATGGAGTATGTCGAAAGGTGCTGGGTTGCCTCAAGAGTAGCCGTGCTTATTGGGAGGCGAGAAAACCATTGACCAGTTCATCTGCCTGAGGTGAAGCGCGGAGAAGAACTCTGCGATCAAGTCCCATGGCAGGCTCTTGAGAATCTTGGGGGAAAGTTCGAAGCGTTGAACTTTTCGCAAACCTGGACTTAGGGTACAAAAGTTCATGTGACGAAGAATATGAAGCGACAGGGTGCGGAGCTTGATGTTTTCAAAGACGACTGTCTTTTGGGACGTCATCAATGAGGCGGTAGCTGGAAAACAGTGCGGTGGAGTCACAAGGCTGTGCTGATGCTGGGGCGGGGTACGATATGTCGGCGGCTGAGGAGTAATGACTTGGTTGGGGTCAAGTATTCGTCAAAGGAGCTCGGTTAGGTGGCCGATCAAGGTGGGTGGTATCTTGTTTTGATCGGATGAGGCAAGACTTGGGGTAGTGATAGTCGTGTGCTAACATGGGTGACGAAGGAGACAACATCATGTCAAACCGAGGGTGCAAATTGAGATGTATTGAATGCTCTGTCTTTTTGGCAACTGGACTCGCCAGATTGCCAGTATATCCACATGTTTGGTTGACCCCTTTTCTTCTCGTATTTCTCCCCACATCCTGCATAGGGGTGATAAACTCTTTCCCAAGTAAAGGGGTACTGCCCATTGCTCAACACATCAACAAGGAGCAAGATACCATCACGGACGGATCCGAGAGGATTCTGTGAAGGATAATGAAGTGCACACGGTTACAGATCGTCAGTTTAGGGTCAACATGGCCTGGATTCAAACAGCAGCCTTATTATATAGGCAAGGATATCTTCTTTCTCTTGGTCGGCATCTTCGTTCTGTAGAAGCGACCGGACTGTTTCCAGACTGACCCTTTTCCCACTCTCATCTCTCTATATCTCTTTTATTTTCGATCAGTGTTCAACTTGCCAGGTCCTTGCGGGTGTTTCCGCAGACGTGGTTTAAAGGGGTAGGGTTGACACGTGACGAGGCTGAGCTCTGGTTTGTGAGAGGAGAGCCCAATTGCTGGAGCCACGCATTATACCACACCGCGATTGGAATGATACGAGACTTTGGACTCGTCGGTCGTTCAAGATATATCGGCCTAGCTTTTGACTTGGTCGGAAAAGATTCAGTATCTCAAGCGGAAGCCGGCCGTTACAATACAATTGGCACTCACCCTTGACCATCCGATCGACGTGACACTGCCGACGTCTTGTGCTGGGTGAACAAAACAAGAAAAAATATGAACCATGAATTGATGATTCAGCCAATACTCATTGATTGATATGTAAGACCGACTTTGACCATGTTGAAAGGCCCCGGTCCATCATCAAGTTTTTACCACTTATTCTCTTTGGGTGCCACGCTCATCATCCCAAGATGAATTCGGTGCTTTGGTATGGTTTTACTAAATTTTCATAAACATCATCGCTTCGTAAACTCTTGCTTTTATGCTGGGGTATCATGTTGAAATGAGATGCTTTTCTCCCGTAGTTCACCCCCCAGGTTTTAACCCACCTGTCTGGCCACCACTCAAAGAACGAATCCTGGCTTGTTGAAATAAACTCCCAAACTCCACAGTGATCCCATATATTAGCCGTCTCATGCTTCATTCAGCGTAGTTGAAAATGCTGTCAAGGCCGAACCAACCGTCAGCAGTTTCAACTTTTGGCACTTCTGAGATCTATTGTATTGTGATGCTCAGTTTGATAGAACAACGCCGTTCGCCTGGAAAGGGACAGCTTGCTGATTCCCACTCGCAATCTTCTTCTCCACCTCGGTGGCCCGTGTATCACCTTTGACAACATCTCTCGTCGCATTTCGATGGTCATCGATATCAGTGTCCTCAAAAACTTTGTCAAGATCCTGCGCTTGGAGACCTTCAAACACCTTGAAAATTTCATGTGTCTGATGGAAATCATTGTTCACGATGTTGACAAGGTAACACTCATCCATGATGGTCTCGATCAACTTTCTGCTCCCGGATCCGGCCGGATAGCATTTCGACCAGTCCTGCCCGAGACGGAAAGCTTCATCTTTCCACGCGAGGAAAGAAACTGTTTCCACGATGGTGGGCTGAACGATCTCTCGATTTGGGAAAATACCCCAAGTCACCGCATTTGGGCCCTCATCTTTGGTGTTGGTGTAAAGTTCACCTTTCTGGTTGACTGCATAATATGTGAGATTTTTGTTGGCGTCAAGTCGCTCCATGACCGTGCTGAATATTGAAGGAAAGACGAGTAATTCCAGGTATGCCTTCTGATAGACCCACCCCCCCGCTGGACCCCATCCATAAACGGGATGAGTTGAAGGGGCGCCGTCGATTGCTGGCTGTGAGTTGATTGTCAAGAGACCATTTCGATTCAGTTTGAGCAAATCAGCTTTAATACTGTCTGCTTCTGTTGAGATAGCACCTTCGCTCCACGGTAGTCTGTCCAGATTCCCTTCCAGGAAGCGGACGAAGAGTGCGGTGACCTCACGCAGCGTCTTTGGCTTGCCCCACAGCTTGATGTTGGCTTCGTTGGTTCCTTTCAAGCCGATGCCATAGGCGTCAAGTTCACCGAACGCAGGACTCCTACTGTCACCCCAACGACCATTGGGAAATTCATCCCAGTCAGCCGTTCTCGTAATGTAGGAAGTGTTCCGGTTTCGCCAAAAAATTGGTCGCACCGTTTCGTCTCTCCGATTGAATCCCAGGGACTGTCTCCAGGGCAATGGTTTCTCCAGCGGCATTCCGGAGGTTGCGGGAGTCATGGATAGCTCTTCGAGAACCATCTTTGTAGCCTGGGCCAAGTTCATGGTATAAAAATGAAGGTGCAATATGCCGGCGTCGACGATCTTGCGGCACATTTGGGCCACAAGGTCTTTTCCGATATCTCTGACCGCGGCATCGTCATTCTTGACAGGCTCCAAGGCCTCATGCCATTCAGGAGGAATATGGCACTTGGTCCAGTTTGCCCGCCTAAGAAAGGCAGCGTGGGTCGAAATGGGCATGATGCCGGGGATGATCGGTACGTTGATACCCCGGTCACGACACTTTTGTACCCAGTTCAGAAAGATGTCGACGTCATAAAACATTTGAGTGATAACGAACGACGCTCCAGCATCGACTTTTTCCTTCAGGTGTTCAATCAAAAGATCCACGTCGCGGTTATCGTCACAGCCTTCAGGATAGCCGGCGACGCCAATGTCAAAGTGATCTCCGTATTGGGACTTGATGTATTTAATGAGATCCTTTGCAAAGCGGAAGCCCTCATCTTTGGCCTCCCATTTCTCCTGGTCTCTTGGTGGATCTCCTCGAAGGGCCAGAATATTGGTACAGCCGGCCTTGTAGGCATAGCGAAGTGCTTCATCCACCTGGGAGCGTTCCATATCGGTACAAGTCAAATGCATGCACGTCTCCAGTCCGTAGTGAGTCTGCGCCGCATTCACCATTTCACAAGTCAACTGTGAATGCCTCCCTCCTGCGCCCCAGGTAATGTCAATGAAAGCCGGTCCCAATTCATGCATACGGTCCATTCGGTCGTACAAGTTTTGGACACCCTGGGCCGTCTTGGGTGGAAAGAACTCGAACGAGAACGTTGGCTTCTTGTTCTCATGAGCCAGAGCGAGCTTTTTGGAGATATGCATCTTGAGGATTCCTGACGGAGAGCAAATGAAAAATTCGTGGTAGTGGGCAGTAGCGATCGACAAATTAAACGAAAGTCGAAGAACAGAGGTCGTTTGACGGAGTCACGCTCTTGGGTGGACTATTGGCAGTGATGCCTCCTCTTGTCCCTCTTTGTATATTGTATGCGTTTTTCCCCCTCCTAATCAACCAAAGTAACGGTTGCGAGCCCACCTGTCTGCCAGCTCTCGCGGCATTGGGCGCTGTCGAGGTAGGATGAGGTTCATGTACAGAATATTATGGGATTGTGGATGAGGAATGAAGAGTCGGTCAAAATCTTTTCTCAAGTTTCAGGCCGGTCTGACGTGGAAGTAGAGCGTGGAGGTAGAAGCTGAGTCGGTCAACAGTCAACGACATTCCCATCGCTGACGGAGACAAATTCTATTCTCTCCGAGCGGCAGAACTTTCTTCTCCTACAGCGTCACAAATTGTCTTGGCAGGTACAGGGTTGGGCTTTTTCCCCCCCAACGACCAGTCAGTGAAGCCACACCTTCGCGGTCGCTTTTTCCTCGATTGGACCCGAGATCTCGTCGAATATGAACGATTGTATTCTCCCAAGCCCCAGACAGAGTTCAGCTTCAGTTGATACGGTTCCAGCGACATTGGGAAGAATGGCAACTGATACCTCGTACAAAACAACCCTTCTTCCCTTGCTCTTGAAGGCTTCAGTACTCTCTTTCGGCACCTACACGCTCAAATCGGGTCGCATATCACCCTATTTCTTCACATCCTCTCTTCTACATACGTCGTCTTTACTGGGTGCTTTAGCCCGCGCCTACGCCTCGGTATTAACGTCCCCTCCGTTCTCCCTGCCGCTTGGGACAGGGGAAGCTGGAGGGCAAGCAGACGGATCATTTTCACCGCACTTCGATATTCTCTTCGGGCCGGCATACAAGGGAATTCCGTTAAGCGCAATTGTGGTCAGAGAACTGGCGTTCAGTGGGAAACAGTTTGAGGGCGTGTCATATTCGTTCAACAGAAAAGAGTCGAAAGATCATGGAGAAGGAGGTATTATAGTTGGAGCACCGCTCAAGGACCGACGAGTGGTAGTCATTGACGATGTCATGACTGCGGGAACTGCCCTGCGAGAAGCAGTCTCTATCATCAAGGCACAAGGTGGGATCGTGGCGGGTGTTGTCTTGCTCCTGACGAGACAGGAGCGAGTGAGTGATACGGAACCAAGAAGTGCAATGAAAGTCGCAGAGGACGAACTGGGGGTTCCGGTCAGGGCGGTTTTGAAGTTCGAGGACCTGATCGAGGCAATTGAAGCAGGGCAAATCGAGGGTGCGGGACCGGAACAATTAGAGCAAATGAAGGTCTACCGCGACAAGTATGGAAGCAAGGACTGAGAGAGCTTCTCGACGCATCTGAACGCATTTCATCTTACCAGTCTGGAAATTTTGGAGCAATTCAAGCATCCTAGGTGGCACAGGATACGATTTTGCTGGACTGATCAAGCTCGTCAATGTTCTTCGAACATCCCATTGGAAAATCACGACTGAAGCTCGACCTCACGATCGGAACCAATCAACCGAAGAGGGCTTTTGAGATTCTCAAATGCACGGCTAGTTGCTGGAAAATACTCATTCCCGAAGCCGGAAGGCACAAGGATCTAGCTGACAGCACAAATGAACTGGGCCGTTGCCGCTCGATTCTCCATGCCCAACATGGTCGACCGCTACACTCGGGTACAAATGGCATGTACCTAACCCCTGTCACATTCTCTTCGAGCTAGGAGATTCATTTACTTACAGGGCAATATACACGCTCCTGAACAAGGAACCAATGTATTTCTTGGAATAAATGAACGAGCCCACCCATCCTCTCCGAATCGAGAGAAAGGCAAGTCGTCGAGATTCGAGAAGCTTGGGATGAAGTCTGATGCATCTTCAGTCGCAAGATACTAAATATATATGCACATCGGCCTTCAGCGTCAATGCAACATGATGACCTTCACATTCAACTCGTCGCCAGCTCAAGGGGAATTCTCGCAAGTCAGCGTCCGTCCACCACCGCTTAAACTTTCTCGGTATGAACCACAGTCGATGCACCCTCTACCTTGACCATTTTTTGCTCCTCGACGATCCCATGTCCATCGGCTGTAAGATGCACAACGACCTCATCGCCGAACAATGCACCAATCTCCTCAACGGGGATCTGTTTTGTCTCTGGGACGTAGAAATACACGATGATAGTGGAAATGATGCACAGGCCCATGTAGAGGAAGTACATCCGATATTTGCTAAATAGTATGGCGTTGGCCAAGCTGCTTCGGTCTTTGGGTTTCATTGGTTGGGGGAAAAGCAGGTTACTCACATATTCTTAAACGCAAGAGCTGAGGGGGTAGTATACGTGATTGCACCAACGAAGTAGGAGAAGAAGCCGAGACTGATTCCTCTGGCGCGGATAGTGGTTGGGAAGATCTCCGCCATCCAAATGAACGACGGTCCGTCGACGCACTGGAAGATCACGATATAGATGTAGATGAAGACCAAGCAGGCCGCGAGGCCACCTTTGTTGTCTGTACCCAGGTATTTCCACTGTAGTATGCCTTCGAGGAGAAGACAGACTGCGAGGCCTGGAAAACCGATGACTGATACAAAGAATTCCGTCGGCGTCGTTCTCTGCAGAATGATGGTGAGGGAGTGAGGAGTGAGAGTGCATTACTTACGGAACATGGTCCTGCGGCCAATTTTGTCCACTGTGAAGATGGCGATGAAGACGCAAATGGTACCGATGGTGGAGTAAACAGCTGAAGCATTGTTAAATTGCATTCCGGAGCTCAGATGGACCAGATGGGTGGTCTACCGTATAAGAGCAACGGCATGACACCAGTCATTCCTAAGCTTGTAAAGATCAGGACGAGAAAATTGGCAATTCCGAGAATCTGTTTTTCAAATGTGTCAACAACCATGTCACCTGTATTTTGAATTCGACGGATAGACTTGCCCCAGTGGATTGAGCTGCAAATCTGATGAAGCAACAGTCAGCACCAACGTGACGGAGAGTATGTTTCCTAGGAGATGTCAACTTACTGAATAAAGAGAGCGAGTAAACTTCTTCGTCTCCATGATGGTTTCTTAAACATTTGGAGATACCCAGCTTCCTGCTCTTTGTCGAATTCAACCTGCCTTACGATCTGGGTATACTCGGCATGGGCCGCAGAGTCTTCTGGATCGTTTGGATCGTGATGAATCCTTTGAAGGACATCCCACGCCTCGTGAGTTCTGCCTTTGAGAGTCAAATAGCGCGGTGATTCTATACAGGATTAGTCTTGTATCGTTGAAATGGGAGAATCGACGAACCCGGGATAAAGGGCAAGCCGATCAGAAGCGCGAGAGGTCCAATGCAGGCAAGGGCCAAAGGCACCCTCCATTGCACCGTTAGATTGGTGGCGTAGTAGGTTCCGATGGAAATCCAGGCACAGCTATGCAAATTGTTAGAATCGTTTGTCGTCGTATCAAGAGCACAATCACATGCACAACATATCCCATGCCAAAGCTCATCGTGGTCAAACCCGAGAGCAACCCACGCCGATGAGGAGGAGCAACCTCTGTAAGATAGAGAGGTACCAGGCAAATAAGCATACCCAGACCAAAACCATGTAGGAGTCGCACTGTGATGAGCATGCCAATTGCAACAGAACCCGTGATCAAGGCTGCCCCGATCAAAGAGCACACTGCGGCCAGTGTAAATGCTCTCTTTCGTCCTAGGATATCAGCAAGGGGGCCCTGGGCAAGGGCACCAACTGCGAGTCCGAAATTGAAAAGAGCATTGATGGCTCCGAGAATACTGGCTGCCCAGTCAGATATGTTTTCTCGAAAGTCCTGATGAGGTACTTGCTTTGCTGTATAGGTGCTAGACGCTGATCGAAGTCAGTCATCGTGGACTGGATGGGGCGAGGGTCACACTCACGATCGAGATTGAAATACTGATAAAAGCCGGGTTGGCCGATGCTGGTGACGAAAATGGCAAAGCCGAAGCCATAGCTGTAGCCTCCCCAAGCCACTACAAGACAGATGGCAACATTATACTTGGTCAGGTTTGCCATTTTGTGCACAAAGATAGACCTGTTCTTCCACAATCAGATAGGAAGAGACCAGATTAGGTGGAGTTCGATATCCTGAGGAGCAGAAGAAGATCCAGGGAAAAGATTCCCCGGTCTTCTTATATGATGTCTAGACCAACCTCGTGAATGTGCCGGTTCTAACCCTGGCTGGAACTGGCGCCCCCCCGGGGCAAATTTACCCCCGGATTCCCTCCAGTACCCCAGACTATGGTCCGGGTATGTGAAGAATAGATGGATTCGCTTTGAGTTGGGGTCTTACTCCCAGTATGTTCCCGTTATGTAACGGGCTGAGTTCGATGGTGGCTTCAAGACCAGTCCAGATCCAATGGAGGCTCATATTCGTGATTGGTGGGACAGACGAAGAAAATCCGGCAAATAAGGCAGTTCGTGGGCTTAAAGTTTCTGATATTGCGCCTCTATTTTCTGACATCCGGCTGGTCAGAATACCAGAAAATGGGTAACACACGGTTACTCATGGTCAGAGAACTTGCCGATTGGACAGATCTCGACAGTGGATTTTGTTTCTCTCATATTGGGATGATGCAGGGCGAATTGTTAGCCAATCACGTGAAACAGTTTGCTTGGCATTATCACGTGGGGGCATTTGGCTTGGCATTGTCGCAACTATTCAGCCTTGCTGAAGATCTTCAACCCATCAAAGTCACGTGATGCTTTGGACTCGTTCAAGGAGTCAATTGTCACCAGCGGGGACCTTCTCTTGTCAGTTCAGAGGCCGGAAGATGACTTGTTGCAAGCTCATTCAAGCAAATCTAATTGGAATACTTGAAGATGTTGCTTTTGGATCACTGTGCTTAGTCTGAGCACGATCCCCAACGGTTGGCTAGGGCGATACCTTCCACGGCGACGACGGTAAGGCATAGTACGTTGAAGGAAACTTCAATAAGGACCAGACACAATCAGAATCGCTATCGTGACCGATAAAATATTCCGTACCTGTGAAGGCTTTGATTTATATATATACCCCGAATCCCATGTGAAGCATCACTCCGCCAAATGAGTATTTCCTTCCCAGCGTCCGTAGCGTCGTAGTATCTAGTCACGCAATCCTCCCATCCTACCCAGCTCCAATATATCGTCTCAGTTGGTTTTGTTTTGTTCCCCAAGTAGATTTGCGCCTGCTTCGTGACCAACCAAGAGACCACCAAAGGCCAATCATCCAGATATCAGAAAAGGATACCAGTTTCATGAAATGTTTCCCACTCAAAGTTCATATCAAGAATAGAACACATAGCATCGTGAGGTCGACCAAGCTATTCGGCAGTCTAACGAACAAGGAAAGCACGAAATTCCCAAACCAGGCCCCAATTCCGGATTTTTTTCCTCCAATTTCCCCCAATTACTTTTCGGTATTGTCCTTTTCCCATTCATAACCATCGACATAGCGAGACAAAAAGAAAGGCATAAAAGGCGTCAACATAACAACGTCACAATGATTGTTCGAGCAACGCCGCAGTGTTCATAGGCTGGACACGGAAGCTTGCATATTCGATATTCCTTCCTCTCAATGGCTTGAAGGAATGTCGGTGAGAAGTAGCACTGTCTGGCTTATTTCCAAATTTTTCTTCGATTTGGATGGGCTTTCGGTAGTGATTGCATGATCATGCCACTCGCTCTCCTTTGGTGTCACTCCACCTCATGTTTGAAATGCTCCGAATTCTCCTTTCCCCACGGCAGGAGCGTTGAACAGGTCATCGCACAAGGTTTCGAAGTCGTTGATGTCGAGAGCGAGATCGAGTTCTGCATCAGAAAAGAGACGATCAGCCTCCGAATGCCACGAAGGGCCTTCAATTGGCGACTCATCATCGGACACGGGCTTGTGATTTTCTGGAGTTTGCTGGACCGAGGGCAGTCGAGACGGTGACGGATTGCTGGTTGAGGACAGAGAGCGTTGACCAGATTCAGATTCAGGGTTCGACTTCGGTGAGCTACGCTCGTCTGCTGGAGACGACGTGGGTGGTTGTGAGGGCGAGTTCAGATTTCGATTATCGAGAATCGTCAGCTTTCTGGCCATGGAACCCAGAGTCGTCGAGTCTGCTCGTTTCAAACCAACATCATCATCGTCCTTCTTTGGTCCACGGCGGTTCGATCTGGTTGGACTGGCCCGTATTGCCGGCAGGGTCGCAATTCCTGCTACCGGCTGGCCGGAAGTCCGTCGACTAGTCGATGAGCTCGTGCGTTTGCTAAGTGACTTGAAAGAAGGGGAAGAGGTCGAGGTTCTCGGCGTCGTCACATGAGTCGTGGAAGATGCCCATGACTTCGTGTTGGACCCTGACTGACGACTGGCCGATCGCAAGCTGCTTTCCACCGATGCCGATGTAACAAGAGATCGGGTCTGCGTTTTGGACGTCGATTTCTTCGACGGAGCGTCAGAAATCGGTTGAAGAGGAGGAGTGTGAGCTTCGATGGCATGCAGATATGTCATTCGCATATCGTCCACGATTTTGCGCAGATCATCTCTGCTGGTCACCGACTCTTCAGCAACACTGGTCCGCGTCGTGAAGGATGAGGATGCGCCACTCGATGAAAGAAGGGATAATCTCCGGTTGGAAGATTCTTCGGAGTGATCGTCACGGTACCCGAGCTCGAGATTGGAGGTCGACATATTATTCTTCAGTCCCCATCCGCGCCGAAAAGGTTCGGCTGGAGGATGAAGTGTCTGTTGCCATGGGAGAGCGGAAGAGGAACGGGCTGTATCTCGTTTTTCTGCGAGATGGGCGACACCAGATGTGGACGTGTTCAATTGATCTCGATTGATCTCTAGGATGTTGCGGTCCACGCCGGCTTGTCCGTATATAGAGACAAGGCGACTATATTCGGCTTTCCACAAGGCTTGAATGGTGGGATTGCGTTCTTCGTGAGGTTCGAGGAGAGAAGTTGTGGAGGCCACTTGGCGCATGGAGAATGGCGGAGGGCTGGAAATTCCAAGCTCGTTGATGTGGGAATTGGGCCCATCGTCAGCATGCCCAGAGGCAGCAGAGGAGGATACGCGCGGTAGAGGCATGACACTGTCCGAAATTGAAGCGGGAAAAGCGAATAAACCGGGGACAGGTGTATCACTCATGACCGATCGAGGCGACCCAAGCGGACTGGCCAATGTCGAAGGAATTCCCGGAGAATTGGGGGCACTAGAGAGGAATTTCAAGTCTGGAGGGTTGGTCGGCGACTTTGATCGGGATGGAGCCTGAAGGGCCCTTCTCTCTTTCCCGCCGACAATGAATTCGCCATGACGAATATCCTCCAAGGTGCGATCATAGTCTTGCTGAGTGACCAAGAGCTCGCCCGAACTCAAACGCCGGCTTGTCTGGAGTGTGACCGGGCCATTTCCTCTCTGAGGTCGGTCGCCCATATGAGGGCACTTTCCCGGTAGAGTGGAATCGTAAGGAAACGAGAGAAGATCGGGGTTGGGGTCATCTTTGCGCTTTGTACTTGAAGACTTCCCGAGGGGTAGAGCCGTCGTATAGGCCCCATTGTGCCAATCCAATTCAGGGCCGACATTGTTCTGCTGGGCCCTCAGCCTTCTTGGGGAAAGAAGTTTGCGAAGTCGAGATTCCATGATTCTGGAGACGCTACAGATGGTTTGTTGCGCATTGACTCGGGAAGAATGGGGTGGGCGCGGGCACGGGTACACTCTTGTGTGTCAAGCGAGCACGTCAGAGGGAGTTGACGTGCTTAAGTAGAATGCAGCGGTCGGTGATGGCGGGGATAACATCAGATCAGATCAGATGGGACAGGAAAGCTGGCGCAGGTGGTGTCGCGTGTTGGAAACACAATGTTCTGGTCGGGTTGGGAACTGGAGAGATGTGTGAGAGAGCTGCAAGAAAAGCGCGCAGACGCATGGCTTATAGAGAAAAGAAGGGTGCTACAAGGGAAGGGTAGCAAATTTCTCGTGAGGGACTGGGGGGCCGTGGACAATGCTGGGAAGTTGAGGAAGCACAGAGGCGTTTTGGACGTCAAACACGGGACAGGGAAGAGGCTTGAAGAGCCTTGGGGAAGACAGGGGGATCGCGGACATTATAACACGAGGCAGAGGCTAGTCGAACGACGGTGGTTGGTTGCAAGGCCGACTCTACGAGGGTCCTGACGGTCCTGGATTCCCAGGCGCAATCGGAGGGCGTCATTAATTACCCAATACCCGGATGAAGCAGCGCAGGGGGCCACACGGAGAAGGAAAATCGTTGCACCCTGGACACCACAAAACAATAAACACAAACTTTGAACGCGTGTGTTCTCTCTGGTGTCGGATGGTGCCGCGAGTCTTGCAAAACGATCTGTTATACTGTGTATATGGTTTCAGAGACTGACTGCGGACAGGGATTCGAGCACTTTTGACACTTTTTCAAGATGAACTGCAGTTTGTCGTCCTGGCCTCTTTGGTGCCTTCGCCAACTAGCTGACTCCGTACTCCATAGGGTCAGCCCCGGCTGCAGGGCCACTGACGCGTTGGTGGATCGATCTTCGATTGCGCACGGGATCTCCCCAATCAACCGCCTCGGGGGAAGGAATTTTTAATTTAGGCGAATACAGGCGAGGCGGATGGTGGACGAAAAATTCTTTGGAGGCGGAGGAACAATTCGGCAAGGGGAGCCCGGTGAGCGCATCAATAGTTCTTGAGTTTTAGCTAAACATCCCGGACCTTATAGGGGTGATTGACTGCCGAAGAGCGAAGATCGACCGGGGGCTTCAAGCGAGGAGGGCAGAACGACTTGACATGCCCTCCCTCCCCACCCCCTCCCCTAATTTTTAGTCCACGAGGACAAATTCAATAAAAGAAAAATACCAGACACATTCTCCCCCCGGTTCCTGGTTCCCGCCCAGCCCTAATTCCCAGAAATTCGGAAATTCGAAAATAGTCATCCAGCTGCCAGTCTTCCAAGACTCAACGTTCAACCATCGGCATGAATCTCGATCGCCTACATATCAATGTTGGACCACAGCTGAGTCAAATTCACAAGCAGCCGATTGCGAATCTGGCTCTTCCCGTCCTTTGTCCTTCAAGTGACCTTCCCCTGTCGGACCACCGATCGATTGGCGAGATCTATTTGGGAAAATACAAGCGGATCTACCAAGTGCCTATTCCCTGACGAGGATATACCGAGCCTGCCACTTGTCAATAGTCTGGCTGATCCCTGGGCTTCCCCGATGACAGAGAATACGGATGGAAAAGGGGAAGACTGGCTAGAATGTTCTCAGTCAAAAGCAGATGACAGCATCCCCTGTACCACCAGCCACTGTTCGGCGCGATCTTTGTGATAATTTGCTCCCCCTGACTAGAACATGCATATCTGGCTTGCACCGCCTTTCTGTATCCAGACTGAGACAAATTTCACGTCTTTGTCCGGCACATGTGAACCACAAAAGCCAGAGTCGGTCACACCTGAGTGTGTTGCTCTTCCCCAAAGCCCAATCATTGTCGAGTCTTATTTTTGACCACGCCTCTCCGTATTTCATCGGGAATCCTTCAGCCTGATCGTCAATCAACCATGCGGGCGTGTGCATTTCCATCTATACAAAGCATTGTGCAGGTCAGAATAGAGCCGACAAGGAGAATCCGTTCCTGTTTGATTGCTTTCCTCGATGAACAAAACCGGGACCATGGCCATGACGGCAATGTTCCGAACCTGCCAAAATTGCGATGAGTGGTCAGTCAGATTCTGTGACTTCAGCCCAGTGTGCATGGAATAGATATTCTTCGTGCTTGACACCGCGAATGTCACCGGCGAAGGAGCAGGTGGCTCAGATTTACTTCCATCAAGCAATACAGCGGCCTCCTTACTCGGTAGGGAATATACCTGGTACGTAGGTATGTATGTTCCGGGCATCAGGCTCCCAACGTAACCCCATTATGACTCAGACAAGTGGTTGCATGGAAACCCCAATGGCCATAGGTATCTTAGGAGAGTGTGTGTTGCAGGGCCATCGATGCATGTCGCATGTACAGGTAGGCAACAGGTCAGAAGGGAGGGGGCAATCGTTTGGTCGGAAGAGAGCAAAGCGACCGAGAGGGCATAACCGTGTAGTACTGTCCTTATCGAGGTGCCACTACATGTATCTGATGATGCATAGATGACAGGCAGAGGCAGGGGAGTTTGGAGGTTGGGCACTGCCATGGCACCGGATCAAGTTACATTCGATCTTTTATGTTTGCCGGTCAATTGCTAGGTCGCGGAAGTGATGGAGTGGATGTAACTCTATGCCAGCGGCCTCTTTGTACGCGGCCACCACCGGCGCAGCAATAAAGAGCGAAAGCAACCTTGGGAACCCCAGAGAGCAGCGTAGCAGTATGCTGATATTTATGGTCATGGTTACAGTGACACTCGACTTCTCGCCGCAAAGGTCAACTGGCAAGCATTCCCCACATCCCTGCCTTCCGCCCTGCGCTCGTTATTCTTGATGGCTTCTCACACTTTCAATCGGCTGTCACCGTAGTCTCTCACAATTACGGACGGACCAGAATCCGAGATAGTATTGCGTGGCTCCTCCTACTACCATAGTTACACCCAATCCATATCCATATCCCTCTGCACTTCAACTGTCCCTAGCAGTGCTTCTGTCTTTGACGACAATTTCCTAAATGTTATGCTACCTCTCCATCATAACTCCTCCCAGTCACTACTACCGCAACCATTACTGCTTCTATCTCAGTCACTCTCGCAATCTTCGATATTGACTGTCATGTCACCGCCAACTTCTCGTCATTTTCGTGACTCGTGACATGTCACATCCTCCACCCCGGGTTTCTCTCATACACCGCAAACAAAATATCTGTTCTAGCCCGCCATGAGCCTCACCATCTGTGCTCTCTTCGACTAGTGGCCCTGAACAAACAAGACACGGTCCTTCACTTCGTCCTCAACCGCCGTCATGACTCTCCTCGAATTCTTCCGCCGCATCCTGCGCCATTTGGCCGCCATGATCCTCTTTCCCTCCACCCTCAAGACCATGAATGCGTCATCCAAATCCTCCAATACAGAAGTGACGGTGGTCGAGACGACGGACAGTTTGCCATCCCTCGAGTCTCTGAAAGATGAGATCATGCGTTTGTACCGATCCCCATGTACCATGCGCCGAATGCTTTCCATGTCCTCCGCCCTTCGCATCCAATATAAGACCAAACTACAAGACAGTGCGGCCTGCATGTTACCGTCATATTGTCATACCTTGCCGACCGGACAAGAGAGGGGCTCGTACATATCTCTGGACGTGGGGGGGTCGACATTCAGGGTGGCCTTGGTGGAACTTCGTGGACGAAATGGACGACATCCTCCGATGGCCATCAAACATATGGCCGCCTTCAAGATTGATGAACGAATCCGGAAATTGCCCTCGGCGCTGTTTTTTGACTGGATGGCAAGCAGGATACAAGGCATGTTGGAAGAAGAGAAGGAGACCTGGCCTCCCGGTCAGATCTTGCCGCTCGGCCTGGCCTGGAGTTTTCCTATCGAACAGACCAGTCATCGTGGTGGTAAAATGCAAGGAATGGGCAAGGGATTCTCGTGCCATGAAGACACCATCGGCATGGACTTGGGCGCCTTGATTGAATCTGCTTGCGCCCGGCGAAATGTGAATGTCCGCGTGGATGCCATCGTCAATGATTCCTCGGCCACCCTCCTTTCTCAAGCCTACCTCGACCCGGCCACATCGATGGGATTGATCCTCGGGACGGGAACCAATGCTGCTGTTTTTCTACCGATTTCCTGTATGGGCAAGTCCAAGTTTGGAGTGCGAGATCCATCATGGTTTGCGAGGGCCGAGAAAGTCATTACGAACACCGAAGTATCCATGTTTGGCAAATCAATCCTCCCGGAGACTCGATGGGATGAGATATTGAACAAACAACATCAGAGACCCGACTTTCAACCACTTGAGTACATGACCACCGGTCGTTATCTCGGTGAACTGCTACGATTGATCATCATCGAGGCCGTGGAGACTGGAGAGCTTTTCGACGGTGTCGTGCCTGAAGCGTTAAGCGAGCCTTACTCCCTCGACACCGAGATCCTAGCCAAACTGGAGCAAGATCGGTCCCGAAATTTGAAGGATTCGATCTCGATGATCCAAAAAACATTCGGTCTTCGAACAACCCCATCCGTCGAAGAGATATCCTTCCTCCGAGTTGCAGCCGAATCCATCTCTTACCGAGCCTCTGCCTACATGGCCGTAGCTGTTCATGCATTATGGGCATTGCAGAAGGACACCAATATCAATTCTACAGCTCCGACGGAAACCCCGAAAACATCTATCGCCTGTAATGGAAGTGTCATACTCAAATATCCTGGGTTCAAGGAAAGATGCCAAGGCTTCATCCACCAGATGATCCGGGCAGGGCCATCCGTTGGAGGACTCTTGACATCGGAGAAGATTGTCCTGGAATCAACCGATGAGGCGGCTGTATTCGGCGCCGCTGTTGCTGTGGCTTTGTCTGATGTATCTTGAACATCGGTTGATGGAGAAGATGACGAGCACCATAATGATGGAACGACCAAGATAATACCGAGCCCTCACCCTCCATCAAAGCCAGCACATGGTACAAATGACCTGAAGTCGGCTCCAACCCGTCCTAGATCTCAAGCAAATCGGCCTCTCGCCCGAGTCACCAGACGCGGACCGGACCATATAACCTGGCTAGTCTCTATGGCCTTGCATAAGCTTATGCAAGGGAGATCGGGCGTGGGGAGGCACGAGGTCTTTCTGAATTTGACTCGTCCCTCGAGAACGAGGCAGCTCGCCACGAAGGTTAGTTGATATTTGACCACATCTAATATCTACTTGAGAGGATTTGGTCCGGAGACTGGAGCTTTCGATTGACATCATAGTCTACCATGCGACTTCATTTAAGCTCTTCCTTAGTCGACGAGATCTATGATGGAATGCGGGTCATCGTCTTTGGCGTGAGCCGAGCACTTGTGCATCCAGGGGATTTTGTCGGATAGTGGCAGCGACTGCGCTTCGATCGTGGACGTGAAAGGCCAGCTGATGAAAATAACCAAAATAACTCGTTGAATTCATTCAAGCCCTTGTCGTCAGTATCGTCGGTCGTCTTTTCTTACAGCATGTCATTTGGGACCTCGACTTGGATCCATTGAAGGACCCTAGCCTAGGGAATAGGAGGTGAAATAGAGATCGATTAGAGCAAATGACGCTGAAATGCGACGAACATAGACTAGATCAGACAATATGATTTGGATACGTCATGGGCAAGACATGAAGACAATATGATATCCCTTCGTTCGTGACGGTTGCTCTCATCTGTCGATACTTTCGGTCATCATGCACCCCTCCCTCTACTCACACCGGGCCGTGCGTCGAAAGGCAAGATAGACCTTGCACCATTCCCCGATCATGGTAGTAGTCCCAATCCGTACATATTCTAGTACTCAATTATGCCCGTGGCTGCGTCTTCTCTTTTATGTTATACATCTACATCGACCATGAGATTGGGAAGGTACCCACCCAGTCAAATTATGTCTTAGGATTGGATTCTATAAGATTTTTCTTCTATACGCACACACATCTATCAGGACCATCGTCCCCAGTGGAACAGAGAAGAGGATTAGGAGTGGAGCAAAGGACTCTGACAGGGAAAGGACTGAAGCCTCGAAGGCCGGGCGGATCCGTATTTTACATGAGCAATCAAAAACCGAAAACTCAAAAGCCACGGCCTCTTCAACGTCTCTTGTACACAAGTCTCTCCTGATCCAAAAACACAATCGTAGCTGACAAGGGGGCAATCTATTTTCCCAGACATGAGCCCAGACCCTGACCAGAAACTCCGTGAGCCTTCCCCGGCCCAGTACGGTAGACTGAACTTTTGTGGTTGTTGATACAGGACAATGCAGTCAGCAAAGGCAAAGCCAAGCATTTCTTCTATCATGGGAGGAAACCGTCTCTGAAAGATCATCAGAATAATCGGAGAAGCAAAAGACGACAGGGCATCGTAACTTCGTAGTCGTAAAGAATGATCCAACCAGCCTCGAACCTCCCAACCTTGAGCCTTTCCCTCAAACAATTTCCTTTCCTTTCCCTTATCCCAAAATACTTTCCAGCCCAGAAACGTCTGGCATACCAGAAGGCTCACATCGATGTAGATATCTGGCCATGAGTTGAACCAAGCCGTCCGGGCTCGAAATATCTCGCCTGCGAGCGATTTGTGTGGCGAGACCCAGAAACCAGTGGCGGTCATCTGGGTGGTGCTCTGAGGAATTTTGCGCTCCCACGCATGCCATCCAGAAGACTATCTCTTCGTGATGTACCGCCCAGTCTTCACTGGATTGCATCATTGTGCTCAAAGCCTGGCGTAGGCGACTGGGGTTGGCCCATGTAATGGATGAGGAATCTCTATTGGATGAGGAATCTAGTTGAGAACGTCGCACAGATTCCATGTCTGAAATGAGACACAGAATGGCCTGCTTCACACTCTCCGAAAGTGCAGGTTGTAGAAGTTCTGGCGAAGACGTCCCTGAGGGAGAGTGGGTGTAGAATGAAAGTAAACGATGAACAAGTGCATACGATCGTCTCCTAGCCCACGCCTCTATTGGAGATGGCGTGAAGTTGAGGAGACAAACAGATTGCTCCACTCGAAACCATTCCACCGCGTCAGCAATGATCAGCGAAAGTTCGTGTTGCACTGCGGCAGAATATTCAAGCATGGTCGAGTCACTAGGAACAATTCCATTTTGAGCCAAGTGTGGTAGAATCTCTCCTCGCATTGTGTCACTGGGCAGTAATCCGGGATCCCAAGTCAGTGCCATGAGAGGCGCTTCTCCCGCGCCACCTGCCACCAACAAATCCCACAGCCAACAAAGCAGTTGCATGGGAAGCTCGAGAATGTTCAGTCCTCCCATTGCTCTGACGAGATGCACGACCATTCGAAGATGTGTTCTGGCGCCTTCAAAGTTGTCCACATATCTTTCAAAAGTGGAAAGTGCTTGAAGATCGAATATGAGAAGTTCGTTGGCACGTGGATCACTGACCAGTTGATGTCGTAAATATTCCAGAGCCCTGCCCATGCAATATTCTGGAGAGTCATGCCGTTCGAGCGGAAGCCTCAGGACATATTTGAGAAAACCAGAACTGGCCGCAAGCAATGAAAACATATGCATCCTATTAGCCAGACAACCTTGAACGATGCGATCTATCGTCGCGACTGAAGAGGCAGGAGAAGCCATGTTTTCATCCAGAACATCCAAATCCTGGAAGATGGAAGGCAGCCAGCTCCCCACCGCATATTGAAAAGCATGATGGGACCACCAAGCGTCATCTGGGGTTTCCAAATACAAAAAAGGGTCGGTACCGTTGCGTGTGATGTGAGTCAAAGGCGTTGGAGAAGGAGCAGACGAAGTCTCGGCAGAGCTGGCCTCAGACAGATTGCCCTGTCTACTCCAGCCCACAATACTTTGCGCTCGAGTGGCCTGATTTTGAGCGGTGTCGAGCCTCTGTTGACGCCTCAAAGCCGCCCTCCATTGTCTGGCATGACTGGTGATGGTTCG
The DNA here is from genome assembly GCF_000835555.1 of Rhinocladiella mackenziei CBS 650.93. Taxonomy (NCBI): domain Eukaryota; kingdom Fungi; phylum Ascomycota; class Eurotiomycetes; order Chaetothyriales; family Herpotrichiellaceae; genus Rhinocladiella; species Rhinocladiella mackenziei. The sequence goes on from NW_013550599.1 coordinate 2,126,657, forward strand.
AAGTTCATCTCGTTCTTGTCTGGTAGCAGATAACCTTTCAGATTCAGGGCCACGATTGATCCAAAGGAAGTCAGGACTGTTTTGATGGTCGTTGTCGTTGCTGCTGTTACTTCTACTGTTTGCCCTTCCTCGTCCACGCCGTGATGCCATAGCAGAAGTCGCATAATCGAAAATCCATGTTGAAGCCCTGGAGGAGTAACAAGGAGTCGAGGTCTATATCTACCTTGTGTTATAGTGCTCCGCCACCGAATGAAGGCCGATGATTTAAGTTGTATACCCAGGTCGTCAATAGCCAAGAACTTGAATGGCCTCATGGTGGCCGCGAGATAAATTCGATACATGAGAGTATTTTTTTTGCCGTTTCATGGTGCCCCGATACCACTCAACATATCGATTAACAATGGCAATAACCGCAGGAAGTTCGGGAATGCTGTTTTCACAAATTCGTCGCGAATGGCGCTGACGGCATTACTGGATGAAAAATATCATTGGAGTAATCCTCAGAGTCAAGTGCATGTCGCCGCTTTAGAGATCGTTCTCCCTAGAAGATGCAGCGCCCCGGTTGCGTCAGAGTTCATCGTACGGCAAAATGTAAGGCCAATGTTGATGCAGCAGGACCCTGACAGGCGATCTGAAGTCTCACCTGGTTTCTCAGATTCGGAACATGCTGGCGCTAGTAATTCGGGTGCGATGCATGGCAACTTATGCTAGAAAAATGTGGAAACCCGATGTAGATTGGTCAGGCTTACCCCCGCCAGCCGAGTAATGAGCTTTTCCACGGAACTAGATGTCACTGGGCGGCCCTTGCAAGGTTCCGAGTATCAGAGTGCATTCAGAGCACAAGGCATGCAGTATTTGCCACCTCTACTACCTGTAGCGATGCCATGAATGCTATAGTGCTCATCGTTTCATTTCGAAATGACAAGACGCCTCTCGCTTGCCATCAAAATTGGCAAACGCCAAATGCTTCTGAAGAAGAACAGGTGGCGCTGCGTCTAACGCGTAGAGTTCGGGGTCAATTTTCCGCAGGACGTCATGTCACCCGCCCCTGCGAGCTTGATACTCACCGTCGTGCATGAGGTGTAACCCAAAAATTCCTGTTGACAGTGCTGAATTCGTGAAATTCGGACGTAAAATGACGCCGTGAGAGCTAGAACGTCTTGCCAAAAGCCATCTCGATCCATAGAATCTGCGGCAGGATGTATTTGTCAGAACTCTGAGGGATGATTTCCCCCCTTTCTCTTAACATTTGAATTCCTTTCGACAAGATCGAGGAGAGTTCGATCGCGATCTAGATGGGACCCGGAGGGTGGTGTTGAGAGTCGTTGGGTTAGTTCTGTCGAAGGACGGCCTGAAGCTGCCAAAAGAACCGCACCGAGCTTTCTTCCAAGTGAGTTTGTCGAATTCTCTCTTGACCCAGATCATGAAGACGCTGTTGGATTCGAGATTCTTCTCTCAAAGCCCGTTGACGATAGGAATTCTCGAAGGATTGGCAATGGGGAAGACTAGGCTTTGGGATCCGGGCTTTCTATAGGAAATGACACACTAGAAGTCCACAAACCTGAGCCCAGATCACAGAAGTCTTGAAGAATCTCGTCTCGAATCGATGAGATCATTCACGGTGCTGGACGAGCAAACCCCCGCATCCCCCCTTTCTTCCTTTCTCATACATGGAGCAGGTCGGAGCATGGCATCTGAAATGAAGTGTCCGAAGCCATTGCCGCTTGGAAATTATGTTCGGGAGAGCGCGGTAAGGTGGATAGTAGTTGCTTTCAAATTCCTAGAAGCCACAGGAAGAAACCGCAGTGATGACAGAAAGGAAGGAGAGAAAGAAAGTCAAAGGGACTTCATTGGCCTAGAGATTATCTAAACTGGATACGGCTGTTGATGTCATAAGGCGTCGGGTGAGGGTTTTTACTCCTTCGTTGGCGTCGTCTGTTTTGACATTCTCTTCCGAATCCCATGCTCCTCTTTTTCCTCTCTTCTCCGAGTGACCCTTAGACCCTGGTGAAGTTGTTGAAGTCTGTTGACCCACCCTGGTCTCTGCAGGGAAAATACCTCGTCTTTTCTTGCGTCCAGAATGTCTTGATCTACTTTGCTTTGATGACTCAACTCGACGAATGACAGGAAGTGCACGCCTTTGGCATCTAGGTCCTTTTGCTCTCTCCTGTCATGGCCTCGATCAAGGCCAATTGTCGTAAGGCCGTCTGCATTGGCAGAAATTATGCGTGTGCCTCACCCAACCTTTCCCCGAGACAGGCCCGCATAGTGACTAACCACCATCTTGCAGTGACCACATCGCTGAATTGTCATCAGCTCGTCCTTCGCAGCCTTTCTTCTTCCTCAAACCCGCCTCGTCTATCCTCTTACCCCAAAAGGGTCCTATAGTGCGCCCTCGCGGAGTCAATGTACACCATGAAGTCGAACTGGGTTTGGTTATCGGCGAGACATCTACCCCGCTGAAAAACTTGCGAGCCTCCGATTCCAAAATCATCGACTCACTTAGATGCTACTTCCTCGGCATTGACCTGACAGCGAGGAATGTCCAAGACGAGGCAAAGAAAAAAGGTCTCCCGTGGACCATCGCAAAAGGCTTCGATACCTTCCTGCCAATCAGTCATGAGATCCCTGTCGACCGTATACCTGACCCCCACAATGTTCTCCTGTGGCTGAGTGTCAATGGCGAAATGAGGCAAAAAGACAACACCAATCTCATGTTGTTCAACATCCCTAGAATGCTAAGTGACATCAGCAAGGTCATGACTCTTGAGGAGGGTGACATAGTACTGACGGGCACCCCGAAAGGTGTTGGGCCACTCAAAGGCGGAGATCTCGTTAAGTGTGGATTAGAAGCGGATGGACGAGAAGTGGTTGAAGCAAGAATTGAAGTGGAGGTGGTGGACGATGAATCCGAATACGGGTATGAATTCAAGGAGACTTGAGTTGAAGAACAGAGATTGCATCTGCCTCTAAAAGCAACACCATCATCGGAACGGGACAATTATCATCGAGACCATTCAGACACGAATCGCATCGCATGTGCGAAATAAGAAGAGCTCCGATCTACAACAACCCTCCGTTGACCATTTGTTCAACGGAACCTTGCTTGCACCGCGCCTGTCTTCCGAGAGGTCCACGGCTCTTCATCACTTGACGTTGACAGTATGGGAATCTCTGGTGGCGGTGGCAGTGGGAGTCTTCTTCCTTTGCTTCTGTTTTGTCTGGTTGCAGCGGTCGGCAACCGGAGACGGGCTGAAATTTCTGGTGTGTACGGAAATACGGCATCATCACTACTGTCCTCATTCGACTCCGCCGCTGGTCTTTTGAGTGGTACTAGTTGTGGTGTTCGGTTTCGGTGTCCTGTACTCTCGCTTTCCTGCAAAATGAACTCCGCTCCCTTGGGTCTCTTTTCTGGAGCGTTTCTTGCTGTTAATGTTGGAAGACGTTCAGGTGAACCAGCCTTCTTCCTTGTGCTTATGTTTGTCCTTTCCTTTGGTTCTCCAAGCTTTGCAAGAGATTGTTCATCCGAGGTCTCGTTGGACGTGTTATTCAATTGCGGTCCTCGTTTGGTCGGCGTCCGGATATTCCTAGATTTGGCCCTCGGCGTCGAATGGACGTCCGGAAAAGCAATCGAATCATTGTTGTCTGGGACTTTGGTTTCCGGAAGTTGGGATGATTGGAATTTGGGACGATATTCCGTAGGTTGTCCCTGCGCCCGACTATTCCTTTCATGTAAACGCCGGCTTCGACGCAGTGGCCCGGCACTTGTCTGTGGTTGACCACCATGTCGATTCCTCTGCGCGACTGTCAACTTCGGCCTTGTTATCGATTGCCCGAGTCTTGTTCGATTATCTTCGATTTTTCTCGAATAATCGAACGTGCTAGTGATGTCGAGCTCTGAGCACCGATTCCGAAACAAACTGATGTTTTCCCAGTTCCACCCCTTCGAGTCCAGCCACTGATGGCATTGCCTTTTCTGGGCACTCCCAAGCATACCCTCGACGAATTCTCGTACAATGGTCTCCTCAAAACAGTGAGGCGCAGACTCAACAAGCGCCATACCCCGTGAGTAGTAGGACTCCCAGCCTTCAAAGCTTCCTTGCTTAAGTGCCTTTATACTGGAGAGCGGCGAGGTATCTGCTTCTGGAGGCGGCAACAGTTGCAGAGCACCGTTCTCCTCTGCTCGAGGGCGCCAGTAGCCTGCGGAATTGACTGTATTGGCATTCGCATCAAGGTCCAGGTCTTCCGGCAGAGTCTCCTCTGTTGGCTTACGCGGATGCTCGACATGGTAGTCTGTCTCACGGGACAGACAATGATTCCCCCGATGTTCTATTCGTTGAGAATCTTGCACTTGGACCGTGGGATTTCCTGCAGAAAGGATTAGATGCTTCTGCGCTGACCATGAGCTATTCTCAATCGTTACCTGCTGCACAGGAGGACCCCCGATGTTCGAAGGTATCTTGGATGCGGCTAACAGAGTCCGGTGATGGGCCATAGACTTCATTGACCCTGTTCAGGAGTGATTCGACGAGCGAAGCCTCCGCCTTACTGTCGATCGTGTGTTGAAGGCCTTTCACGTCAGCGATGATGTCTCCCTGCTGGTTCAGCAGGGCGTCTGCCGCATTTTGGAAGTGAATTCTCACTGCCTCAAGTTTGTCGTCAAGCTTGGCCCTCATCAACTCCTCATTGTGACGGGTTCGGTCGCAGCCAATGCGAATGGTTGAAATCTCATCTCTCATATTGTCCCATGCTTTCCGAAGAGACTCGAGTCCATGGGACCTTTTCCTCAAACCGGTATCGTGTTTTTGTTCGAACGTTGATGGGTCCTTTTCAAATATGGTCCGACTCACGTGGACGGCAGCGCTCAGATCTTTGATCTCATCACGCATGGCCACAATCTCTTTTCGCCAGGTCTGCAGCTCTTCATGAAGGAACGCGTTTTCTCGGCGGATCTGATGAGCTCTGAGCAAGTCAATGGCATAGCTGACCGTGGCTTTCTTGCTTGAGGGGAGAGCCGAGGGCATGGCAGACTAAGGAGGGACTTGCTGAGAAAGGATCAGGAGGCCCAGAGACCAACCCTCGCCTAATTAGGTGATTGCTAAACAGAGACCGGTACGTCGGGCGAACTGAAAGAATAACAATTTGTGAAAGCCACTGGAACGCTGGCACTGAAGCTACGCGGCGAGGAAGGAGCGAAGGTACAAGTATGCACCACAACTTGATATAGGTCATTTTCTACAACACATTTCAATTTGAATCAATTCTCTACTTGTCTATTGCAAGAAACAGATTGTCATCACCCTTTCATGACACATGAAAATGCTATTGGAATCTCCCCCCTTTTTTTTTTTGGTTTTTGGCAATCTGAACGATACCCAACAATGGCTAGCTAGCTAGCATTAAGAAGCATAAACGCCCGCGAAATCTGCCACATTCCAGACGACACTAGGCCGCTGAAGTTGTATGACCGCGCTCGTATGCTCATGGAGAAGTGCAAGTGAACATAGCAGGGATGAAAATACACGACTTTTTGTGCGGCGACAGCGTTGAGCCAAGCAGTCGGAGACACGCTTCATCCCACTTTTCTCAGGCAGCCGCGTACAAGTTTGAATGTAGCAACAAACGCCGTTCAAATACCGAAATGGAACATGATCGAGGATGTTGCAAGTGAGATTTTGTTTAGATGAGGTCTGGAATTTGGTTAGCATGGGGGTTTAAAGGGAATAGAAGATGAGGCTTACCAGCAACGTTCATTGGCATCTCCTCGATTTGGGTGCTGTAGAACTGTTCGATCTCTCTCATCATGCGGACGTCATCGGCAGTGACGAAGTTAATGGCAACCCCCTTTCGACCGAAACGACCGCCACGACCAATACGGTGAATGTAGTTCTCACGGTTTGCCGGGAGATCGTAATTGATGACTAGTGAGACTTGCTGAACATCGATACCACGAGCCAAGAGATCGGTGGCAATGAGCACACGAGAAGATCCGGATCGGAATTCCTTCATGATGACATCTCGCTGGGCCTGCTCCATATCGCCGTGCATGGCCGAGACCGTGAAATCACGAGCCGTAAGCTTGTCGGTGAGCCAGTCGACCTTTCTTCGGGTATTGCAGAAGATGACAGCTTGGGTGATGGTGACGGTCTCATAGAGATCAGAAAGGGTGTCGAGTTTCCATTCCTCCTTCTCCACAGCAATGTAGAATTGCTTGATACCTTCAAGAGTCAATTCGGCCTTCTTGACGAGGATGCGGACGGGGTCACGCATGAACTTGGTAGTGACCTCGAGGACATCTTGTGGCATGGTGGCGGAAAGGAGGACAACTTGGGTTGATTGTGGGAGGAGCTGGAAGATGTCGTAGATTTGCTCGGTGAAACCGCGCTGGGACAGAAAAGTCAGTATTCTTATTCGGTCAGTTTGAGGATACAATTTCACTTACAGAAAGCATCTCATCAGCCTCGTCCAAGATGAACATCTTCATGTTGTCGGTCTTGAGGACTCGGCGCTGGATCATATCTTGGACTCGTCCCGGCGTTCCAACGACGACTTGGGGGCCGTCTTGGAGAGCCTTCATATCTTCACGGACATTGGTACCACCAATACAGGCATGGCATTCGACATTCATGAAGTCGCCGATGGCAACAACGACTTTCTGAATTTGCTGAGCCAATTCCCGGGTCGGCGCGAGGATGAGAGCCTGGCAGGCCTTGAGGTTCGGGTCGATCTTTTGGAGGCAAGAAATCGAGAATGTGGCGGTTTTCCCGGTACCAGACTGTGCCTGCGCGATCACATCAGATCCTTTGAAATTGTCAGTCATTTGTCGTGAATAATTCAGGGGGCTTTATTTTTCCAGCGTACCTTTAATGACGGGCATGATAGCGCGCTGCTGGATAGCAGATGGTCGTTCAAAACCGTAGGCATAAACACCTTCAAGACCGTCAGAAACCTCGCTCTTTTTGATTTGAAGCTTTTCTTGACGTACCTCGGAGAAGTTCCGGCTTCAAGTTCATCGCATCGAAGGAGTCGGTGACTTCATCGTAGTTTGACTCGATTTGGCCTATTTGTGCACACAAGAAAAAAAAATCAGTAAATTTGTTGAGAAATCATCTGGTTGTGTCCTCGACTTGCTTGGAGGGTGGTTTCGATCGAGGGAGTACTGTTGAGGGGTCGCGACGTACCTTCTGGGACCTCCTCAAGTCCTTTGTCCGCCATGATTGCGAGAAAGTTGCTGGATCACAGGCGACTTCGCCGGTGATCTGGTTGCGCGGGGATGAAAGTGGCGTGCAAAAATGACTTAGGCGCTCCGTTTGGCGTCTAAGTCTGCTCTTTGTTTGTGTTTACTATGAAAATGCTAGCCAAAGAATTCTCTACTGTGAGAATCCAAGTGATCTAGCAAAGCTGTTGTTGTGTTCTGGTTGTTTGGATGCGGTATGAATGAGAACAAAATTTTTGGAACTCTTTAAGCGGCTTCTTTACTCTCGCCCCAGGCTTGGCACACGCTAGAGAGGTTTTTGGCCACTGCAAAAGGTCTCCACTCAAATTCATTGTAAAATGACCCTTCAGGCATCAAAAGTTCCGTCCCAATTTGGCCCTGGTCCAGCGTTGTTCACCAGACTCTCGTAATCCGCCCTCGATACCTCTCGTAGGGTCTTTGTGGTTCGAAACCTGGACTACGGTATCACGTGCTGCATATTCGGTGGCCTTCCAAGACTGTCTCTTTCTTGATATTTTGACGAATGATTTTACAACCGGGAAGGCATCCGGAGATCCAGGATCAAGATTGGCCAGAAGCCTTCCAGGAGAACAATGACGGCCAGAATCTGTCCCAACACGAATCGGACAAGCATCCGCTGGGAGTTCGGCCAGCTGGGAACGCCCTTACATCCCACGAAAATGCCCAGGATTATATGGGTAGTTTTGGACGACTGCCAGATGCCTTATTCTTGATAGTCTTGGAGTTCCTCGACCAGTCAAGTCTGGTAAATTTGGGCTGCACATGTCGAGGACTGTACGCTTATTGCTCCTTTGACCAGTTATGGAGAGACATTGCAGTCAACGACATGAGTGATGATTTCTCATGGCGGGGGAGCTGGCGCGCTTCTCTTAGGCGTCTTCCTTCTTCCCGACCCGCAAAGGTGGACTGTACACATCTCTACTCGGATGCTCTGCACCGACCTTTCCTTTGCTCCCAGTTGTCTTTGGATCCATATGTTTCAAGCATACCGCCGAAGAATGAAATTCCACGGATGGGAGACCTATCACCTTCTGGATTCAATGAGTCATGGGCTGATAGACCTTTCATCCTCACCGCTCCGGTGAAAAAGTGGCAGGTCTTTAACAAATGGAATCAACAGGATCTTCTGAGCAGATATGGCGACACCTCGTTTCGCGCCGAAGCTGTGGATTGGCCGCTGAAGACCTACGTTGAATACATGAATGACACGCGCGATGAAAGTCCTCTTTATCTCTTTGACCGAGGCTTTGTGGAAAAAATGGACCTAGAAGTGGGCACTCACGGGGCATACGAGCCTCCAAATGTGTTCCAAGAAGATTTGTTTACACTTTTGAGAGATCAAAGACCGGACCATCGATGGCTCATCATCGGCCCAGAACGGAGTGGAAGTACATTCCACAAGGATCCAAACGCAACCAGCGCCTGGAACGCCGTTATTCGAGGTTCGAAATATTGGATCATGTTTCCTAGCTCCATCCTACCGCCAGGAGTCTACATGAGTGAAGATCAGAGCGAGGTCACCTCTCCCTTGAGCATTGCCGAGTGGTTGTTATCTTTTCATGCTGAAGCCAGGAACACTCCCGGTTGTCTGGAAGGGGTGTGTCGAGAAGGTGAAGTTTTGCACGTCCCATCAGGTTGGTGGCACCTGGTGGTGAACCTGGACCCGGCGATCGCAATCACACAGAACTTCGTCCCCAGATCACATGTTGGTGCAACTGTCGGATTTTTAAAACATAAAGCGAATCAGGTGTCCGGGTTCAAGGAGACGATCACCGATCCCTGCGCTCTTTTCATGGAACGCTTACGGGAAACGCATCCCGACCTGGCAGCTTCCCTCGATGACACCGGTACCAAGAAAAGAAAATGGGAGCAGGTGGTGTGTGAAGATGACACCGACGGGGAGCGGCAAAGATTTAGCTTTGGATTCGAGACTGATATTGACAATGACGGGGCATGATGGCGCTTGCTCTTTCAGGCTTCCAATCTCTTCAGTGGCACGCGACCGATTTGGTGGATGCAAGGTTGCGGCCAAAGAGGATGTATCCAACGAAGGCACCGACTGCAACAGCTAACATGACCCAACCATTATATGTCATGAATAGAAGCCTTGAGAAGATTAGTCTCAATCCAAGTCGAGGACAGGTTGCCATACATGATGAAGAAGCTGTAAAAGACCTGTACGGCATATAATCCTGCCTTGATGATTGTCCCTTTTCGTTCTTCCGCTGCCTTGGAGTCTCTTCCTATGCCTAGCAATGAGCTTGATTCGTTCAATTGTGGTGGTTCGCCTTAATGGTCTCAGTGATGACGGCGATAACATCGGGTAAGGCAAACATACTCGAAGCACTAGTACTGTACGCGCTCATACGCGCATGGTAGCTCTGTTCGTATCTTCGGCTGATCTCGCGTATGCATTCGTAGCCCGCCGCAAGAAGAACGACGGCAAACAAGGATAGGATCAGAGAGAAGGTGCTGGTGACTCTCCATTGTCTAAAGACAATGCAAAGATCTTTCGAAGACCAGGTGAATAGCATCTATTGCAGTCAGCCATGGATCCGGTGATAAGTTGTTAGGAACACGTGCATTCATGGAACAATGTCCCTCCCCCATATCCATCCCGCCATGGTCCATATCGCCGTGATCCATATGCGAATGATCCATTCTGATTGAGTTCTCTGTGAGTTGGAAGCTGAAGTTCGGGGGCTGCGGCTCTCCACGCAAAGTGCAAACAACACAAACAACACAAACCAAATCGGCGACTTTCAAACCCGCAGCCGCAACAAATTCACCATAAACCACAGCCACCTGGCGCCGAACCGAAGACATCACTTTTGAAGAGCAAGTTGTTCATAATGGCTGAGAATGTCCCACCGGGCTCTGCGACTAAGCCTGCGGCAAGTGCAGATCGACCTGGTCTCCCATACTACGAAAAGCTGAGGAGGGACTTACGCGACACTTTGCAGAAGAAGCGAATACTCGACCGCAACCTTGTAAGTGGAGACCGAAGTGAACCGAATATCATGACTGATCGCACCAGGCCGCCATAGAAGATCAAATCTACCGACAAGAAACCGCATACCTAGAAGAAACGTCCGTGGCCGGAAACATCGTCAAAGGATTCGACAACTACATCAAGGCATCGGCGGTTTCAGCCGCTGCCAGTTCAGCAGGAACAATATCTGGAAGTGCTGTTGGCGGCGGATTAGGAGCTGGACGACGCAAGGCCGTTGTGAACGACGGAGATCGTGCGTTCTCTCGAAGTTCGGTGTTATACATGAGAGATTCGGATTCCCCCAGCAGTGCCACCAGCACACCAAACCACTCGGCAACGCCGACAGGAAGTTTCACAGCGGAGAAAGGGGGGGGTAAGAAAAAGAAGAAGAGCTTGGCTACAAATGATGACGATACGGATGGGAAGTCGAACAAGCGACAAAAGATATCGTTTGGCAGTTCGAGGAAAATTCAGGACGATTGACTGAGATTCCCATCCGCGGCACCACAACCCCATGTGATTATAATTCACATGATAAACGTCCTTTGGTTTATCGAATGCGGCCAAAACGCTTTGTATCTCTCACAGCCTGAAGCAAGTCAATCAGACCTTGGCATGAAAAATCAGCCCAAGAATGCCCTTTTGAATATACTAATGGGCCTCGGCATGATCCACTCAAACGCCACTGCGTTTTCGCCCATCGGAAGATGATGATGTCGGATCACGGACGCAGAGAATTCGGTCTATGTTATACGACTGTTATATGACACGCGGCGCTCCACGCTTATGCTGCTTTGAGCATGTCTTGGGGATTGATGTTGTACTTCTCATCCGAGGAAGCCACTGTTCACAAAGGACCAGCAATCGTTCTGCCTCGAAGTCTACCGTTTTGCGAGCATGTTTCTCTTTGCCACTAGGCTCCGAGTCACAGACGTATCTCCCTGCCAGTATCCACCATGTAAATTCGGGATCAGATGTACGGTACGATCTGAGATGCCATGCTAAACTGGCTACGTGGGTTTTGACGATGGGTGGCATGGTGAACGCCGAAGGGAACCACAAAAGGCAGAAGAAGGGTGTGCATCCCTGCTTCTTTAACATGGTAACTAAACTGGCTCAAGTATGGTAGAATGGAATGAATGAAGCAAATAAAGCATGTACCACCTGATGAGATGATTGATGCGTCCAGCGGCGTGTAGACGATCATCGCGCTGAGTGGTGGAGAGAGGCTCTTCGGCGGACCAATGTCGAGTGCCACTGACCACTTTGGGAATTTGATGCCTCGGGAGTCGGCAGTTTCTGTACTTTGATCATCATGATCCCTTCCCGTCCCTTATTTTTCGTCCACCTCTCGCAAAGACAAATGCTCAGGGGTCTTGGAGCTACGACTCGTGGATCAGCACGGTTCTTAGTTTCATCGAGGAGGAGCATTGTGTCACAAAGCCGCCACAACAGAATGTCGCCGCTTTCACCGGCTTCAGCGGTACGTATCAGCACCATTCTTACATTTGCCCCCGGATTATAACAATTCCTCAGAAAGCCATTGAACGGTTGCGATTGTACACTCCGCCGGATACAGCATGGCCCTCTATGCCTCTCTCGCGAAGAGCTGCCGTTCTGATCCTACTGTTTGCTGATGAAAAAGGTGAATTACGAGTAGTGATCACCATGCGTGCCAGCACTCTAAGTTCGTATTCCGGTCACGCAGCCTTACCAGGAGGCAAAGCTGAAGATGGCGAGACCGCTTTCGAAGTTGCCAGACGTGAGGCGTCAGAAGAAATCGGCCTTCCAAGACGTGCATCGGCCCTGCCACCACCATTCAGAGTCGAGCACTTGTGTGAGATGCCGACGAATTTAGCGAAAACCGAACTTGTGGTCCGCCCGTGCGTGGCCTTTCTACATTCTTATGATCCGGAGACGGGACTGGATGCCAGTGTTGCGGAGAGACTACTTCCCCGACTGGATGCGAGAGAGGTGGCCGCTGTGTTCTCAGCGCCGTTTAAGAACTTCCTGTACACGGAAGATCTTCCTGGCCAGCCCAATTTGCCTGGCAAGCCAAGTGACTGGTACAAAGGCTCATGGACCGATTGGCACCAGAGTCGATGGCGGATGCATAATTTCTTTGTTCCAGTCACAAATCAGATTGTTTCGAAGCCGAAGAAAAGCGAAGGACAAAGAGTTGCGGCCAGTAATCTGGACCAATATTCAAGATACAGAGTATTTGGCATGACTGCCAGAATTCTTGTCGATGCTGCTCGCTACGCATATGAGCAAGAGCCGACCTTCGAGCACAACAGCCACTTTGGGGACGAGGACATGATAAATCGACTTCGCAAAGTTGGGCGGCTCGGAGACAGAAGAAAACCAACAGATGAACTTACGAAGGAGGATCTGGTCAAAGCTGCGAATCTGTGATCTTACATTGTCGAGGTGACCCCCTGAGGACGTGGGAACTTCTGTGGAATGCTGCGACATCCGCTACAATCTCAGCCCCAAAATAAATACCGTCAATTGTTTCACCTTCAAGGAACAACGTCGACACCGTCGCCGGCTACGGTGAAGATTTCATTGACTGCTAGCAGTACTTCCTTGGAACAATGACTCCATTCCGTGGCACATGGGGCAACATGTGCATGACGACTGAAAGCGACCGCCTTTGTCAAAATGTCACCTGAAGCGTCAATGCCGGTCACTCAAGAGGTTCGCTCAGCCACGCCGCCAACTGTGGACAGATGTCTGCCCATCCAGACTACAGAGAGTTCTGAGGCCGAACGAGGCTCGATATCCTGGAGATGACGTTCTGTCCGCCGCTACCAAACTCCCGTCAAATCTCCTCACCGAATGCAGATGAGATCTCCCCCTCCTTCCCAAGCCCTTCTGGATCTCCAAAAACAAGGCTTAGAATTGGCAGTATCAGGGCCACCGAACAATCTTCAGGTCACTGCGGGTCATGTATCAACGAGATCGACACCTTCTGACAGGGATAAACCCTTGCCACTTGAGCCCTCGGAGAGAAAAAGACGGTCGTCCAGTGTATACAGTTCCGACACCACGATATCCAATATAATTCGCATGTATGGAGGCCATCGTGAACTAGACGAACTACCACCTGTGGCGATACTACATCAGCCGCAAGCTTATCGAGACACTGTTGCGCCGTTGCTCATCAAATGTCTGAGTCTGAGTCACTCTCGATCAGCCGCTTTTCAGACAAGCCCGATGCCAATGGAAAACAAGATCACATCTTCTTTCGTTGAATTTTCGCGCGCTCGTTGTGATCAAACACATGAACCCGTGTCGCCGCTTTCTACGTCGTCTACCAACCATCATCGACAGGCAGCCTACGATCAACTAGCTCCCCCATCACCACAGGTATCATCTATCGAATTGTCTATATCTCTCTCACCAACTCCCCCTCTTCCGGACGCACTGTCGGGCACGATATCGGATGTCGAGGGTTTCGATTTATTACCATCTCCGTTGGGCTTCTCTCGTTCAAGTCCACCAAGTCCAGTGTTTGACGAGTGGAACGAGCCTTCCAAGTTTCACTATTCAAATCATCACCAACATCCCCAAGGACATATTCAACAATATGCATCTGGTCAAGCCTGGTCTGACCATTGGCTGGAAGACAGTTTCGTCCGCCACAGCCCTGTTTCGGAAGCCGCCAAACTTGAAGGAAGAAACTCCCAACCCAGCACAAGTTTGTCCGAGAAGGAGCAAGAGCATGTCACGTCCTATGCAGACACCCAACCCACACAGGCTAACGACGAAGCATCAGCCCTCAAGACGTCGCAGAACAGTCGTGCCCGATCTAGCCTCCAACAAGGGGTAACGAATTTTCTCAGAACCTTGTCCATCTCTAATCGAACAGGTCGGAATCAACAGTCCGCACCCTCGCGCGAGAAACAACCGAGCATTCCCGCAACGTCATATCAAGTACACGATGCCGAGATCTTTTCCGAGAAACACAACAAGACACAACAAGAAGGACAACGGGTTCCTCCCCAGGGAAGGAAGTCTCTCGACTTCTTCATGGCGTACCAGAGCGGTCAAAGTCAACTTGTCGGGGTGATTGAGGGAGTTAAACGGAAACTAACCCGAAAGATATCGCAGAAGCGGCGGAGGAAGCTGAAGCAAAGTATCATTGTGGTTGGGCTGAGTGAGACTACGAGCGCGATGGATGCAATGAAGCGATTCCCTGCGGACGATGAGGATTCGTGGATTTGATGATGGCGATGATGAACGAGTTCTTGGATAGAGATGGACATCTAGTGCCCGGACGAAAAGTAGACATTGCTAAAGAGGTGATGATTGAAAGTACGTGAGATTATTGTTTCGGCGAATACTGTGTACTAGGTGCTCGACAAGGCCCCTTGTTTGGCCCCTATCTTGGTAATCGAGCAAGGCTGAATCTAGGACTTCGAGCAGAGCCTCAGAAGCGGAAAGCTGCAGTTGATAGGCCGGTCGGGGGGAATAATGGTATTAATTCGGGAGCAGTGTCTGCTATTGCCGCCTATCTGCTCCATGTCCAGCACATACACTCCAGATAATATCTATCGTTGTTCTCGTTGCTCTCTTTGTAGTATCAGAAATCGGTGATGGCTTTGACACCCAATCTACTACGAAACCAATGTCATGCCTCCTAGAAAGCTGCGTGTAAAATGCTCAGGTGGCATGCCTTGCAATCGCTGTGGAAATTTGGACCAGAGATGTGTGTATGGCTCTTCGCAAAGGAACAGAAGGCTACGAGCTCGAGATACATCTGTAATCTGGGGAACATGAACTTGCAGACAGGATCTGAGGAACTAGCATCGGCAGACAATACCTGATGTGGTCAAATGAATCAAATGAGTGCGCTGAACGCCGTTGTAAACAGCACCTCGTTATGCCGACCTTGAGAATACTGTATTGACAATGCGAAATTTTACTGAATTTGCCGTTGTATCAAACGACATCGTCATCCTCGACGCTTTGAAGAAGAGTCTGATCGATTGTATTGGCCTCGTCGCGTTAGAATTGTTGCTCATTATACAGACACAGGGACTATCAGGCACCCCACGTGTCCTCAGGTACAAGCTGTTAGGGCACCCCGCACCCAAGTAGCCATTATGCAATGAAACATCATCTGAGTCTCACTCGTGAAACATTCAGTCTGTTTGTTCTCCAATCCATATTGTGTATTTTCCTCTTCTTACTCTACCGTTTCTCTCGCTATCCTACCGATTCATCACTCTCATTTTTCAGCGACAACCATGGGAGGCGAGACGTCCTCTCGAACGACATCCTCCTATCCCCAACTATCGGCGGGCCCAGTTGGACAAAAGATTCAGAGCATTTACACTGACCGCCTGCGTCAATTCACCTCTGGTGGCCAATACGAAAAAGAAAATCTCCTTTCGTGAGTCAAACTGCGCTCATGGGACGGAACATGAGCCTCAACTGACCGGAATATCTAGCAAGCTCTATCACGATATCTGTGACGACCAAGACCATGTCAAGCTCTCTGTTTACTCCCCACCTGACCTATCCCGTCCGACCTTCAAAGAGGCAACTTCCCATAGCTTCAGACCTACGCATCGAGGTGAATCCTTTGGCCCTTCTTGGTCTACGCACTGGTTCAAGATTCAGCTCACTGTTCCCAAGCATATGCTGGGTGGAGAGCATCTCGAGTTCCATTGGGATGCAAACAATGAAGGAATGATATGGACCCAAG
Organism: Rhinocladiella mackenziei CBS 650.93; assembly: GCF_000835555.1. Lineage (NCBI taxonomy): Eukaryota > Fungi > Ascomycota > Eurotiomycetes > Chaetothyriales > Herpotrichiellaceae > Rhinocladiella > Rhinocladiella mackenziei. The sequence goes on from NW_013550599.1 coordinate 2,142,602, forward strand.
ATGGAAATCCTCTCCAAGGTCTGACCGGCGGTGGAGATCGTACAGAATGGATACTTCCCGACAGCTGGCGAGACGGAAAAGAACACGTCTTCTACATTGAAATGGCCTGCAATGGAATGTTTGGCAATGCTCCTGGTGGTGACAGCATTCAGCCCCCGGACCCGAACAAATGGTATATGCTGTGGAAGGCGCAGATTGTGGATGTCAATCTTGCTGCCCGTCAGCTGTACGTGGACTTCTGGATCATTGGTGACGCCGCTCGGGAATTCCCCGGTGACAGCTGGGAAAGACATCAAGCGTTACAAGTTGGCAATCAGATCATGGATGCGTTCATTGCGGGTGATGGCTCCACCGCCTCCATTGAAAAGGGCCGTGAGATTGCGCAGAAGTACATTGGCCAACATGTTAACTCGGCCAAGGTATACGATTCAGACGAGAACAGCATTGTCTATGCCATCGGCCACTGCCACATTGATACATGTTGGCTATGGCCGTGGGCTGAAACTAAACGCAAAGTCGCACGGAGTTGGTCGAATCAGTGCGACCTGATGGACCGGTACCCAGAGCATCGATTCGCGTGCAGTCAAGCACAACAGTACAAGTGGCTCAAGATGTACTATCCCTATGTTTTTGACCGAGTCAAATCAAAGGTCAAGGAGGGTCGGTTCCACCCCATTGGTGGCAGCTGGGTTGAACACGACACCAATATGCCGAGCGGCGAATCTCTGGTCCGGCAGTTCCTTTACGGCCAACGTTTCTTCGAAAGCAATTTCGGTGAACGCTGTCAGACGTTCTGGCTTCCAGATACTTTTGGTTATTCGAGTCAATTGCCTCAGTTATGTCGACTTGCTGGTATGTCCCGATTCTTCACGCAAAAGTTGAGTTGGAACAACATCAACAACTTCCCGCATACCACGTTCAACTGGGTTAGTTTGGATGGAAGCCAAGTAATCTGTCACATGGCACCGAGCGAGACCTACACCGCAGATGCACATTTCGGAGACGTGAAAAGGAGCGTGACTCAACACAAGAGCATGGACCAAGACAACACGTCCCTTCTGGTTTTTGGCAAAGGGGATGGCGGGGGTGGTCCCACGCGAGAGATGCTTGAGAAGTTGAGAAGATGTCGCGGTCTGAGCGACACGATCGGACTCCTTCCGCGTGTGCAAATGGGCAAATCTGTGGATGATTTCTTCGCGAGCTTGGAGAAGAAGGTTGAGGAGGGCACGAAATTTGTCACCTGGTATGGAGAACTGTACTTTGAACTCCACCGGGGCACTTATACAACCCAAGCAAACAACAAACTCAACAATCGAAAACAAGAAGTGATGCTTCACGATATTGAATATCTGGCAACTTTGGCGAGTTTGAAGAGCAAGAGCTACAAGTATCCAAAGAAAGAGATTGACGAGATGTGGGAAAATGTTCTGCTCTGCCAGTTCCATGACTGTCTGCCTGGCAGCTCGATTGAGATGTGCTACGACGACTCTGATGCTCTTTACGCCCACAATGCGAAACTGGGAGAGAAGGTCAAAGAGGAGGCCCTAACCGTGCTTGGACTCTCTCGACACCTCAAAGCAAATTCCGAACTCGCAGCGGTCAATACTGCTCCTTGGAAGCGCACGGAACTGGTGCCCATTCCACACGCCCAAGCCAAGTCGCAGGAGCAACGATACACGTACGTGTCGGGAGGACCAGGCGTGGTGGCCACCCATATTGCGTCGGCCATCCGGTCCACCGTGTCGGTCAACGAGATCAGGAAAGGCGTCTTCGTGATGAAGAACAATCGACTTGAGGTCGAAGTTGAGGCTGGCTGCATCACATCGCTCCTGGATTTGAAGGCAAACCGAGAAGTGATTGCGAAGGGCGGCAAAGGGAACCAGCTCGTCATCTTTGACGACAAACCGTTATACTGGCAGGCTTGGGATGTGGAGGTTTTCCATCTCGAGTCTCGAAAAGAGCTCAAGTCAGAGGCTTCCGAGATTGTGGAAAATGGACCCTACAGAGTAAGTGTGGCGACCAAGACTCAGGTCAGCCAAGACAGCTGGGTGAAGACGACCATCAGTCTTGACGCCCGCGACGGTCAGGACCAGATCGGATATGTCTCAGTCGAGGCAGAAGTTGAGTGGCGTGAGAAGATGAAATTCTTGAAGGTCGAGTTCCCCGTGGACGTGGTCAACACCGAAGCAAGCTATGAGACACAGTACGGAATTATTCGTCGCCCCACCCACTACAATACCAGGTAAGAGTGGCGATTACCCAACCGGGGAAACACCTATGTCTAACGTTCGCAGCTGGGATATGGCGAAATTCGAAGTGTGCTGCCACAAATTCGCGGATCTCTCCGAATCCAACTATGGCGTTTCGATCTTGAACGACTCCAAATATGGATTTGCAACATGTGGCAACCTCATGAGGTTGTCACTGTTGCGTGCTCCCAAGGCGCCTGATGCACACGCTGATATGGGTCGACACCACATAAAATGGGCGATCATGCCGCACCAAGGTGCTCTAAGCAGCGATACCGTTCGAGCAGCGTACAACTTCAACCATCCGATGAAATTGGTGTCATTGGTCGACGATAAACCACCGAAAGAATTGTTCACGGCCGTGACCCTCTCAGGGGCCACATCGCTTGTTCTAGATTGCATCAAGCGTGGTGAAGACGATGAGGATGTGTCTCGGGGAGAACTGACTCAACGGTCGGGACAGAGTGTGATTCTAAGAATCTACGAGGGTTTGGGAGGAAAGAGCCGAGGAACGATTGAGACCACCCTTCCCGTCAAGAAGGTGTATAAGACCAATGTGCTGGAAGACGACCTGGAGACAGTGAAGATGTCGGGGAAGAATAAAATTAGCATTGACATCGAGTTGCGGCCATTCGAAGTGGCCACATACAGATTGCAATTGTAGGATGGGCCCGGGACCAGGTGGTAAGAGTTGGAATAAGCGGAAGCATGCCAATGGGGGAACGCACATGGATAGGATGTAATGATAAAAGCAGTCATTGTGTCGGTAATATGGTCAGGCACGGAGTATCCAATATGAGTATGGTTCACCTGTTGAAAATCTGCGTCGGCCATGACAAGGCTGAGAGAACGGTAGGCCCTTAGAACGTGCCAGGGTAAAGAGGATTAGGTGGACTGCTTCCGTCGCATAGAGTACGAAGGCACGCAGGAGGAGTGTGATTGAGAATTGCTCGCTCCGACTAAAACTTGAGTTTAGGCTCGCGTTACAGACGAGTTTGGCTGGGAGAGGGTGCCGTTGTTTGGGTATTGACTGCCTTGGCGGGCGTTCGCTAAGCAAATCAAACCACCATCACCCGGTCACTGGATACCTGGTCGGTTCGTAAGCCCATGCAGAGCCCTGGACGTCCCCCCGAGTTGTCGACCATCCACAGCCAACGAACCATCTTGCAACTTTTCTTTGTCTTCGGTACGACCCAAAACTATGTTCACGTTACGTGGTGGTGTTTTGTTTACCTGGCCCCGTCCGTGAAAACCGGCCACGAACCGACCTGCCCGACGACCGTAAAATTCTACCACGTCCTTCGTCGATGTGATCTTCGCTCCAATAAAGGAGTTGGGCAACCATCCATCGCTCTTCACGGCTGGTCCTCTGCGCAGCCTGCGCCCGACATAAAAATAACGGGGTTACGATCAATCCCCTCAAACTTACAACTCTTTTCCCGACCTTCCTCGCTCTCGCGCGATTGCGCAACGCATTCCTTCACGATTTAATCCGTAACGAATCGAGCGGCCGTTCGCAGAAATACATTGAACTGATTGTGGTTCTCTGCCATGGCATCTGTCAGCGTCGGGGACACGGTCATGGTCCCTGGGGATATGCACGGGGTCGTCAAATTCATTGGCCCAGTAGCAGGGAAAAAGGGAACCTTTGCGGGTGTACAACTCGCGACAGAATATGCTCCCAGAGGCAAAAATTCCGGTGAAGTTGACGGAAAATTTTATTTCAAGACTACCATACCCGGATCTGGGATTTTTCTGCCATTGGAGAAGGCTGTCAAGAAACCTGGTCCTGGTGTCGGCCTAGGCGTCAGAGCAAGCCCAGGACCAGGAACACCCACAAGATTGAATAATTTCAATCAGGGAGGACGAACACCAGGTATCGCAAAACCCAGTTTCAGTCAATCCGTGGGCCCGGGTATGAGGGCGGGCGCCGCGAGTCCTGCGCTTAAACCGCCTGCGAGACGAGAATCTCTTCCGCGGCCGTCGAGTCCTCTGCGGAAGGCCAATACACCTACGCCCAAGGTTCTGGCGACTCCCAAAACACGACCGAGTGGTATGGGATTGGCAAAGAGTACAAATGGGGGACCAGGACAATACAGGCCCGGTCAGCGACCAGCCATCAATTTCAGCCAGAGTTTAAGACAAAACGCCTCAACACCGAGCCAGTCAAGTGCAAGTCCATCGCTGGGACCCGAATCCGGCTTTGATGAACTCACAGAACAAGACGCAGATGCCACACCAACGCCGACGCCCCACGGGGATAGGAACGTAGACGTGGAAAAGTATGAGGTCAAGATACGGGGATTGAATGAAGAACTCAACAACGCGAAACGACAATTACGCGAACAAGGGACTAACTTTACCGAGATGGAACGGAATTTCAATGAATTACAAAAGCTATTACCTGGTTTGGAAGAAAGTCAAACCAGAAAACGCGGCGGTGCTGATGATGATGGAGATCTTCCACGAGATGTCGTGTCGCTTCGTGACGCGCTGAGGGAGAAGAACGAGAAGATTAAAATCCTGACCGCCGAATTTGACGCAAACCGAGCAGATTTTCGGTCGACCATCGATACATTGGAAATGGCGAGTACCGAAACAGAACGAGTCTACGAGAAAAGAGTGGACGAACTATTAGAAGAAGTCAGGAACCTACAAGATCGAAGCGAGGACGTCGAGTCTGTGGCGCAACAACTTAAGCAGTTAGAAGAATTGGTCCAAGAACTGGAGGAAGGCCTAGAAGATGCTCGACGAGGCGAAGCCGAAGCACGCGCGGAGGTCGAGTTCCTGAGAGGGGAGGTGGAAAGATCGAGATCCGAACTCCGGAGGGAACGTGAAAGACTGAAAACGGAGGAACAATTGAATGGATATTCACCCGGCAATATCCAGGATCTCGAAACACAGCTAAACAACAAAGACGATGAAATCCGGGGTCTGAAAGCAATTATCCAGAACCTGAACGATTCACATAACAAGGTCTCCAAGACGAATGGGAACACCGGCTCAAATGGACACAACCGAAGCGACAGTGCAACGATCCCTCATGATGATGATGATAACCGCTTTAGCATGCAGCAACAGATCCGCGACTTAGAAGCCCTGCTCCAGCAGAAAAGTGCACATGAAGAAGAATTGGTCAATGAAGTTAAGCAGCTACGGAATAGCGTTACTCTCTCTAAATTTCCAATGTCAGGGGCAGCGTTTGGAATCCACACGGCCATGAGATCCGGCAATGGCAGTCACTCACGTGGGAATAGTGACGAACTGGATCGGAAACATTTGAGTACAGGCACGACCGGGAGTCAAAGGACTGTCGTTCTCGGGTCGAAAGGAAGTGGACATGGGAGGAACCAAAGTCAACAAATCCAAGAATGGCACGACGCCCGCTCCGGCGATGCATCGCCGGTCAAACACCACGAATACATGCCCGACATGAACGTTGGTCCGGATCGAGAACGAGAACAATCTGACGACGGCGTGACGGACGTCTCGAGCTCTAGTGCCGCGTTGTGGTGCGAAATCTGCGAAGAAGGTGGTCACGACATTCTGACTTGCTCGAATATGTTTGGTCCCGGCAAAGCTAAAGGACAAGGACAAGGAAGCTTAGGAAAGCGAAGCGGTAAGGAAGCGGTTCGCGAGGGCCTCCGCCGAAGCGGCGACCACAACGTAACCTCAGACTTAGGCATGGATCAATCAGGGTCTGCAATGGATATGGGGATGGGTTCAGACAGGCCCGCGCCGCTCATGAGTCGGAAGTTCAGCAACAATATCGTGCTCGGCGCATCAAATCCGCCGCCGACAATGACTCTGCCATCACCGCCTATCCACGACGAGCCAACCCCCTCGCTATCAAAATCTGATCCCGCGCCAGCCCCGGTACATTCCGTCTCCGGTCCCATCGAAGGCACAGGGGCACAGGCAGGCATGCTCGCCGGCCGGACCAGCGGGGCTATCGACCCGGAGAAATGGTGCGCTCTGTGTGAGCGCGACGGTCACGATTCCGTCGATTGTCCACTTGAAGATGCTTTCTAGGAGACGAGCACGGGCACTGCAGCATCGCTGACAGCCAAGTCTTGGGACCCACATCGGCACTGAGGAATTTTGGGGGGTTCGTTGGCTTGGGCTAGCCTTCTCATCCGCGATGAGATTCTTTCTGTTTCAATTCAAACCTAAGGCTTGGGATCCTGCCTGCACGGGATGTGGGATGGGATCAGAAAACATCTGAGATGATTGCGTATTGCGTGAGTGGGTTGGGCGTGTTTTTATACTGTGGATTAAGATTCTTTTTCGCTTCTTTGATAATGTATAATCGTTTTGGACATTGTCTTTGGATCCTCTTTCCCTGTTGCTGGTTATTGTCTCTCGAGCCTCTTACGTCTCCCTCGCCTTTTCATACGTCCGACGGCCATTTTCTGTTCCTTCATCTCACAAGGCTCGCAAAACGGCGCACAACCTCCAGAATCCATCGACTTCATCCGTAGGTGTCCTTCCCATTCCACATTCAGTCGTAATACTCCATACGATACCATCGCCCCCTATTTCTCTCCCAGCACCTTTTCCACCATCTCCACGTGTCTCTTCGTGCCCTCTTCATCCTTTCCCTCACCAGGCCTGGATACAACACCGCCCCATGCTCGTCAGCAACTCCTCGTACTGGCTGTTGCCGGCTATCGGCAAGTTTCTTGGTGCTTGCCTTGATTCAGTCGTTGAGGAATTCCGGATATAGCAGGAACAGCTCGTGTTCGAAGTACACGAATCTACTGCGCGATGAGGGTTTGCCGTCTGAAAGACGTGAGATGTGTTTTGGCAGCATGCTGGAGAGATGGCAGAATACAGCGCTCGCGCAAGTCAGTGGCGCGGAGCTGGCCGAGGATACGCCTTGTAGATTCATGATGGCTCATACTCGTCAGTTGACGATGGTGTCTTGTTCAGCATGGAAACTCTGTTCTGTATGTAACGGCCGAAAGGTAGAGAAGATGAGTTGATATATACATTGCGATCGTTCGGCTCTTCGCCGTCGTATCAAACATTCCTCTGGATAGTGTTGCTTGGCTTGTCGTATTTGACTCGACCAGATCCCTTCCGACTGAACTGACTTGTTCGTACCGCGGACGCTTTAACTGACTCTGTGAACGTGGATCTCTGCTTGCATCTTGTATGAACCTTCTGTGAGCGAATTGGTTCGCTCATTCAAGGTCTGAAAACAACGATCTTGCTCACTGATCTCCGGGAAAGAAAGGAAGAACCTTTTCTCAAGGATTTAGTGTGGAGATTGTAGGACTTACCAAGGCAGCGCGTACAAAATACCAGCATCAGACGTTAGACCGGCATTCGATGGTGAATTATCTTCCGCAACGAAAACATGGTATGACAGGAACCAGGCACGATACGACGGGGAGGTGAGAAAAGTAATTTCCTAAGACTATGTTGAGGTTCCCAGGATCGTGTGTACTCACATATTTTGTGTACGGATGGCGTCCTCGCTAACAAAGTTCCGCATGAAGCATGTCGGGGACGCTTTTTCTTATTCGAGCCTCCAAGGTATCTCGATGACGGATCGGGAACAAATGTAAACAGTGTGATTGTCGGGATTCGAGCGGCAGAATTCGATTCGATCTTCATGAGACGACCAGGAAACAGGCCGATTCTGGCGCCTGATTCGCAGAAACCATAGACGTGGTTCATAAGTTTAGATCACCGATCAATTTTGAAAGAAGGAAATGAGCTGAGTGGAAGGGGCTGGTGTTGTGGTACGGGAGACTTTTTGTCACTCGCACAGCTAACATCTCGTAGAGCCTTGTGGTGAGATGTGTTCCAGCTCCGTCCGTGGGATATAACGCTCCGTCAACCTAGAAGCCTTTTTGATCGCGTTTTGTAGGCTATGCCTTATCTTCAATCTCCTCCACACCGGCATCCATCTTGCCAGAAATATTGGCTTCTGTCGCGTGCTGATGCGGTACAACCGTCCTGCCCCTTGAAGTGAACACGCCACCTGTAATTCCACCTTTGTCGAAAAGCAATGGAATGTCCTCCAATTCCAGCCCTTTGGTCTCCGGGTAAAAACAATAAACCATAGGAATGAAGAAGAAATTGAGTACGGCGAAGATGACAAATGTCTTCCACCCAATATTCTCAAAACTGATAGGTGTTATTTTGACAACGACGAACACAAACATCCAGTTGAATGCGCTGGAGATTGCCTGGACGCGCGCCCGGAATCTCGTCGTGTTGATTTCAGACGGATAAAACCAAGGCACGGGGAGCCAGCCTACCCCATAGCATAGCTGATAGAGGAATATATGAGCAGTCGCGGCATAAGCGGTGCCCTTGGATCGGATAGAGAGCAGAATCGATACCATGACCAAACAGAAGCATAGGCCCGCAGATGAGATCATGAGCAAGATCCGTCGGCCGAACCGATCCATGACGAATAGTGGTAGAGCTGAGCCAACGAGGTATGTGACCTCGGTGCATCCCCCCAAGATAAGCGACAGATTTCGCGACAAATTCATTTCATTTTGGTAAATGACAGGTGCATAGTAATTGATCATATTCGAACCAGAAAATTGCTGGCCGGCTTGAATAGAGATTGTCAGAAGGAGTCTTCTCAAGTTCTGTGTCTTGTCAATGGAAAATAGCTCGACGAATCTGAATGGCCCGCCTTTGTATTCTTCCTCGACCACGCTTCTGATATCAAGCAGAATGCGAGTCACTCTTTCATCTTCTTGACTTGTGCCCAATAGAGCCGCCACGGTCGTGCGAGCGTCTTCGAACCGATCGTGTTGGACTAGCCACCGAGGGGTCTCGGGTAACCCAATGACTTGAAGGACGAGAAAGATCGCAAAGACGGCTTGGAAGGCCAACGGGAAACGCCACTGGATGCTGGAATCGGAGAAGTTGAGGCCATAGTCCAGCCAATACGAGATAACGACTCCAAGGATGGTGACTGTGCCCTGAAATGTGTTGAGTAAACCACGGTGAGAGGCAGGTGAACATTCGGATAGATAAACAGGTGCTGTCGAACTGTTCATGCCGTTTCCAATACCGGTGACGATGCGGCCCACGATCAATTGAGCGATGGTATACGATGATGCCAGGATAGCTGTGCCGATTATCATGATGGAGCCGCCTAGGATGAGTAAGGTGCGTCGCCCCATTCTCTCCCCGATGAAATAGGTGATGATGGAGCCAACAACGCAGCCAACTAGAGAAGGAAAGAAGCATTCCGTCAGCTATCTGTGTTCACCATCTTTCATCGGCCAGTTGAAAAAGGTGAAGATGGGCAGGGCAAATCTTCGTGCATTCAATGGACAAAACTTACTATCGTACAAGGCAGTGATGTTGCCTTGCATATCAGCATCGGGGTGATTGAAATCGACTCCAAACTTGTTGTTGGCTCCAATGATTCCTCCCATCACACCTAGAATCATCTGTAAGTCCTCTATTCTTGACTTTCTGGCTGGAACAGCCATACCTTGATCATAGCCCAGCAGAAGAAAGGCCTGACATGACGCGGCTGTGACGGCGAAGACCAAGGTCTTGCCTGTGAAACTGTGCTTCCACAATTGCATGGTTCGTCCGGGACTCGACAATCTCCTACCACCTGATGGAAGAGAACAGATTCTCGAAAGTGGGTCCATGTTGAATCTGAGGCGTAAATGGTATATATTTTTCGTTTTGCCCTCGGGGTTTCTCCTGGAGAAGATCAGCTATGTATGGGTCCCTCCACCTGTAGGCAACTCCGGGGCATCTGGGGGCTCCCTCCATGGCTGGGGGTTTGAATTGTCCGTGATGAGCAATGAACCGTCTATCATCTGTCGTCAGGGTACGCTCTCGCTGGCATCTACAGCGAGATCCTGTGGTGTGAAACCACTCATCTGATCATGCTCCACCCATTTTCGGTATAAGTGGTCCCTTCGGTACAATAAGTCTCTAACGGAGAGCCATAGATAACGGGCTATCGGAAGACTAACAAGGCCAGAGTATGGCGTATGTGACGTATGCTTGACCCAGGATTGTACGTGGCTCACCGAGTGGTGGGGATATACCACAATTATGGAGAAAGCGCTCGGCGCATTGTCGGCCGGTGTTGGTACGCCCTGTGCATGATCTGCATCGAAGGGATTGAAGTGACGTGATCCTTCAGAGCAAACCTTTTATTAGACTTGAGATCGGTCGAATTTGAAAACATCGTGTTATTCTAGCAGATTATCCGGAACATCACTGTTCAGAGGTCCTGATACATTGGACCTGTCTTCCCATGGTTGGCCTAGGCATGAGCCTAACGAATACGGGCCTAGATGAAAATTCTCAGCGCTTTAGTCCAACTGCTTCTTCCTTTCTCCGCTGCAATCTCAAGGCTTCCTCGTCTGATGCCCATAGTCACGTCCATCTCACTGGATCGGATAAATAGCTTCCAGTCTCTCGTGTAGGCCTTCCAGCCCAGGTACAGTGCAATAACGATGGGCGCAGCGAGGTATTGCTCAAAGAAGGTTTCTGCATCTGGACTAGAGCCGACCGGGAAGAGAGAGGTGTAGAATGTAGCGATGATCGCAAGAAGATTGAGAGCGACGCCAATGTAGGAGCCCCAAATGCCGAAAGCTGCTTGATATGGAAGTTGATGTTTGGTAAAGCCGTGTGCGTACCTGACAAGATATTAGCATTGATATTGGCCGCAAAAGGAAATCGTATATTACCATCCGTGCCGAAAGCCTGGTTCCTCGTTAGCAGAGTTTCCCAAAGCAGGCGGCAAGGTCATAGCAGTATACTCACGGATATGAGCAAGATTGATACTGCCCCACAAGAAGAGGAAGCTCAGCGCAGACAGAGACAACAGCCAAGTGAAAATGGTGTCTGAGGCATTTGCCTCCCCAATATATGCCAGACAGCCAAACAGAAGTTGAATCACGATGCACCAGAGCGGTCTTCCCTGCTTGTCGACGTACATGAGGAATCTCGGGCCCATCCCTCTTGCTGCAAGTGCTTGCATCGTTCTCGAAGATCCATACGTGCAGCTGTTCGCTACACTAATCACCGAAATCGTAATGACAGCATTCATGACGGACGGAAGCCCTTTGACCCCAGCGTACTTGATCGCAAGCACAAAGGGAGAGGCCTTCGTGTTGGCGCCACTAGCCCCCAACAAATCAGGACTGTCGGACGGCACAATCAGGCCGACAATAAATAATGAAAGGACGTAAAACGTGGCGATACGCCAGAAGACTTGTCGAGTTGCTTTGGGTAGAGAACGATGTGGATCGGCCGCTTCAGCGGCGGCAAGACTAACGAGCTCCGTGCCGCCAAAGGCAAAAGCGGCCGTGACAAAAACGCTGGTTACTGGTTAGTATGGATTCCGGAGGAGCTGGTAGCAATGACATACGTGCAAAAGCCTTTAAATCCGTTTCGAAAGGCGCCAGGATCGTGCCAGTACCGAGCACCGATATATCCACGATCATCCGAAGAGACGCCGCCACAGTCAACGACGATACCAAATATAATAAAGCCGACACATGCGAGGATCTTCATCATAGACAGGACAAATTCCACCTCACCATAGCCGAGCACTCCAAAAATTTGGACCAGGCAAAGGAAGACCAAGAAGACGGTGATCCAGACACTAACGTGAATATCATCCCTCCAGTACTCAATGGTAATGGACGCCGCGGTAAGCTCGAAGGGCAGGACGGTTAGCCAACCGATTGCATAGTCCCAGGTGACAGCAAAACCCAAGGACGGATCGACAAAGCGGACAATGTAGGTGTAGAAAGCGCCATTGACTGGATAGAGGACGGTCAGCTCTCCCAGGGCTTGCATCGTGCACAACAGCATGAAGCCCGTGATGATGAAGCCCAGCAGGACACTACCTGGCCCGCCAGTTCGCAATGCGCTACCTGAACCGACAAAAAGACCCGCGCCGATGGATCCACCTGGTAGCTATTAGTATGGCCTTCGAAACGGAGAACGAGGTGAGAACATCTAGTGGTGCATACCAATTGCAATCATCTGCATATGTCGTGATCGTAGCTTTTGAGCCAGAGGATTATGCTGTGTGTTCACCGGGTCGGTCTCATCTGCGTATGTGATCTCCCCTGCCAATTTCCGCATTTTTGGATCGTTGAGTTTTTCAGGATCGAGATCGTTGGGGGAGGCATTGCGAGGAGACCCATCGTCACTAACGATTTCTTTCTCGTTCGTTCGGTCAGACATTTTGGCTGGAAGGGGATAAAGCAGGACAATAGAAAGACACGACGGGAGAAAGCCGAGAGGTGGAAGTTTTAGAGCAGCATCGCGGCGCAAGTTTTCTTAAGACAATCAGAAGGATTCTCCCCCTCGAAGGAGGAGAGCAACCTGGTGACGGTTAGTGTATGTGCTGTTCCTCGCCCCAGCAGGGTTGTGAAGTGTTCAGGAGAGCACGGCGTCCACCAACCGACGAGGATCATGACCTGAGGTGTGGTGATTTTTGCGGCATCTCCAGTTCGGCCGCAGTGAAGCGACGAGCATCTGGGGAAATTTGAATAACTTGACTGATGGAAATAACTAGGAAGCCAATCATCACAGTAGGGACCGCCATTAGCTGGAGGGTCGTAGTATCGTCCGCTTCAAAAGTCAAAGGCGATCTGCGGTGCCAGTGCAACGTCGAGATCCTCGGCGACGAACTTGTACATGAGCAGCGACAAGCCTCCCCCTCCCCTTGTCATTTGTTCTTTGCCACCGTTCGACCCAATTTTCCATTCGTTCAAGCTTCAAGAAGCTCCCGAAGCAGACCATTGTTTCTCTCGGCGAGCCAAGGCCGTTGCCAGAGAAGAAGACCAATGGGATGTGCTCATGTTATGACTACTGTGGCGACCCGACTCTGTCCTGTTATTGGTACATTCATCGGTATAGAGGGACGGCTCCTCTGGCTCAGCCTCGTCCACTGTCAGGTCTTCAGAATACGAACCACGGCCGTAACAAGTCGTTTTATTCCTGAGATCTGAGTAGTCTAAGCCTGAGCTTACCCTCCGGTACAATGCAAACGTGATATTCCATGCTTCAAAGCGGTCCGACTGAGTGGTGTAGTCATCGCATAATCGTCATCCTGCTGATCTGGACAAAGGGAAAACGAATGCTCCACCCTTAATAAAAGAAGCCAGGTCAAAGCAATCATTCGAGCCCGCCCATTCGTCTCCATTCATCCTTGCAAATTTTCCAGATCGAACGCCGTACTGATGTATCGCATTCCTCACCCGTCCACCTGGTCGGGAGCCGGAGGCCATAATTTCAATTAACGCCCGAAATGAAGAAAAATCCTTCACAAGCAGATTAACAACACCGTCCTCTCCGTCGTGCCTCTTCGGGGTCACGAGTGCCGAATCCGGGTCCTCCACTTTCGGAATCACCAATTCCAAGTCCCACGCCGGGCAGCCCGAGCCAGCTTCGTCGTTTATCTCCGTAGCCGACTCTAAAGCTGCCAGAATGACCGTGTGGCCCTCCAAAATAATCTTCTCCGTTTTCGCTCCGGTATCCGGGAGTCTGTTGCCGTCGTGCAAACTCGGCAGTGTCTTTTTGATGCTTCTGCTCGATTAATTTCCTGGCGATCACTCGGAATACCTCTTCAATTCCTTCCCCATCCCTCGCATTGACTTCGTGGCAGCTATCCCAACCAATGTCCTGGTTCCAGAATCCCGAGCTTCGCTTCGAGTCGGGGCTCTGGTGGGCCACATTGCCTGGTTTCGTGGTCGAAGGAGGGGTCGAGGCTGTACTTTGAGCATGGACACCTCCCAAATGTTCGGCCACATAGGCAATGGTCCTCTCAAATGTAACTTCGCGGCGTGAAGGATCGTCTGCAACAATGTCGCTCTTTGTCCCGACCACATGGATGATAGGCATGCCGTCTCCATCTTGACAATTTTCCTTCATTTCTTCCAGCCATGTTTTCATTTCTTCCCAGCTCCTTTCATTGGTGATGTCGTAACAGAGAAGACCGGCGTTCGCGCCGCGATAATAGAGTCGAGATATGCTGCGAAACCGTTCCTGGCCTGCAGTGTCCCATATCTGCAGGCGGACGGTGGTCGAGGTGTCTGGGTCGGTGATGCGTTTGGTGACAAACGAGGCACCAATGGTAGATTGCACACTTTTGGACAACGGTGCAGTCGGGTTTATAAAGCGGGAAACAAGTGAAGTCTTCCCAACGCCTTGTGCTCCAAGGACGACGAGTTTCGCCTCGATTGAGGAGGCAGGAATGGGCTGAGGAGCGGTAGTAGTGATGACAGGAGGAGAGGGATTCATTTTGGCGAGAAAATGGGAACAGGACAGGGAACGGCGGGAAAGGAGGTTCACAGTTGATTTTTCTATCTCATGTTTGTGAAGGAAAGAGGCAGTGCTGTCGTAGGGGAGGGGGGCCTATGATTGTGATGCTGTAGCTCCGTCAGTCACGTTGGGTGGTCAGAAAGGTCAGCTGGTACGGATTGTAGTCTCCTGGACAGTGACTGTCAGCTCCAAGAACGAAACCGAAAAGACAAAGGAAAACAGCGATCTGAAGAAAAGAGGGTGCGCAGTTTGTCTTAGTTCCTGGCTCTGGTTCTGGTTTTGGTTTTGGTTTGGGCAAAAGGTTGCGGGAGGCTGGCCCCCCAAAGCCAATTCGACTCTTGAACCCCGCCAAAATTGTGTGATTTCTCCTGTGACAAAACAGGTACTGGAGCACGAGCCCACTGATGAGCAGTATTTATCGACAACAATAGACACATTATCACGCGGACACTGGCGATTGTGCCGAATGGCCGCGTACACTCTGATGACGACGAGGGAAATGGATCACTGCAGTAAGGCATCGAGAAATCGAGGGGCTATTTATCATTTATACAGGCCTAATGAGCGCTCGCTGCTCACAGCCTGCCACGTCAGGGGTTGGACCATGACGAGAGTGACAAGTCCGCCAATTCCCGAATCTTGGGTAAATACTACCTATTGACTGATCTCGCTACGTCTTGTCTCAGAAACACGAGGTGGAACAGGACTGCTGGTTCCTCCATACGGACACTTTCCGTTACTGCATTTGCAGAATCTTTTGATAGCGGGCGCGGGCGTAACAATGCTAGTCCCACCCCCGCGAGGCACACCGAAAGATGCGGCTGGAAGACCATGGCCGACCGTTGAAGTGGATGGACGGTGCGAACCCCGTCATCGTTCACATCGATCTTGTCCCCGCCTCTTTACGACCCCATGACGTTCGAGAATGTCCCGCGATTACCCCCCTTGCAGGTGCAGCTCTTCTGCCCAATCCCCGGCCAGATGGATCTACATTACACAACCAGCACTCCGATACTTAATTCTCCTCTGCGTCCTTGTTGTGCTTGCATTCTACATCGCCTCCCTCTCCTCCCCAGCTCCCCGCCAGAGGTGGAAAGAGACTCGTCGTTGCGTTCTGGTTGAACTCATATCCGGAGATGAACAGAGACGAAGGAGAACGTCCAGATGTCGGCACTCTCTCTGGAGAGGAAGTGGCGAAGCATAACTCGCGCGATTCTTGTTGGGTGATCGTACATGGAAAAGCCTATGATGTGACAGAGTTCTTGCCCGGTTCGTGAGCTCTCCGTGGGCCCCCAACCCCATTTACTGATACACACCGGATTCAGAACATCCCGGTGGTCCCAAGATCATTCTCAAGTATGCAGGCAAAGATGCTACCGAAGAATTCGACCCGATCCATCCGCCGGACACTTTGGACAAATTCCTACCCAAGGACAAGCACCTGGGAGCAGTGAACATGCAGACAGTTCAGAAGGAAGAGAAAGAGGAAAGCCCGGAAGAGAAGGCGAGACAAGAACGCATCAAAAACATGCCACCTCTCGAAGCTTGCTATAATCTCATGGATTTCGAAAGTGTCGCACGGCACGTCATGAAAAAGCCAGCCTGGGCATACTACAGTTCCGGTGCAGATGATGAAATCACCATGAGGGAGAACCATTCTGCTTTCCATAAGATCTGGTTCCGGCCCAGAATTTTGGTGGACGTCGAAAACGTTGATATCAGCACCACCCTCCTCGGGACCAAATGCGACATCCCTTTCTACGTCACGGCCACTGCTCTCGGAAAACTGGGCAATCCTGAAGGCGAGGTGGTTTTGACACGAGGAGCGAAGAAACATAATGTCATTCAAATGATCCCGACATTAGCTTCCTGCAGTTTCGACGAAATTTGTGATGCGCGGGAGGGTGATCAATGCCAGTGGCTCCAACTATATGTCAACAAAGACCGAGAAATTACCAAGAACATTGTTCAGCACGCCGAATCTCGAGGATGCAAAGGTCTCTTCATCACGGTCGACGCTCCTCAGCTCGGTAGACGAGAGAAGGACATGCGCAGCAAATTTACAGATACCGGATCCAACGTTCAAAACACTAGTGGTGAGAATGTAGACCGATCACAGGGTGCCGCCAGAGCTATTTCTAGCTTTATTGATCCCAGTCTCAATTGGAAAGATATTCCTTGGTTCCTGAGCATTACCAAGATGCCAATCATCCTCAAGGGCGTTCAAAGAGTCGAGGATGTCCTGAAAGCTATTGAAGTGGGAGTTCATGGCGTTGTTCTCTCCAACCATGGAGGTCGACAATTAGACTTTGCACGATCTGGTGTTGAAGTGCTCGCGGAAGTGATGCCTATGCTTCGCGAGCGCGGCCTGCAAGATAAGATTGAGATTTTCATCGACGGTGGTGTTCGGCGAGCGACGGACATCATCAAAGCTCTTTGTCTAGGAGCCAAAGGTGTAGGTATTGGACGACCTTTCCTGTTCGCCATGTCTGCTTATGGTCTACCGGGCGTGGATCGGGCAATGCAGTTGTTGAAAGATGAAATGGTGATGAATATGAGGCTCATCGGGGCCTCTAAAATTGAAGATTTAACGCCCGACATGGTGGATACAGCCGGTTTGAAATACCATACGGCTCCGGTACCTCAGGACACGCTTGGTCTCCGATCGTATGATCCTCTGATCACTCCGAATGACATGTTGAAATCTAAACTATGATGGGACGGAGGAGGCAATCAAAACTCATTACGAGATGGCCCCAAGCCTGGTCAACTGAATTTTGTGTATATATGAGCAGTTGTGGCTTCCCGTGTGGAGAGCGTACCCGTGGTTGCCAGGAAGGGCGAAATAGATGTAACGCAATGTTCATGGTCTTCTGGATCAATTCATTCCAACAGTGGACTTGGGGAAGCTCGGGCGTGACTTCTCTTATTAGCGCACAAATATTACTTCTCATGGTTGAAACTATTTATAACTATCATCCACCAATTAACACAGGCTCATACCCTCTCATTATGCCGATGAAGAGCGACAACTGGTGAAGATGAGCGACGAAGACTTTGACCTCCATGTCCTGCGAAGGTTCTTTCGATGGCATGATCAGCAGCGAACTGTGGCTTTGCAGTCTCAGCATATACACTACAGCTCGGAAGAGAAAAGCTTCCCGCTTCCTTCTTGCCGAACACCATCTTTTCGCGGCCTTGAAAACACCAGGCCATATCGATGACTTGTTGATTGGGAACCCGGATCCGGACGTTCGAATGAGATTCCCACGCGACGAAATCTCCATGCGGTAAGGAATGGGGATCTCTGCTCCAACTGCGCCCCTCGAACATTTTGGCTGGTGAAAGAGGCTTTTTGTGGGTCTTTTTAGTGGTAGTACTGCCGTCCAGTTCCAGGGATGATGTTGGTCGTGGTGTTTTTCTTCCCTGGGAACCCAATGTATGGAGACTCATCTTCATTTAGACGACACATACGGAGGTTTATCAGGTCCATCTTGCCGGTCTTCTCTCAAACGCATATGCAAGATACCCACACGGATCAGCCTATGTCTTCTTGACGTCGGCATTTTTCACCATTGTCCTGTTAGTCTGCTCTCAGAGAATTCCGTGACGGCAAAAGCGGGAAGTGAGCACGGTGACGAAGCTCTTTTGCTAACGCTGTATATTCATTTGTTAAGGGTGGCCATTGGGTGTTTCTGTAGACTTGGGTATGGCCGCATCGGCGTACAAACCCGTTCGGGGAGCAAAAGCTCGACCACATCCCTGTGACACGATGAAAATCTGGTAGATAGAAGATATCGGGGAATTGATAGATACCGTCGGATCCTGAATAATCAGGCTAGTCATAATAAGGCACCATTCATTGAGGCCGCATGCATGTGACTGATGTCCTCCAAGTTATGTCATAAATCACAACTCGAGTTCTCCCGAATTATGAACGTGTCGTCTTATTTTTGCTGCTATGCCGTCTACAAGTTGCCGGCTGACTTGAGGCTGTGCAAAATGGCTTGTCTTATCCCGCGACCTACCGACACTCCCCAATCGTGCCGTTGATAATGCCAAAGGGGGATCCAAGGACGATGTACCCGGTCGCGTGCTGAAAAATCATCCACCATGCTACTCCTTCACCAGACAGGCTCCGTCAAGGTCGGTGAAGTTGTACGGTAAGACATGATAACTTCCGGCAATTGTATGGCTATTGACATATTTCTCCCAGATACACAGTGACCTACACTCCCGGCCAGGACCGCATACTCCCGCTTCCTTCTCATCTCTATGTCAAGATCAAGAACACCGCCGCGATCCCTTTGCGGGCTGCTTATCTACATGGACCATACACCCTCTACGTAGCTTGCTATCCTTCAACATTCGATCCTTACCAAAAACATGAAAGAGTCAAGGAAGAGGGGGCCCCCGAGTTCGAACCACAATTGAAAGCGGGCGGGCAGTGGAGTGCTAAACTGACCATACCAGACGAGGTGCGCCGTGATGCTCAACATGGTAACGACGGGCATGGCGCTGCGGGGAGAGGTGAGCAAAAGAGTTTTACGTGGATCGTAGAAGTGGCTTCGCAAGTCATCTTCTCGAAGACGGCCAGCGTGCACTATGAAGTCCTTGTCGGACGAGACGAGAAGTCGGTCGACCTGGGATTTCACGGAGCCATCGGGTCGGGACATGGTGCGCCGGGAAGATTAGAGGACCACCAGCAAAGCCGGTCGAGGAATGCTGCATACCCCAAGGGCGTCTTTTCCAAAGCAGTCAAACTGGTTACTGACGACACCCAGAGCCTTTGGAACAAACCCCCTTTTCCCGAGTGGGACGAGGATGGTCAAGTTAAGGGGGAGGAAGGACCCCGACTTGGCGACAAGCGAGACATCGGCGCCAAGGTTGACAAGAAGCAGCGCAAACAAAAGAAAATCCATCTTGTCCTGCTCACTCATGGTCTGCACAGTAACTTGGGTGCAGATATGCTGTACATGAAGGAAAGTATCGATACCGCGGCGAAGCAGGCACGGGAAGATGCTAGACGGAGACGATCGGAAAGAAGAGCCCGACGGGTGACGGCGTCTAATCAATTTGGGCGAGATGCTATTGACCAGAAATCAAAATCTGCACCCGATGTGGCGATCACAGGCACCGAGGAGGATGCATATGAAACTTCAGATGAAGAGGAAGAGGAAGTCTATGTGCGAGGATTCCATGGCAACGCGGTCAAGACAGAACGTGGGATTCAATATCTCGGCAAGAGATTCGCCAAATATGTTCTTTCAATTACCTACCCCGATCAGCCATACCTACCAGTTAAGAGCTCGCTAGGCAAATCTCTCTCCGAATCACTGGCCACGTCGAAACCGACACCGGAAGATGGAGCGCAGCCTGCCCACAAAAACAGCAGCATCATCAAAGATGAGAACCATCGAAACCACAATCTTCCCTACAAAATTTCAAGTATCAGCTTTGTCGGTCATTCTCTCGGTGGACTCATACAAACGTATGCCATTGCCTATATTCAGAAGCATTCGCCGGATTTCTTTGACCTGATCAAGCCTGTCAATTTTGTGGCAATGGCTAGCCCTTTCCTCGGTCTGAGCAATGAGAATCCAGTCTATGTCAAGTTCGCACTTGATTTTGGCCTTGTAGGCCGCACCGGGCAGGATCTGGGACTTACCTGGCGGCCACCCACCCTTGCAAAGAGTGGCTGGGGTGCCGTCATTGGTGGCTTAACAAACGAAGCACAAAAGGGACTGAGAGAGCCTGATCCGGGAGCGAAACCGTTACTTCGCATCCTGCCGACGGGCCCCGCCCATGTTGCTCTCCAAAAATTTCGAAATCGTACCGTCTATTCGAATGTGGTCAACGATGGGATAGTACCGTTGAGAACATCTTGTCTCTTGTTCTTGGACTGGAGAGGCCTGGGACGAGTCGAGAAAGCCAGACGGGAAAGTGGTTTGGTAGGTACAATGGTGGGATGGGGGTGGGCAGAGATGACCGGTCAAAATGCCACTGCTCCTCGGAAACCACTGACGTGGAATGACCTCTTCAGCGATAGCGGCGACGATGTGAGCAATGCGGGCAAGTCATCGCCAGACCCACAATCGAGTGTTCCTCAGGCGGAGGCAAGTCAAGGATTTGATTACGACGAAAGGGCCGAGCCAGATGAGGGTCAATTTTTGGCTGAAAAGGCCACTTCGCTCAGTTCAGAACACGGCACGGGGGGTGCTTCCTCAACCTTCTCGGCCCCGAATCTATGGACAGAATTACTCAATTTCTTCAAGCCACATGCTGGTCATCACAGACCAGAGCCAAAGAGTCCCCGAAAGACACAAAAGATCTATCGTCGCGGGCAAACGATGCACCATCACCCTGCTCCGTCAGAAGACACTTCACAAGAGGGTTCTGGAGAATGCAATGACAACGACGGATGCGATGGTCAGAAGGGTCTAGTTCGAGGGTCATCGTTGTATACCAACAGCACTGAAATCGGCGACGTAGAGGCCCCGCCACGGACGACATTCTTCGAATCCGCAGGCGATGTCCTCAGCCCTCCTCTGCCTCCACGGGATTTCCTCATCGACCCCCGGGCCCGGCCGAGAACAATATGGCATGACCGAGTCTACCATCCACAAGACATTCCACCGCCTCCAGCGAAACGACAACGAACGTTCATGGTTAGACGATCCTCCTCTTGCGATGGATCCCAACCATCTCTCTTCTCGCCGACAACTCCGACCGATCCTCACCGCCCTCCGTCAAGCCAGTCCTCCACTTCGAGCCAGACAGTCGGCACGATGAAGATTGAAGAGAAAATCGCACGCGCCTATCATAAGGACCTGTCGTGGCGCAAAGTTCTAGTTCGACTTGAACCGGATGCTCACAATAACATGATCGTACGCCGAATGTTCGCCAACGCCTATGGCTGGCCTGTTGTCAAGCACGTGTGCGATACACACTTTGCATATACCGCGGCGGCACAGACACGGGATGAAGATGAGAAGACCACCGACCGGGCGAGGTCAAGTCATATGGGCGTCGCTGCCGGAGGGGAACAGGTTAAAGGCCAGACCGACATGCCGGCAGAAGAGGCCGAGGAAGAAATCCGCAAAAGGAAGCACGGCGAAACGGATGGGCCGCCCTGGCCGCGAAGCGCAGATGATGTCGTCCTCACAGCGGTTCGTCCACAAGAAATTGACGGCGTGCATGATGAGTTACAAGGATTGCACACTCAATGGAAAGTGCAGGACGGCGTGCGCCAGCGCAACAGTCGGACGGAGTCAGAGATCCGCGAATCCCGCGACGATATATCAGAGCTCGTTTCGAGAGTGAGTGTGACCGGTGAAAGCAGTAATGCGACCAGCTACAGCAGCATGAATTCGGGCAGAGCCGCGTTGGCGCGCTTAGCGAGACAAGACAGTGCCAGATGGAGTGATCATTTCTTTGAGGGAAGCGATGACGGAGAAGATGAAGAAGACGACGATTCCGTACTGCTGGAAGAATGGAGGAAAGCAAGACATCGAGGCGAGTTGGATAAGCTGAATGACAACTTCGACGGGGCAGGCGGGCTTGAAGCGAGAATTGCCAATAGCTTATCGTCGAGTCCGCGGAATACGAAGCTCAATCCGACCAAAGAGAAAGCTGGACCTTCAACACCGGGCCCAGACAAGCACATGATCACCTCGCCGGAAACGCCACTCTCCGCCGAGCCCGCGGAATTGGAACCTCTTTCGCATTCCTCTGGGACGAACACCCCCCGTGCTGAGCCCGGTATAGAGTTGGGGCCTGGATCAATCACCTCGTTGAGCACTGATGGCGGGCTGGGCTTGTTCCTAGGCGAAAACATCGAAGACAGACAGAGTCGAGAGATACGACGTGGCAGATTAGGTTCAAGTGTGCATGCCAGTGCCGGTGTAAGGAGAGAAAGTCTCCATGTTGCGGAGCAGGTCGTTTTGGTGCAGAGCAAGAAAGAGAAGCAACGGGAGCGTGATCGATCTGCGTCGTGAGAATTTGTTCCTTAAGGCAATGTCTTGCTTGATGTCCAGGTCATTCAGGTGTTTTGGAAGCGTTCCCTCAGCTATGTGCTAAAACCATTTTTATAATGAACGGGTGTAAGGAACCTATGTGACAATGAAAGGGTGGGCGTCTCCATATACATGAATTATTCGTCATGAAAAATGTCCTTGGAAGTGCTTCGCGTCCACGCCTACTGTTAAAGGAATGGTTCTGCACGGCGAGGCTGAATCCCCTTTCCTGAAAATCCAATTTTGCTGCTTCCTTGGCATGTTTGTCCGTTTGGCACAATTCGTCCTCGTCCTCCTTACTTCATTCACCTTGCTTTCGTATGTTATGCGGCTAGAATATGTATTTAGAATTCAACGGTCGCAATTAATTGTCGGAATGCCAATAATGGTAAGGTAGCTGATTCAGCAAGAGGAGACAACGCTTTGCTGCTGAGAACATCGGCACTCTGGTTGAGCGAAGAAGTTTGATTCTGACAGAAATATGCATTTGATACTAAAGTAAGCGGTCGATGATTTCACATGTCATTGGGATCCCTGTTGTATATGTGAAATACTCACTTCGAGTCTCGTGATTTCAGTTAGACGTGAGCGCGGTGCTGTTTGGCGCGCAGAATATGTGAGATGGACCTGGAAATCAAATCGCAGCCACATCTCATCTTTCATCGGTCCAACGAAAGTTTCTGTCCATATTACATCCAGTCTTGGTCATCGACAATAGCTATAGCGAAAAGTCACCACAGTCATGTCGCTGGCCGACTCGAAAGCGAAATCTGAGGCCAATAACGACACTTCTCAGAACTTACAGAAGCCGTGAGCTCTCCACACCCTCTTCAAGTACTCGAAATTGTGCTAACAATCTCGCAATCAGTCAGTACGCATTCGTCTCCATTTCTCTGCCATCGAACTAGTCTTCGAAACGATCGGAGCTGCCCGATCCAAACTCACGATCCCCCGAGTTCATTGAGCGTCAAACCGACAGAGACCGAGGAAGCTGCGAAGATGAAGGTGGCAGCACCCAAGATCTCAGCGAGGAGCTTGAAAAAAGTGGAAGATATCAACGAGAACCAGTGAAAAGACGATTCTGACCACTGGAATGCGACCTGTGATGCCGAAGCTCCCTTCAAGGAGAAGATTTGCATTCACGAGTGACGTGCCGTTTTCAGGGAGCTGAACAATGCCATGACTGAGACCACCCTCATCCTCGAACGCTACGATCCTGCTGCCGTCTCCTTCCAACTTCTCCGCTACGCCAATACACCAGATACAGAGGTGAAACAAGAGTGATAGAGAGAATATTAGCCTTTATGGTCGACAGGAAGCTCGAGGAGGTTGTGAGTCTACTAAAAAAGCTATGCATGATCAAGTGACGGTGGTAGTGGGAAGCAGGGGTGTGCTATGAAGGGACAAGTAGGCGCAGCTTTGGTCTGGATGCAATCCAGGCTTGAAACGAAGATGTACCTGCCCAGGATGCAGGCATCCGTCACTCCTCCTCGAACCTCCATTTGCCATCCAAATTCATCAGAAACTTTGTCTGCAGCTGGGAGTAGGCGAGATTTTCACTTTTGAGTTGGACTTAATGAGTTGATATTGCTGCTTCACACAGGCGTTTCTTCGCTCAAAAGCTTCTTTCTAATTTGAAGTGGCCACCTTGGACCCCCACCCTTTCTATCAGCTATGGAGCGCCATCACATCACATGTCATGCGAGAGAATCTGTCACCAACCTGAAAAGGAAGATCAGTACTTACCAATCATTGAGAGGCAAAAAGAAGCAAGATTCGAAAGCCGGATCAGAACTCGAGGAAGAGATAGACATCTTGGACAACTCCATGCAGTCTCGAATGGAAGAAGTTCATGAAGCGGACGGTATGAATTCAAAAGTCAAGAGTTGCAGAGAGACATTGGCTGCCAAATTTCAAATTTTGCAGCAGAACAAACTTCCTACGGCTCTCCAACAAGATTTGGCCGACCTTCGGGGCATGACAAGTAGGTATCTGGCTGATGTTGCTCTGAAAAGTGTCAAATGACACGCCCGTGCTAAAATGGAACGAGCTCGGCTCTCAAGAGAAAATATAAGAACAGAATGGATAAGAAATTTGAAGACGTTGAACCATTAGGGAAGATCAAATTGACCATCTTCGAGGACGAAGATGAATCTCCAGCATCGCTGACTGCAATCTGAAACAGACTAAACAAGACACACCGGCAGCCGAAGAGAAGAGGCCAGAGCGAACCAAAGTTCTCCCAGTCTCGAACATAACTGCAACCATCAATTCGAACTTTGGAGCGGCAAAACTAGTACTCATCAAAGCAAGCCCTCTGGCATAGACCTTAATCCTGCTATCATGAAGATCCCTATTCCCGAGGGTTAAATAATTACAAAGAGATCTCGAACTCGATACAGATTAGCACAGGAAGGAAGTGGGCCGGTGATCGATGGAAGCGTGCTTGCGCTGTTTCACGGGGTCAATGTCACAAGAATGCGTCGTTCCATTGAAGGACCCATGGTGCTCGCGGGTAGCAAGAAGCGGACAACCCAGAGCTTGAAAATTAAGTGTGCCCAATCCAAGCTGGTACTTTCCATTTCACGCCATTGCTTCTTATATCCTCCTTCACATGACTGCGCGGAGCTTTGGACCTGCATGGCATGGTTCAGATGAAGTTCCAGAATGTCAACTTGATAATATCCTGCTATCGGAGTCCTTGTGCTGTCCCAGCCTTGTCAGAGCCGTGCACGTGACACCTCATATCCACCCCACAGTCATCATCCATACGAAGCCCAGCACGGTCTTCACCGAAATATCAGTGCCAGCGTTCTTAGGAGCAGAATGGCTGCGAGGGAAGCGAAGATCGAGCTCAACTAGCTGTATATTTAGATTCGTCGTACTAGTAGTAGGGTATAGATAGAAAGATCGATAGTAAGACACAGGAGGTATTAGGTATAATACGGTAAGGCATGTCGGATTTCATGTGGTAAGGTTCCCATCAGGCCAGATCACAAACTCCTATGGTGATACACGGGGATTGAAAATTTTCTTGCTCCCGCCTTCCACTCATCGTCAAGGATCCCCACGGACGTCACGGGTCTGGCCACAGGATAATCGACCTCTGCTTGATGGGAGTTCGGATCTGAACATTTCTGCTCTAGATCCAGACAAACCAAAAAAGGAAAAATAAGAATAATATTCCAAATCTTGTTCTTCCTTTCCTCTCCTCTTTCTGCATAGTCGCTACGGGTGTCCATCCGTGCCGCTAGATCTTCTCACTCATCATACCCTCTGCACCAACAATAGCACTGGTAGGGGCAACATCTGCCTTGGTCTCGTCACTGAATTTGAGATCTTCATCAAGATCGGTGGTGTCCTTAACCTTGAGCCAGATAACAGGGGCTGCAATGAGGAGTGAGCCTCCCAAAATCCCCCAGTTGACGGCAAATTGTGTCATGTAAGCGACATTGTTGGAATCAAGGACCGGCGAAATAGCACCACCGGCGGATTGGATTCCCTTGTAGAAGCCGGTGAAATTGGCCAATTTACGGCCGTTGTTGGTGAGAGATCCCATGAACCTGAGACGCGTGTGAGCTGGTGATTGGTTTGATGGGGAAAATCAAGGAGTCTTACCAGTAGGCCGTGGTTTGCCAGACGGAATCGTAGAATCCGTAGAATATATAGAGGAACATCGGACCGATGTAGCCCGAATCGGTCCAGTCGAGTTTGACATAATCATCAGCATTAACCTCTTCACGCGTGTAGGTCTTCTGGAATTCGTAGCCACCCCCCCAGATGATCATGGTGAGCACGAAAAGGGCCACTAGCGCCATCTTGGCTCGGGTAGTGCGACGAAGGCGGGGGTTGTCAAGGGCAAACCCAAAGACCCAGGCGCCGACGATCTGGAAGAGATAATACAAGACGCTGTTGAGGGCACGAGTTCGGATATTGAACCGGGCCAAGTTGACATCTTGGAAATGGTAGGTGTAGAACCAGTTGCTGGCGAAGAACATAGGGAAGAGGAACAGCAGATACCAGTCTGAGATCAAGGTTTGGAACAGACCAATAAATTCCGACTTCCAGGTTGGGTGCTTCATCAAAATGACGCGGGAGCCATCCGAGCGCTGGACGAGCAGAGGGTTGCAGAGAAATCCAGCCAGGACAAATCCGACGACCATCAGGACGATAAACGCAATATATGTCCCGTCGTTGACCGAGTTGCTCTTGGAATGGATGTTTTGTGCCAGGGGGACCAACCCGCCGATAACCGCCCCCAAATTGAAGATCATCCAGAAAACGGCAATGTATCGACCCTTGGACTTCTCAGGAGGGTAGGCCATCATGATGGCACCTTGAGCGGTCCAGAGCATACCGGCACAAAGACCGAGGAGAGCACCCGCAAAAATGAGGAAGCCCGCATTTTGGTTGTGGTTGTAGGACAAGATCGAGGCAATGTAGAGGCAGTATCCGAAACCTCCAATGCCCAATGTCAAGCGCAGACCGATTCGGTTTGCAATGCTCCCCGCAAAGAATCCGACACCGGCGAACATCGAGTACAGAGCCGTATTGGCATTGTTGATATCATGTGCGCTGACGAGACCAGCAGCCCCGAGGCCGTTGACTGCGTTGAACATGCCGGGGCACAAGAAGCAGACGAGCGCAACGAATACAATTTGGAATTGAGGCGTGGCATACGCCGGAATTGTCACGGGACCCAGCTTGAATGATTTGTACATCCACGGCTTTCCCATCGGCTTGGAGGCTTCGTGCATCACGTCGGGAGGCGTTTCGGTGCCGGCCAAACCAGCCGATGTGGCAGTCATCTTTTCGTTCGTACTGTCAGACATTGCCGTGAGCAAGCTGACCCCTTCAAGAAGAGAGGGAAGGTGACGGGGGAGGAGAAGAGGCTAGCACCGACTGCGCCGGGGAAGCAGACGTTGGAGCTGCAGTGAGGGCTCAAGGTTTAGGTTAGGTGGCAAGCGGAGATAGCTTGCGGGTTCTCGGGGTGGAGTCCCTAATGGAGTCTAGTCTGTGTTTGTCGCTGGTCGTGGAGTGTCGCGTGCGCTGGAGGAGGATTTGGACCACGGGGGACGGGGAAGATGGATATAGAAGTAGTTTGTGTTGTAATGAGAAGAGGATGGACGGTAGTGGACTTAGAGTCGCGACGTCACGCTAAAAGCTCAATGGTTACCATGAGTTATCAGCAGACAAAGGAGGTAGAGAGATAGAGCAGTAGTATCGTAGCATACCGATGCAGCGACAGCAGCATTTGATCAGGCGGGGGACGTGATGGATGAGAGATAGAATAGATTGCGGTAAGAGAGTTAGTTGGTTCGAGCCTTCATGGTTCACGTTGCACGGCCTGAACACTCCGGACTTGGAGAGAGGAAGCAGACGGTTTTGATGCCAGGCGGGAGATCCCATGGCTTTCGGGGTGTCTTGAAGGTCCAGGGGGGATCGAATCGAGGCCTTTATTGGCACAGTTTGGGGAGAGACATGCAAGATAGAGGTTCGCGGGGCGCAGGCAAGGGGATCGATCACGTGATCTGGTACCTCGATAAGAGTGTCGCATTCGCTCCGCCATAGGGTTACATACTCTCTACCACCACCATTGGCGTTGAATGCTACCCTACAACCATCGTTGCATTCGCTCGACTTGCCTCAAGTCTCCTTCCGTCCACGAGACTTTCGTCCTCATGTAGGAGCCATAGGGCTGAGACGACGTCCAAGTTAACGAACATCACATCTGTGCCTCCCCCAGTTACCACCGAACTGTGTCGCCGAACGTGCTCCCATACTGCAACATGACAGGATCAAACTCTACTCGACACGATACGCGGTTGTCTGGCCTCTCGATCTCTACGGCGAGTTTTGGTTAGTAAATGGTTCGCTCATTTCCGTAGGCTTCCCATCCTCCGGCTTTTGGCGGCCAAGTAGAGCAGCGCAAAAGAGATGACGTGACTCTGGTGACAACCCTTTTTCCTTCCATATTAATGACGTCCCTCTGCTCTTTGCCTGGTCCTTTTTTTTTTTCCCCTCCATTCTTGTAGGGTTATCCTACGAGCAATCGTCCCTTCCTTTGTCCTAATCCTACTCGTTTCTGTCCTTCTCCCAGTCATCAAACATGACCTCCCCACCTCCCGGTATTACTAAATTCGTCAACGGTTATTTGCTCCGGAATGGTGAACTCGTGTCGGGAGATTTATGGATATCCTCCGAAACAGGCCGGATCATCAGTCCTCAGTCTGCCTTCTACTCTCATCTCAGGGCAGACAGGACAGTGGATCTCGAGGGAAGAATACTTGCCCCTGGATTTATCGACGTCCAGATAAATGGCTCTTACAATTTCGACTTCTCCACGCCAGATGCGGAATTCGCCTCAAAGTTGGCTTCCACGACGAAGCAGATGATCAAGAGTGGCCTCACCTCATTTGTTCCCACGGTTATCAGCACACGACCGGATTCTTATCACGCCGTGCTTCCTCATCTGGGCCCCTCGGGCAAGGACCGAGATGCCAGCAAAGGCTGTGAGAGCCTGGGGGCACACATTGAGGGTCCCTTTCTCTCTCCACTGCGGAATGGGATTCACAATCCGGAGGTTTTGCTGGAAGCGCACTCGTGGGCCGATATCGAGGACTGCTATGGTGCATCGAACCTTCCAAATGTCCGATATATCACGGCTGCTCCCGAGCGAGGGGAGATGATGTCTTTGATTCCTGAATTTGTCTCCCGTGGCATCGTGTTCTCTGTGGGACACTCTGATGCCACCTTTGAACAGGCGCAAAGCGCCGTCGCGGCCGGCGCCTCGATGGTCACGCATCTCTTTAACGCGATGCGGCCTTTTGGGCACCGAGATCCGGGTATCTTCGGGCTTTTGGGACAATCGGCGCCTTCGACACCCGTGGCAACGCCTAAGCACAGCCGACCGGCCAGCACGTCCAATTCCCCTCGAGGCTCTCCCAGCTCATCAAGACGGTCCACGCCACGCTCCAGCTTGAGCATCAGCACATCGATGTCGGACCTGGAAGCAGAGGCACGGCTGGTACAGCCTTTTTTCGGCCTGATTGCCGACGGAATCCATTTGTCTGCCCAGACCTTGAAAATCGCATATTCGGCTCACCCCGAAGGCGCCATCCTGGTCACCGACGCACAGAAATTGGCGGGATGCCCTGATGGTGCCTATGAGTGGCGAGGAGAGGACCGATTCATCAAACAAGGAAAGCTGCTCAAGCTCGAAAGCAATGGGCGCATTGCGGGCAGCGTGGTCGACTTGATCGATTGTGTCAACCACTTCAGACGCTCTACCGGATGTGGAGCGGCCAAAGCATTGGAGTGCGTGACGAGCACTCCAGCCAAGATGCTGGGAGAGAAGAGCAAAGGGAAACTCGACGTTGGTATGGATGCAGATCTCGTCGTTCTCGACGAAGGGCCGGATGGGGAATTGAGTGTGCACCAGGTTTGGAAATTTGGAGTTCAGGTGGCTTGATCACGATGCTTTGATTTGGCTTTGGTTCGGGAGGAGGCCTTCAAACCCCATCCTAAAAGTGCTTTCGAGCCGGGCGTTAAAGGAGCGAGGCTGTTATTGCTTCTTGAGGCAAGACAAATCCGGGATGTCTTTGAATATGATGTGTATAGAGAGAGATTATGTCGACCGCCATCGATCTCACGATGGAATCTTTTGCATGACGAAGATACCTTTAGAACACATGCTGATGTTCGTTTCATGTTCTGTCATTCTGTGCTCGGCGCAGCCTGACTCGGATTCGCGACCTCTGACGTAGGCGGTTCCTATTTCACCCGCTCCAGCATCACCAAATCGCTTCCGTGAATAATTCGTGGGCAAAGCCTTGCGGCAGACTCGTCGATCCAACATCATCTCTTCCTCTCTTCACCATGATCATTGTGAGAAATATAATCATGGCCGAGCGTGATGTCGCTCTCATGCCTGGACCTGCAAGATGGACACGTGGGCATCCAAATTCAGCTTCCGCGTCTCCGGACAGCGGCAGAAACGGGTTTAGCCTCGCCTGTCGTGTCTCGCCTCAGACACTCGCAACACAGATCCCTAACTCACCGCACGTCGCAGCTGGGTTTTTCCCCGCGTTCTTGGTTTCTCAACAGAATTGCTTGATGGGAGGTTGATCGAATTTCCACCATTTCCTCATCCTCCTGACTTCCTCAAGGAACCTTCGCACTTTACTCGAGCTCTTGTGCGATCCCTGTCCTCACTGAAGCAATGACTGTCCGAAAGAAGTACACTCCTGAGTAAGCAAACATGATTTGTCCGTGACATTCGACACCCGTTCACCCCAGTAGGGTCCTCTTGAGCGCTCCCAGACGATCGGCAGCCCTTCCCAGCCCGGATGGGAAGCTCGCCCTCTACACCCAGTCCACATATTCTTTCGAGACACATTCCCGGACCAGTGAAATATGTGTTCTGGACCTTACCACCGGTCAAACGGTGACCATCAGCAAAGACCCCAAAGCGATTGAGCCCAAATGGACGGGCACCGACTACGAGGTTGTCTGGCTGAAGCAGTGTGATAATGGAAATACGAGTTTCATCATCACCGACGCCACTCTCCCTGGAAAGTGCTACAACGCCGGTACGGCCCCCGGTCCAGTTTCGACTCTCAAGGTCTTCGTTGTCGAGCCGGGCAAGATCGCCGTGGCCGTGGCGGGACAGGCGAATCCGGATGGAAGCTTGCATAATCCTAAAGACGCTCAGAAATCCCATAGTTCCGCTCGCCTCTACGACTCCCTCTTTGTTCGATGGTGGGATAAGTACCTCACGGAGCAGCGAAATTCCATTTTCACAGCCTTGCTACAGAAATCTCAACCCGTGGTCACGTCTCGTCAAGGTCGATACAACTTGCTTGGCTTCAAAAACGCTCTCCTCGGCACCAACTTGGAATGTCCCATCCCTCCCTTTGGTGGAACCGACCACTTTGATATTGGGGCCACCGGCCTGATAATCGTGGCCAAAGATCCGACCCTGGGTCCCGCCACCCATACGAAAAGTGACTGCTATTTTATACCGAAGAAAGACCTCATGGATATTAGTCCCCCGACCTTTCGCCAAATACACGTCCCGGGGCTGGATGGAGCGTCCTCCTCACCGGTGTTCTCCCCAAGTGGAGAATCCATGGCCTTCCTTCAAATGGCTTCTGATGGTTACGAAAGCGACAAGAATCGCATCGTCTTAGTCCATGGACTGGACAAGACCGAAACCATGGCGAGGGAGCTGATGCGTTCGGCGGACAACAAAGGAGGCTGGGACCGGTCTCCCAGTTCGTTGAAGTGGTCAGGAGATGGGAAAACGCTGCTGATTGAAGCCGAAGATATCGGCCGTGGATGCCTTTTTGCGCTTGATCTCGAGTTGGAGGCTCCGGGCCCGGATTGGCGTCCTCGGCAGCTGACCCACAGTGGATACATCATCGACATGGCACCGTTGTCCCGTGCTTCCAATCTCTTGCTTGTCTCCAGCAACAGCCTCGTGGACAATAGCTTGTACACGATCGTCGATCCTTCTGGAGATTCCCCGCCCGCTGTCCTCTCATCACTCAGCCTCCATGGCGCAATGTTCGGTCTCTCTCCGGAGCAGGTCTCCTCCTGGTGGTGGAAGGGAGCAAATGATCATCCGGTCCACGCTTGGATGATGAGGCCCTCGTTCTTTCGCGCGGACCACAAGTATCCGCTCGCCTACCTTGTCCACGGCGGTCCTCAAGGGGCTTGGAACGATCAATGGTCAACCCGCTGGAATCCGGCTGTCTTCGCCGAGCAGGGGTACGTGGTGGTCTGCCCCAATCCTACCGGATCAACCGGCTATGGACAGGACTTCACCGATGCCATTCGCAACGAATGGGGAGGCCTTCCCTACGACGATCTGGTCAAGGGCTTCGAATTTATCGAATCTCATGTGGAATTTGTGGATGCGTCACGAGCGGTCGCCCTCGGAGCCAGCTATGGTGGCTACATGATGAACTGGATCCAGGGGCACGATCTCGGCCGCAAGTTCAAGGCCCTCGTTTGCCATGATGGCGTGTTCAGCATGACGGGACAGTTGGCGTCGGATGAGCAATTTTTCCCCCTTCACGACATGGGCGGCCCCATTTGGGAGCGACAAGAGATGTATGACAAATGGGACCCGAGCAGGTTCACGAAATACTGGAAGACTCCGATGTTGGTGGTTCACAGCGAGCTAGACTACAGATTGCCCATTAGTGAGGGTTTGGCCGCCTTTAATGTGCTGCAGATGAAGAAGATTGAAAGTCGATTTCTGAGCTTCCCCGACGAAAATCATTGGGTGTTGCAGCCTGAGAATGGCCTGGTTTGGCATCTGGTGGTAATCAACTGGATCAACAAATTTGTCGGGCTGCCCAAACTGGTGGACCGACAGGGAAGGGACGGTTCTGCCTTTTGCCGGCAAGGAGCGAAGAGATGGCCGACCGACTCGATCGCGGGCATTTCACGACTTGGACAGTGAAAAGGATTCATGTGGCGAGGCGTTGGGAATTCAACACATCCGGGTTGGGAGTGTGTCCGAAAAAGGTTTGGAGCGGAAGAGATCAGTGCTCATGGCACAGGATTGGAAGCCATCCACAGAAGCCCGAATCCGATGGAAACTCTTCTCATGACGGTGTCTGGTTACTGAGTTCTTCTCGGACCAGTTCTGCCAACACTCTCCTCTCCAGCTGCTTGTCAGTCAACTCCCCTCCGGGCTTCAGTAACTCTTTCATGACGACTCCAGGCTTCAATTCGCCCTGCGTAGAGCCCTTGAGCGTCTCTATGGTCGATTGCACCATCTTTCTCATCTCTTGCGGATCCATCATCCGAACCGAGGACGTCAACTCGTCCACCACGGCCATCTCCTTCTCTTGCTTCTCCACCAGATCGGGCCTTTTTGCTTCTTGGGCCTCCTTTGCCGCCGCTTCGGAAGCAGATTTTCGCTTTCGTAGCAGAGCAAGAACCTGCATATCGGTTTTAATCGGGGTAGGTCCACTGGCGGCTTGATTGATCTCGGAGATGGTGGCGCGTAAAACGCTTAATCTACCTATTTCTCAGCCCCCAAAAAACATCAGATATTGTCTCTTGTCAGACGCCTCTCACCTCGCAGTGTCCTTCGCTCGCATGGCAGCTTTCAAATCATTCTTAATCTTGGTCAGAAGAGGAGTCGCAGGAGCCACGGTCGATGCGGAAGACGTCCATCGTAAACCCGAGGCGGAACTTCGGTGCATGCATCGGAGACAGACCGGTGGTTCAGCAAGAAGCCATAGTCTCGATGTGCGTGTAGTCGTCATTTCTAGCAACTGCGTGACCAGCATCGGCGGCTTCAATGATGGTGAAGAATTTGAAGCTCCCCCCCCCCCAAAAAAAAGTTCCAGGCCTGTTCCTGGATCTAAACTCGATTTGGGGGCGGACTTCAGTCTAAAACATTTTCTTAGCGCGTCTGCGGTCCACATTCGAAGTAACTGTCTATTGAACATTGTTTTTGGGTGCTGAAGACCGGCGTAGGGTGCGCGTATTTGGGACGGGACCTTCTATTTCTCTTCTGTCCCGCGCTCAGCGGCGCCGTCTTTGTTGATGCATTTTCTCAAATAATTTCACCCTACGTTCATGCGCGCCCGATATCCTAAACCATGACCTCTCTTGTCCCCCCGACACCGGCACGACCGGTGCCGGGAGTATGGCCTCAGACGCCAGCTGCGCGACCGAGTATTCCTGCACCTTCATTTCAGTCACCAGGAACGGCCTTTTCCCATCCTTCTCTCCTACCGAATCCCTCTTCGTCGTCGAGCCTCACCACCACGAGACCGGTAGAACCTCCGGCGCAAACCTCGATCCGGCAGCCAGAATCGTTGGAACCGTTAGAAAGAGCCGCGCGCGCCGTTAATGAGGCCCTGACGAATGAGTCAAGGTTCCCCGAGGTGGATGGCTATTTGTCCCAGGGCTATTCCGCCGACTACGACATACAATCTTCAACGACATGGGCGCCCTTTCAAAAAGCCAGTGTTTACAAAATCCCCGACGAAATCTTCGAACAGTACAATAACGCGCAATTGTCCACTAGCATGGGACTGTTTGCGGAATTGAGGCATGCGTGGACCACCATTGACAATGCCTTGTACATGTGGGATTACACTTCTTCCAAACCCGAGCTGCTTGGGTTTGAGGGACAACCGCACAGCATTCTTGCTGTGAAATTGGCAGTGCCTCGTGCAGGCGTCTTCCTATCCCACATTAAGCACGTCATTATTCTGGCCACGACTTCGGATATCTTCATGTTGGGATTGGGACCGGACCCGAGTCCGGGCGCGTCAGACACGTTATCGCTCTTCCAGACCGGCATGTCAGTTTCGGTCAAGGGTCTCGATATCAGCGTTATAGCATGCTCATCGAAGACGGGAAGGATCTTTTTTGGTGGTCGAACCGAGAATGAAATTTACGAACTCACCTATCAGCAAGAAGATCGATGGTTTTCGAGTCGCTGTTCAAAGATTTGTCACACGAGCGGTGCCGCCAAATCTTTGACATGGACATTCGGCAGCTTCGCTGGCGGCCCGAAGGAGTATGTGGAGCAGATCGTGGTGGATGACAGCCGAGACCTGCTGTACACTCTTTCTTCTGCTTCCAATATTCGAGTCTTTCACGTCAAGCCCGACGGGGGACTTCCCCTTCTTATCACGAAACCGGCCAACGAAATATATGCCAACATTGGTCACATCATCACACAGAACGAATCCCTCAACGTTCGGGTCCAGATTGTGTCCATATCACCCATTCCCGCGGCAGAAGCGTCCCGATATCATCTCATGGCCACGACAGCAACCGGTTATCGGATCTACCTCAGCGCCACGAGTTCGGGCTATTGGCCAACCTCCAAGTCGGGGGCGCCCATCAGTATGCAGGCACAGCACGTCAAAATACCACCCATGACCTCGAGTCCCGGAATGTCGTCCATCCTGGGGGTGCCAGAACCATCAAATAGCATCCATCAACCTATCAAGACCCTGACAACGACCAGACTTGCCGCCAGATATTCACCGGGATATTTCTTTTGCTTCACCGCAAGAGATGCCAATGCGACAACGGACCAATTATTTATTTCAGCTCCGGACGCTGCGCGCCTGTCGAGACCGGCCGAAGCTGGTCAACTAAATCGCACCGCCGAATCTGCAATCTGGCTGTCCTTAGGTAGTCGAGCCGAAGATATAGGCCTCGTGATTCCATATTCTGCGCCCACGTCCACTGCGATTGGATATGGGAATGATTTGGCCGTCCAGTTCGACAAGCCCATTCCAGAAGTGGCCATTTTGACCAATACTGGCATCCATATTATACGGAGGCGACGCTTGGTCGATATCTTGGCCGCTCTCAGCAGGCAAGGGGGAGGTTCAGAAGGCTTCCAAAATGAGGTGAACAACTTGATTCGGGCCTATGGAAGGACTGAAACCCTGGCAACGGCCCTTGCCGTGGCTTGTGGTCAAGGAGTTGAAGTGACCAAGGATGCACATTCCGTGCGGGTCAACGACCCTGACGTCCTTGAACTCGCCCGAAAGACATTTATCGAATATGGTGGCAAACCTAGTATCAACCAAAATTCGATCACCGATAAGTCTGTCCCATTGATTGATGCGGTTCGTCCGTCGCCTCGGCACGCCGCCATTGCCCTTTATCTTTCTCGGCTGCTCAGGTCAACCTGGAAGAGTGTAATAGCAGTTGAATCGACATCCGCTGCCGGATATCAGATCCATCCGGCCGTTCCCCTGAAGAAGCTGAGGGATGTGCAAGAATCCCTGTCTGCACTTCAACGGTTTTTCAAGACCAATAAGAGCTTTATCAAGGGGCTGAGTGGACCGGACGATTTGTCGAGCACCAGTACCAAAGACGATGAAATTGCCCTGAAGGGAGAGCATCGCGCGCTTCATTCGCTGGTCAAATTTACCTCAGACACCATCGAAGGCCTCTCATTCATTCTCGTACTTTTCGAGGAAAAGGTGGCTGAAATCCTCCCACTTCTTCCCGAGGCTTCGCGACCACAGATGCTGAAACTGACATTCGAAGAACTCTTCACGACGAAGAAGGGCTACGAACTGGCCAAGGAACTTGTCAAGGCGATTGTTAATCGCAATATTGCCAAAGGTTCCAACGTCGAGACCGTCGCCGAAGCGCTCAGAAGAAAGTGTGGAAGTTTCTGCAGTGCAGATGACGTTGTGATTTTTAAGGCACAAGAACAACTGAAACGGGCCGCCGAAGCGGGAGGCAACGTTGAATTCTCCCGGAACCTGTTGAACGAAAGCCTGAAGCTTTTTGAACAAGTGGCCCACAGTCTTCCCAGTGACTACTTAGAATCAGCCGTCAAGCAATATACCCAGCTCCAATTCTTTGCGGGAGCCATTCAGTTGGTGCTCCGGGTGGCCCATGAGAAGGACAGAGCCAACGAAGCGCTTTCTTGGATGGCTGAAGGTCGACCCGAATCGGATGTACGACAGACGAAATTCGACCTCAGAAGTCGATGTTATGATCTCATCCACGAAGTGATCATCGCCGTGGATAAAAGCACCGAGCAAGGCCCCAGCTTTGTGGACGGACGACCAACCGTTGCGGCTACCAGGAGAAATGAAGCGTATGATGTGATCAGCCGGTCCACAGATGAAGCGTTCTTGACGAATCTGTACGACTGGTATCTTCAGCAAGGATGGGACGACAGACTTCTGGCAACCGATTCGTCATTTATTGTCACCTACTTACAACGCAAATCGTCCGAGAACATCCATTATGCAGATTTGCTTTGGAGATATTATGGACAGACCAATCAATTTGCGGAAGCAGCCAAGATTCAATGGCAGCTGGCCCGAAGCTCTTTTCCTCTCTCGC
This sequence comes from Rhinocladiella mackenziei CBS 650.93, assembly GCF_000835555.1. Lineage (NCBI taxonomy): Eukaryota > Fungi > Ascomycota > Eurotiomycetes > Chaetothyriales > Herpotrichiellaceae > Rhinocladiella > Rhinocladiella mackenziei. The sequence continues at coordinate 2,180,016 of NW_013550599.1, forward strand.
TGGAGAAAAGAATTGAGTACTTGAGTCGGGCCAGGGCAAATGCGTCGACCTACACTCCCGGAGGCAATCGAAAGTCAAAGCAACAATTACTCAAAGAAATCTCCGATTTACTCGATATTGCCATGATTCAAGACGAGATCCTTCAACGTCTGAGAGATGATCCTCGGCTGGGACCTGACCGACGGCAGGAAGTGCTGGGTCAAGTCAACGGTGCGATCCTAGATATCAACACACTGTTCAACAACTATGCAGACAATGCCGGCTATTACGACCTTTGTCTCCTAATCTATCAAGTCGCCGATCATCGAGATTCGTCGCAAATCAAGCAAACCTGGCAACAATTATTGCAAGCTGTGCACGACAAAACTGAAGAAGAGAAACAAATCCAGCCTTTCGAAGCCATCGCCGAAGAAGTTCGAAGTTTAGGCAGTAAACTGCGAGTATCTGAAGCGACATTCCCCGTTCAGACGCTGTTGCCGATCTTGGAGAAATATTCCTTTGAGCATCAACGCTCTGTCGCGCCTCCACATTGGGTGGTGGATATCTTTCTTGACCTCGAAATTGCTTACGAGCAGCTTTTTGAGGTCTTGGAAATGATGTTTTTCTCTGGCGATTCTCCGTTCATTGGTTCCAACCGAAAATACATTGTATCAGAGTTGGTCTACGTCGTCGGCAAATGGTTCCACGACTCCATGAGAGCGGGATCGGTGGTTTTCGGCAGTGAGGTTGGGGCACTCCGGGTTCAAGAAATCATGCAAACACTATTACAGCAGGGACGAGCAGCGGGACTGGATGATGAGACCACCCAGGTTTGTCGGGCGGTGGTGGGAAAGATAAGCCAGCTTCTGGGATGAATGAATGGGCGAGTTCCCAAAAAGAATAGCGACACCCTTCAGGCGAGATGCTCTGACATCCATTCTCCTTGCCTGCCTTTCGACCGTTCGAGAACGGGCATTGAGTCTCTTATTTGAGCGGAGAGATATCAAAGAGTGCTGAATGATACTGGGGAAACATATCTTTTGGACAGTTAGATCGTACACCACCTGCCGAGTGCCTCCATGCCCTAGGTGGAGTTTCAGGTTGATTGATACCTGAGAACAAATGACTGGTGCTTTTACTCGAGAACCAGTATGAGAACGTCATTTCGTTTCTATGTCGTTGGCGCTTCGGCAAGAAATATGAATAAAATGCAGGCATACGTAGATGGAGCAGAGCTTGAGCCTGACGATTTGACCTTCCGATTCGTCGACTCACAACTTCGCTCGTTCGACGGACCCTCTTGAATTCTCAAACTCACGAACAACGAGGTGAAAACAACTCCTCGGGACCTCGCTCGCAAACTCCATTGCCTTTTTTCCTCCTCGATCTGAATCACTCCATCGTCGGCTGTTTGCTAGGAGAAGAAAGGGGAAAGTAACAACATGGCCCAGATCCGGCGTCCTCTGTCCACGAGGAAACTCGATATTTTGTATCTAATTTTCTTCCTCATGCATGTCCCTGTTATGCTCTGTGAGTTCAGCCTCTCTTTCAGACATCTCCCGGTTATACTCCATCGCAGAATACCACTACCCATTGCATTTTGGGACGGTCATGATTCTGGGATGAACAGGATGGAACAGTGCACCTCAGAGGTGTGAGGGCTACCCTCATCAAATAGAACACGACAACAAAGAAAAAGGGGGAGGAGCCTTTCATACTCGACGCTGCCTTGAGAAGATCAAATCTCGATTAGAGTATTCAGCCATTGTGACTATCCCCTATCATTCTCCTTCCCCCGACCAAATGCAGCTTTCCTCTTCTCTTCCGCCCCAAATTCCTATCGACCATTCTGATACGTTGCTTGGGACTTGGCTCAGTCATCGATCTCGGGCCCCTGGAACCGCGTTCCCTCCAACCCCAACTCTCTCATACCCTCCGCAACTACTACATCACCCGCTTCAACGATCGATTCTTCACAGCCCCACCCGCCTGGTTTACGGCATACATGTACCTCGAAGCCCTGTACCATCTCCCACTGAGTCTGTGGATGATTTATGCGATTCCGATAGGTGCGTAAGAACTCATTTACTTGCCTCCCCCAAACCCAAATCCCCCTTCCCTCTCCCCCGAAGCAGTGTTCGTGCGGCCAAGTTGGGACTAGGATTGAGATTGGAGTTGAAAAATTAGCCTGGCCTGGCCTGGTACGTCATCAATCATCGAAAATGCCTTTTGTCTTGGTTTGGTCTGGATTGTTCTTCTCGCTAACATGGTTGAATTTTGGGTGGGGATAGATCATGTCCTTGTTCCGTTACATCTTCTTCTCTTCGCGCTCGAGACGGCAATTACTACGTTGACGTGCGTGGTTGACACGGCTAGTTGGCCTGGGTATACTGCTGAGCAAAAAGGGGATTTATGTGGGCTTTATGTCCCGTATTTAGCTGTTGGTACGTCTGCGCCACGTCTTTCTCTCGGGCTCTTTCTGTCGCCTCCCTCTCTCTCCTTTTCGCTTCAGAAGCAAATCCGAGAAGTGGAGCCAGCAAATACATACACAGAAAGGGATGGGATCCAGGAGCAACCAAACCCAGAAGAACTTTGGAAGTGTTGATACAATGCTAACTCCATTGTTTGTATAGCATGTCTCATGGGAATTGATTCTTTCATCCGCGTTGCGAAGCAGATTCAACAAAGCAGCCAGAACTTGAAAGCGAAGGACGATTAAGTGAAATTCTCCTCCGCATGTGCCGGTCAAGTCGGGACCTTGAGCACGCGTGGATCGAGGTGGCAGTAGAAAAACTATTCGGAGCTCAAAGAAGACATGGATGGGGCTTTGGGATATAGATATAACAAGGGAAAAGCCTCCACGAAGCCGCTATCCTCCTTTCGCACAGTGGAAGAATCCAAGTCGGGTCGAGTCGAATGGCTCATAGAATCAGTACCAACCGCTGGCTTTAGATTCAATCGTGTGTTGGTCGTCTATGTAGACGGACACCTTACCTGGTTCCTTCCTAAGGGATCACAGATCTCAGTCCACCTCAACGGGTGCAGTGCACCTCAACTCCTGGCGCCATGCATGACCTATGTTTGTGTCGCCATTCGCTTGGGCTTGTCTAGTCTTTCATCCACACACTGCCAGAGCATTCATCTTCATAATATCAAGGTTTTCACTCCCAGTCCCCGGCTTATGGTTGCTGCCAAATGCCTCACATCTACTCTTCCGCCAAAGTCTGACCCTCCCTCAACCCTTCGACTTTCAATTCCTCGCCCATAGCTCTGCGGTAGATGTCTCGTACATTCTCGGTGACGGTTTCAAAGTGACTTGACGCGTCAAAGCTGTTGGAGATGAAGATTTGATCATTCACTCCGCTCTCGAGAGGCTGATACAGTGGGATTGGGGAGCCCATGAATTTCTCTTCGATTCGGCCTAGTCGTTCCAATCCAGGAGCGAGTTCAAGATGGTGGTTGGCAGAGGTCTCAGCAATGGTCGACACGATCGCAATGTAATAGCCCCTGGGACAAACGTTGTGGGCGGATGACACCATGGCGATGTAGATGTCGTGCTTGCGTCCGACCTGTGATTGTGGGATGATGAGTTGGAGGGAGTCGGTGTCTCCAGTCTTGTCGAGGGGATGGTTGAGAATGCAAATCGCCTTGAGCAAGTGACCGACAATCTGGACTTTGCCGGGGAAGTACGATGGGTCACCCAAAATCATTTTGGTCTTCGTGGTGAACTTCATTCCTTCCCCTTCTTCGCCACGCTCTTTCATTGTCGCTTTGATACCGCTGGCTTTACCGTTTTCATACAAGAACTCGTCGACGGAGGTGTTGAGCATGTACGTGCCTCCATAAATGGCGGAAAGACGGGCAAAGCCTTGTGGTAGTTCACCCAAACCGTAGAGGGGGTAGATATACGGAGATTTTCCGTAGCGAGCCATGGAATTGGCATAAAGACGGATTCTCTCAATTGTTTCCTTTGCCATTCCGGGAGTGCTGATATATTCATCGGTCGAGTAAAGGGCCATTGAATGACCGATGAAATCTCGGGTGGTTGCTTCTAGACCAAATTTGTCGTAGACATCTTTCATCGTGCATTGATTGAGATTCATTCCTGCCATGCGAATGTGGTGTTAGCGTCTCTCCCCAATTCCGATCCCATCTGCGACTTGCGTGCTGGAAACTACCCACCGTTGTGAGTGGACGGGTCGCTCTCTTCAAAAGCACCCACCCATTCCAAGAACTTCTTCGCCCGTCTCTTTTCAAATAGGCCCATCAAGGGTGAACTGAGGGCTTCAGCAGCAGTGGACGGAACCTTGGCCACCGTGGCCCTGGGTCCTGACCCCTGTTGTACAAAGCTGCCTGCGATCTGCTTGAACTCGAGGTATCGAGTGACGTCGGTCGAAACGAGGATATTGGTAAGCTCGCCATTGGCCATGAGGAGTTTCGGCACGAGATCGACGTTCCAGTCGTTAATTCGCCCGTACTTCTTCCACGGTTCTTCTCCTTCTCGAAAGTTGCCATATTTCTTGAACAACTGTGACAGTGTGTTAGCACACGTTCCTGCTCTTTTGGTGGTCCGCCCCGCATACGGTCTCGATATTCACGGACGCCGCCTCTCTGTACTTCTGCGTCAGCACATTATTGCATCTCCCACTTTCTCTTCAAGGCTGCCGTCTCGTACCCGCCGTAGTGATCATTTCGGTCAATGTGGAGGACTTTCTTGCCTTTCACGGAAAGGACACTGTTGAATCCCAATCAGTACGACATCCCCGGAAAATTTGCTCGGGGAATCATACCCAGAAAGCACACATTCCGTCAATCCTACAGATCGAAGTCCGAGTCAACAAGGTGGGGTAGGATGACAGTCTGGTGGGTTCATACCTGTGCCGAGGACAATAACATCATATTCAGGGGCGATCTCATCCATGTTGGAAGGTAAAAAGAGTGTTGTATGTTCTGAGACTGCTATCAAACGGCTCGTGGGAAGACGACAGCAAAGGGCAATAGGTCGGTGAATGAGGGCATGCCGTGCAGGGAGGAAGTCACGTTGGCAAGACTGCACTTGATACCACAATACTTCTCCCTAACGGAGGTCAGCCTTGTGGCCAATATCCTGGCTGAAGGAACGTTCACAGAAGATAGAATGATGTCTTTTAACAATTGCATTTCTCAAATGTTCAGTGGCTGGCTCAATGAAAGAAATGTGACAGCCCCGAAATCTCGATCTCAAGATGCAGTTTTCGCCGCGGCAGTCTTCTTCATCCGCTCCCTCGAGATTGTAATCTGCTCGGTCAACCTCCACGGGTAGTCAAACTTGTCCATGAAAATTTCGCACAGCTAGGAAAGAAACACATGTTAGATTACCGCACTGAGCCTAAAAGAAACGAGGAGAAGAAGCGGCCACTGACCTGGATTCTGTCACCACTTCCAAAATCTTCGTCATTCAGCACCGCTTCCAACTCTTCAACTGTCTTGGATGCTCGGCTCGTTGCCTTGACTCCGGTATCTTCCCTTGCTCCAAAGAACTCGAGCATCTTCTGGTGATCCCACAACATGCTCACGTCGTTGTAGCCCTGCTCGGGTCCATGGATTGCTCTTTCGATAGAATAACCGTTGTTATTGATGACGAAAATGATTGGCTTGAAACCATATCTAATGTATGAACCGATCTCCTGGACGGTCATTTGAAGGCTTCCTTCGCCTACGATCAGAATCACACGACCGGGATATTTCATCTCCTTTGCGGCAATGAGGGCTCCCAGGCAGGCTCCAACGGTGTACCCGATTGATGACCAGAACGTCTGTGTGATATACTTGATGTCAGGCGGGAAAATGGCGTCCGGCATACCAAACTGTGCCGTGCCAGATTCGGCCAGGACAATATCATTCTTCTTCAAAAACCGGCCGATGCGCTGCCAGACAAAAGATTGTTTAATTTCTCCAGATATGGTATTGTGCGTCAATGGGACCTCCAGTTTCGACCGGTTATATGACCGGGGAAGACCATATTTCTGCGGCTCGGCCTCGAGCGCGGCCACAAGGCGCTTGAGGACGGGCAGGAAGTGGAAGCCCTCGAATTTTTCGCCCTTAATTTGGCAGAAATCATGACCAAGTCGGACCAGATTTTTGTCTTTGATATTTCGCGTGAAGCCGCCCGTGTTCGAATCTGACAGTAGCGGTCCAATATTTATGACCAGGTCTGAGCTTTCGATTCTATCCGCCACGCCCGGGAAAGACACTCAACGTTCATTAGCCACGGTCACAATAACACAGGACAGGGCTTTACCTGCACCGTTGTAGAGCCCGTTGTAGTATGGTGTGGTCTCGTCGATAACGCCTTTCGACAAAGGTGTAGAGTAACTCTCAAAGTGGGTAACCTCGGCCAGTTTTTGAGTCAAAGTCTGTCCACCGTGGCGAATTGCGAGAACGTCGGCCACGATCACAGGCTCCGAGGCTTTTTCAATGAAGGAGAGCACGGTGCTCACAATCCGATCTTCCCTCTGGTTGTCTGGGTTATGGACCGTGGTCTCCAGAGGCATCTCTAGTCGATTAGCGTCCAGGGGGACAGACACCACATCAGCCGGCACATAAATATAGGTCGGTAGTCGGCTTTGGGCGCAAGCAGTGATGGCTCGATCAATGTCCTCTGCCATCGATTTCTCCTCCATCAAATAGGCGTAGGTTTTTCGGATCGGAGCAGCCATTTGGATATATCTCGCATGGTCCATGTTGGGCTCCATGGTATGATGCAGCATGGCTCTACTTTCCTGCACTAAAGTCATGTTATACTGGGTTCGGCCAAAGAGCTCGACTCCCCCAAAAGAGGGGGTGCGTGAACGTTCTTACAGGTCCTTGCTGGCATGCCAACAATGTGAATCATTCCTGCATGCTCCGCATATGCTCCTGCCACGCCGTTCATGGCTGACAATTCTCCCACGGCATAAGTCGTCACTAGGGCGGCTGGGGAGCCCTTGATTCGGGTATAGCCATCCGCGGCATATGCGCCGTTGAGTTCATTGCAGCAGCCTACCCATTTCAAGCCTGGAACTTTATAGATCTCATCGAGAAGGGTGACTGATCGAATCATAAGTCAAGAATCAGACACATCACAATTGAAAATGATATAAACTCACGATTGAAGTCTCCAGGGACACCTAGAATGTGTTCTGTCCCGAGTCCTTTGATCCTTCTGAAGAGGTATTGGCCCAAAGGGACTGTTGTCGCGGACATGATGAGTTAGTGAATCTGCCCTGTCAATTTATCAAAGCATGGAACGAGAAAGGTCGTAGCCCTTTAACAGGAGACGAATGCAGCCGCAATGTACTGTAAAGATCGACCGAGGCAAATGCCGCTTATTCACGGGCTGGCAACCATGCGCTTATTTTGGGGGGGTCCCTCGACCACAGAGGTGAAGGCCACATCTTCCACGGTCTCCTTGACGTCTCAACGCCGCTTTCGGACGGCCGCTGGCTGTTGGCAGAGAACAAGATCGAAGAAATCTGTGGATGAACACCCCGGCGAAAAGTTTGTTTCAACTGATTTGGAATTCATCACACCGACTAGTAAGGACAATGTTCATCCCCTTCCACCTCTCCTTTTTCCCCCTCACTCCGTCTATCAGAAGACTAAGGAAAGATTTTGTCTTCTCGGTTCCGTTCTCAAGGGAAGCCAATTCCCCCGTCAACACCAATAAGTTGTCCGGTAATGTAGCTGGCTCCTGGACTTGCCATGAACAAAACCGTTTCGGCCACTTCCCAGATGGTACCCTCTCTCTTGATATGCTGATTATTCCTCAACCTAGTTGCGATGGGCGAACCTTCTAGCGACAGATCCGTCGCGATGGGGCCTGGTGCCACGACATTAATAGTAATGCCCTGAGGACCCAATTCTTCGGACATGGCAATCGTCATGGCATTGAGTGCGCCCTTTGACGCGCCGTATACTGGCAACATCAGTGATCCCAGTCGAGCAATAACGCTACCAATGTTGATGATACGCCCACCTGCTCTCATGTAGGGAAGGGCGGCTTGTATGAGCATAAACGGACCACGGACGTTGACGTGGAGGATGTTGTCCCAATCCTCGAATTTGACAGACTTGATTCCTTCGGCGTTGAGAGCAGCTGATCCGGCATTGTTGATTATAATGTCAATCGTGTCGGTCGCGAATGACGTGAGAGCCGCATCCACGAGTACTCTTCCGAACTCTGCTGAGGACGCATCGGCGCTGACCGCGGCAGCCCGGACACCCAAGCTCTTAATTTGGGCTACCACCTCTTCTGCTTTGGCAGCAGAGCTGTTGTAGTGAATGAGGACCTAGGAATCATCAGGCCTTTCCAGAATGCACATGGATCACTCAACTTACATTGGCGCCTTGTTCAGCAAGTGCCATTGCAGATGCTGCTCCGATGCCATTGGGCTTTCCTGCACCAGTAACGATAGCCGTTTTGCCTTTGAGAAATTGAGGGCCCATTTCCGTCTAACTGACGCTTTGAAGAGCGACGGTGAAATTTTACGGAGATCTTTTTGAAGGTGCTGGTTTCCTGGGAACTTGGGGTTGGTGAAACCATTGATTCTCAGAAAGAATTCTGACGAGTCTTTTTTTACATTGCCGGAGACACCTTCAGGGCCAGGAACACGTCCAGCCTCCGAATGATCCGCTGACAAAATTTGAATCCGCTTCTTATAGGCCGGAACCATTCTATCTTCTCGCTTTGAAATCATACGGTCCATCAGGAGACGCTCCTATTGTTCTCAAATCTGAACTGATGACTGATCTTACAGACGACCGGTTAGATAGTGCCAAAAGGCTGTAAGACGAGCAGCCGAGTCGATAAGAGCAGGCCCCATCAAGTCCAATTGCGGTCCAGAGCTGCCGCAAATGGGAGGGCTCTATCTCATAATAGGAAGTACAACCCCGGGTCGACTCTATCTCCCCATAGCCAGCTGCTTCCTGACTGGGAGTTCAAAATGAATTTGCTCAAACTCTAAATTCGTGCGTCGATAATTCGTCAAGAAAAGTTTAGACTCTTCTGCTAGTGATGCAATAGACCATCCACCGAGACCCATTTTGACCCATCCCGACAGAACCGTGGAAAATACTCTCGCAGCTTCCGTACGAAGGCTGTGCTAGTAATGACCGATTGGTTCGCTCGCTCGGCGATATGCATCCTCGGCGAGCGAGGCTTTGGTCCTCGCATTAAGGAAGAAGAGAAGCAAACGGCCCCGGCACCACCAAAACTTGACTTCAGGGACCTTGATGCCATCTTACCAATTGTCAAAGAGTCTTCAGTTTGGTGGACAGTATGATATGACAATACTGATATCACCAATTGAGTTCGCCTCCCAGAGAAGCAGGGCATTCGAAACAATGACTCTTAGAGGACGACTCCATTACATTCCGGAATCTCAACTACTGTCCAACCTCCCGGTTTATGAGTGACGGAAGGTAGGAACGACAGGAAGGTGGCCCTCCAGCATTGGATACTGTTTTTCGCTTGAAGAAATGCTCTTTGAAAACATTTTTGCTCTGAGTCTCGCAGAAGTCACCGTGGAAATACACTGTTGACGGCTTTCGGGACAGTGCAACGACGTGCAAATAAAATGCGTTCTGTTCTCCTCATAGGCGCGACGGGCCTTGTCACAAACCGGGTTCTGACAAGTATATAAGCTAAGAGGTCCAAGTTTCTGTCATGAAATGACAGGATTCTTAGTCTTTTTGGGCGATCCCCAACGGGACTGTGGATCTCTTCCTGACAGGCCTTATAGGATGTTGGTTGTACATTGAATAGTTCTGATCCGGCAGTTAACTCATTCTTCTAGCTCACTTAGCTGTGGATCTCAAAAGAGCGCACCCAGACTGGCCTTTGATAGTCTTTGTATGGAACACATCCGACGACGAATACTGAAGTCCACGATCGGTGCCGAACGAATGTCCATGGGACATTCTCCGAAACCAACCTCGTGTGCACCTTGAGCAAAGAGCACGACATCATTATCAATGCCGCAACTTCCTTCAACGGCGATTTGCTGAAAAAAAAAAAAAAAAAAATATCTCGGGGATAGAAGGACTAGCCCGTTCTAAGGGTACCCTTATCCATCTCAGTGACGCTGGGAATTTCATCGATAAAGAGACAAGTGGGCACGTTAATCCTGGCAGCAGAGTCTGGAATATATGCGTCGCATACCCTGGCATCCTCTGCTTCGAAGGTATGTGTACCAACGTTGATGACAGGATGACGACGAAGAGGATACTATGTGTATCAGGCCGGATATGTTCAACGGTCCAACTGAATGTGCTCTATGCAGCCGTGGTCTTATCTTGATATATGGCTATTAATCAGCGCGCATACAGAGTGCTTGCAGCAGGCGTCCAAAAAAAATTTATTACTTACATTGTGTGCCGGGCCGTCACCTGTGGGATAAATACCGGACCCGTCCAAAAATTTGGGTGTTGTGAACAATATTCCCACATCGAATGTCACTTCTCACGGGTTCGTTCCCTATGTTGGTGATGAAAGCGCCGTTGCGAGCACGGTATGTCGTTAAATCTCTGTTGCTTGCTGCTGAAACCTGACGCGAACAGGTCCATGTGACGGACGCTGTTCCCTTCATCACGAAGATAATCGGCATCGCAGAGGCAGAGGAGCCCAAAGGCGGCCCATACTCCCGATCCTATATCCTCCATGGTGAAGGAGTTAGCTGGAAAGATTTAGGATCGGCTCTGGGAAAATTCTGTACGCCAAGGGCGTCATACCTTCACCAGGGCCCAAAAGTGTGCCAATTTTGGTGAAGCTTCGAGAAGATCTGGCGTCGTATACCTTTTTTCTAGGTAGGGAGTAGAATGGGGAAAAGTAGCCACAAATGAGCGGGGAGGCAGTGTAGGCGTTTCGAGTTCACCGTTTGGTGCTACAGTCTGTTCCATACTCATTCATGAGAGGTTGACTGACAGAAACAGGACTGAGAGACTCCGTGGCCGTCGTGGCACGTCGCTACAGTGGTTCTGATCGTGGAAGCCCGGACGCAAAATGGCTCCGGGGTCCGCAAGTGTAGGTCCAGTCTGACGTAATAACAGGGTGTTTTCGCACTTCCCAAAGAGGCCAAGTCTTCCACCAGAATATGGCTATACGGTGGTGAAATAGATCCGTACTAACCGAGTTTGGCAAGACGCTTTGCTAACACCAATGGGCTCACCATTTCACCGACTGTTTACGAAGGAATGATTAATTCAATCATGAGCTACACGAGTCTCAGCCTTCTGCGTTTCCACCCCGGACCCTCGACAAAAGCTATTTGATCCTAACAGCTCTCCCTGGCTCGTGTGTCCAAAACCTCCATGATGTCCATACCAAACAAAGCCTTGGTCCAGTGTGACAACGATGATGAGTTCCTTGAGTCAGGATAAGCCCCAAGTGCCATGGGACCTCTCACAGAGTCGTCCCATAGTCCACGATCTCCCATGCGAGGTGTGCAGGAAACGGAAAGTCCGATGTTCAAAAACGGAGCCCTGTTCCGGCTGCCAACGATCCGGCTTCCAGTGTAAATGTGAAGAGACAAGCCGTCTGGTGAGCCGACGAACTTCTCAGTCAATCGACTCATCTCTAGCTAGGAGGGTAGCTAAGCTCGAAGAAATTGTACACAATACGCGACCATCCGCAGAGCAGGGAAAACCACCCGAACGGCGCCAGCCCAGCCAAGAGGGAGGACGTCCAATGGAAAAGATGATTCAGAATATCCTTCACAAGTTTGAATCTCAAGAGCGTGGAGGCTCCTTGGGAGGCAAACTGGTCTTTGACAGAGACAGATCTCGGTACCTCCATAAGAGTTTTTGGGCCGCCATGTATGATGAGGTAGGTATGTCCCGTCAGAAATGTGGCCATTCTCATCACACTGGAATTACTCTACCTGTTCCAGATTGGAGACTTAAAGTTCACCCTGCAAGAGGAACCCAAGCCACCGGAGGATCTATATCTTCCAAGTTTTCCGCTTCGGTCACCACCAAGCCGTGCCCACCCTCCAATCCTGGAGAGGGATTTCTTGATTCGACAAGGTGGATCCATTTATACGAATTCTACACAAGCCAACGGTTCTCCTGGAAGTGAATCATTTCCGGCGTGGCATCATCGCAGATGCGGACCATTTTGAATGCGGTCTCTTCGCCATTTACGCCCTTGGATGGCTGTCTTTGTGTCCCACGGTGGTTGAGTATCGACCGCACGAGTCGAAAAAGACCCTGCTCTGTAGATTCCAAAGCTATGTGGAACAAGGCCTGAGTCAAATGAAATCTCACCACGTCTCAGTCGATATCCACTCTCCGAACATTCTTGTTGTACATTGTGAGTTTGCAGGTTTGCCTTCTACAGCCGAATCAGGGCTTCTAATTGGACTCGTGAGACTTTCCTCCTCTGGACCGGCGACATTCTTCGTGCTCGTGCCTTGTTGGCCATGGCGCTCGCAATGGCACGACGAATGGGTCTCAATCGAGACGGTATCCACTTCTCACTCTCTCCCTGGCAAACGGAACTGCGGCGACGACTATGGAATCACATGTTGCTTCTCGACGCTTGGTGCGTGGAACACCAGGGACTGCAGTCAATAGCCCAAGACAGCGGCGCGGACACACAAGTGCCTCAAAAATTCTGATGACTCCACCTGGGACACGTCCGAGTTTGCATCATCACGCCCCGACGTACAAACCAGATTCACAGACATGACGTTGGCTTTGGTCCAATATGAGATCGGAAGTCTGACTACTTTCGTCCTCAATCACCCTTATACAAACACAATGACAGTGAGATCTCATTTGGATTTCCAGTCTGAGATCTTGCGACGAGCCCGAAACCGTCTCGAAACAATTTACCTGAGGAACTTGGATCAAAATGACATTCTTCAACGGCTGACACGGGATATTTGCGAACATGCATTCAGAAGGATCAGGTTGATGCAACTCCAGCCCATTCTGAATGCGAAAGGATGCGATGATCGTGAAAGAGCGGGGTTAGAAGCGACGTGAGTAATTCTTTCCTCTCGTTTAAACCATCGACGCATTCTGACTTGACTGTGTGCAGACTCTACCGGTTGGCAATTGACTACTGCAAAACCTCCCAAAGGCTGGCCACTGTTTACGCACCACACAACCTCGACTGGGTCCTTTTTATGGCATTCGGTAGCGATCATGCTTTCTATGGTGCTCCGTCACGAAGCTCTCAGCCACACCGCAGAAGCACGAGCTGCAAGTCAACGGATCACACACCTCTTTTAGAATCGCTCGTCGTTCGAATCCCTCGAGGGCAACGACAACCTGTGGGAACCCCTGCACAAACTACGCGCCGAGCTGGCTGCCAGAGAGGGTAGCGCGGTTGCAGTCTCGGGGATTGAGCAGACCGCTGCGGATTTGGTCTCTATGACTTCCACGGTGATTGACCCTGAACTATTCGGAATTGTAGGTGAATCCTCGATGAGCATATTTGAGGATTGGCGGAGTGGACACTGTGAATTTTGAGGACTACGAGTAGGAACCATTCTCGAGCTGTGTAGAGAGGTTGAAAAGGCCGTTGACCATGAACCGGACAATTTATAGATTTGGCATGGTGTTGTTGGATGAACCCCCTTCCTCAACGATATTGTAACTATACAGCTTATGATACCCCCCACATATTCCTGCTCGATGCACTAAGGTTTTCGACTCCCAGGAAGACCACCAGCCTAGAAAGGCAGAGATCACACGTTTCGGCCAGAATAAAACTCTTCTTACGGGGGTGATACGGGCGCGGCGGCCATCTGCGAGGAGGTTGGTTTTCCTTCCACAGTCGGAAAGTCTTCGAAATCAAGCACATCATCTTCTTCTCTTTCCTCCGAGCGCAGAATATCCCTAATTGGCCGTTGTTTGATCATGACATGAGCTTCTTCATAGGACATTTGTCGGTCTGCAAGGACTTCGCGGATCAAATACATGGTTTTCCGAATCTGCAATGCACAGCTCTTAGTACACGCTCTCGTCGGGAGTGAGGATGGGAAACACGTGAGACCACCTCGATCTCAGATCACGTTCCAGTAGATGATTTCATGGCTACAAGGATTAAGCGGTCTTTGAAGCACTCATCTCGGCGAGTGAAAGGATGGGGTTCATCATAGGGGAGAGAAACATGAGAAGCTTTGTGGGATGAAACTTACCGTCTCAACCCGGTCTTCACTTTCTGCCGCTCCATAACCTGCTCTGACGCGCTGCCTTTCCTTTTCTCTGGTAAGAGTTCTGTTTTGCTCTTTTATACACACCCAGTAAAGCGCGTGTAAATCTTCAAAGGATTTGGCACATAATTCCTGGTATGTCCACGGCCGGCCTGGTACTCGAATCAGCTACAGCACACTGGGAAACAAAGGTGCAGAAAACATACCGTGACTGGACTCCTCGTCCGGTGGCATCATTGGTTGCCTTGCTTCATTGAAGAAGCCCCAAAGCCCGTGGTTCTTCGTGTCCAGATACTCAGGGTCGGTTGTTCTGTGGTCCCTGGCCACGGGGACCGGTAGAGTATATTTCCACAAGCCTCTCATGTTTCTCGGACCTGTACGACGGATGGCAGATACGCCACGTTGTTTATTTCTATCCCCTATGGGTCTCTGAGAATGCGGTTTACTCGCATATGTTCTCGAACATGAGGCCGTAGCTGCGACAGTGGTAGGTCGGGCGAAAGCTGGGGCGAGGAAAACCGGTACCGTGGTCGTCGAGGGGTGAGAGAAGGTCCGGGACAGAGATGCCATATGGAGTGCTGATGGGATATTCCTTGACAGCAGGAATGATCAGGGCACGAGTTGGATGCTGGTGATGGAAAAAGCTGTTGGGGGCTGCAAATCCGTCCTGGTTGCCGATTTTGATTGATGCTCGCCGCACCTTCCGTTTCGAGTGTGGACAATAGTTACTTAACCCGATTGGGGAAGCGTAAACAACCCGTTGGGGGTATTTGCGACCAGCAGGTCACAACTTTGCGTCTGTGATTGACTTCTGATTGACGACCCCGTCCACGCCCTCGTGTCATATTGTTGAGAATCCGGCAAAGGTGCGCGAACCAGTACCATGAAGATCATCGAACTCGTCATCGATGGGTATGTGATTGACCTCATTCGCTTCGTAGAGGATCACCACTGATGGAACATCGATAGCTTCAAGTCCTATAGCCAGAGAACGGTCATTTCTGGCTGGGACCAAAGTTTCAATGCCGTTACCGGACTCAACGGGTCTGGAAAGTCCAACATTCTCGATTCCATCTGCTTCGTCCTCGGAATTACGAACATGTCGACCGTTCGAGCGCAAAATCTCCAAGATCTCATCTACAAACGCGGTCAAGCGGGCGTGACGAAAGCCAGTGTGACCATTGTATTCGACAACAGCGACAAAAGCACCAGTCCGATCGGTTTTGAAGAGTATGGGCAAATCAGCGTGACTAGACAAATTGTCATGGGTGGGACGAGCAAATATCTCATCAATGGCCACCGGGCGCAGCAGACAACCGTGCAAAATCTCTTTCAAAGTGTCGGGCTGAATATCAACAACCCCAACTTCATCATCATGCAGGGGCGAATCACCAAGGTGTTGAATATGAAAGCAGCTGAAATTCTGGCCATGATCGAAGAAGCGGCGGGAACCCGCATGTTTGAGGACAGGAAGGAAAAAGCCGTCAAGACGATGGCCAAGAAAGAGATGAAAGTGGTAGAGATTGAAGGGCTCCTCAGAGAAGAAATCGAACCCAAGTTGGACAAACTTCGAGGCGAGAAGCGAGCATGGCTGGACTATCAAAAAACACAGAGCGAACTGGAACGTCTGACTCGAGTCGTCGTTGCGGCCGACTACGTTCGAGCCGGAGAAAAGATGAAGAGCGCGTCTGAAGAGCACGACGCAAAACGAGCCAAAGTCCAACATTTAGAGGAGAATGCTGTTAAGCTGAAACGCGAAATGGAGAACCTCGAGGAAGACGCGCAGAGGGTTAGAGCAGTTCGGGAGAAGGAGATGCGTAAGGGGGGCCGCTTCCAATCGATAGAAGCTCAAGTGAAGGAATTCAGTCATGAGCTGGTACGACTGGCAACTGTGCTCGACTTGAAGCAGTCAAGTGTGGTGGAAGAAGAGCAGAAGAAGAAAGAAATCGCCAAAAATGTCAAGAACCTTGAAAAGCAAGTCAGTGACAAAACGGCCAACCTGGAAAAGCTTCAGTCACGATGGGACAGCGCAAAGTCGGACCATGAAGCCCAAAACCTGGAAGTGGAGAAAAAGGAAGAGCTCCTTTCGACGTTGCAAACTGGTGTCACGTCGCGAGAGGGCCAGGAAAGCGGTTATCAAGGACAATTACAGGAAGCGCGCAACCGACTGACCGCAGCTGGTACTGAACAAGAACAAGCCAAGTTGAAAATCTCGCATCTCGAAAAAAAGATCAAAGAGGACGAACCCCGCGCCAAAAAGGCACGAGAAGAGAATGCCGACCTCCTGAAGGGCCTTGAGGTTCTTCGTCGTCAAGCTCAGACACTGGAGAACGAATTGCAACAGTCGGGCTTCGAAGCTGGCCGAGAGGAAAACATGCGGGAGCGGGAAGCTTCACTGCGGAAGACCGTCCAGGCGCTAACACGAGAGGCCGATGAACTGAAGCGCAAAGTGGCCAACGTCGATTTCCACTTTAGCGATCCTTCTCCCAACTTTGATCGGTCGAAGGTCAAAGGCCTCGTTGCCCAACTCTTCACGCTGGACAAGGACAAATCCATTGCCGGCACCGCTCTCGAAATCTGTGCGGGCGGCCGGCTGTACAATGTCGTGGTTGACACAGCCGAGATAGGTACACAACTGCTGCAGAACGGAAAGTTGAAAAAGAGAGTGACCATTATTCCGTTAAACAAGATCTCCGCTTTCAGAGCATCGGCCGAAAAGGTTGGGGCGGCACAACGAATAGCACCAGGTAAAGTCGACCTTGCACTCTCACTGATCGGATACGATCATGAAGTTTCGGCAGCGATGGACTATGTCTTTGGTACCACCTTGATCTGTCAGGATGCGGAAACCGCGAAGAGGGTCACCTTCGATCCCGCGGTCCGACTCAAGAGTGTGACTCTCGACGGAGATGTCTATGATCCGTCTGGTACACTCTCGGGAGGCAGTTCCCCGAATTCCAGTGGCGTCCTCGTCATCCTGCAAAAGCTGAATGAAGTAACGAAGGAGCTTCGGCAAAATCAAGCGGAACTCCAGCAACTTCAAGACACCATGAAGAAGGAACAGAGCGAATTAGCCAACATCAAGACCGTCAAACAAGAGTTGGACCTCAAAACACACGAAATCAAACTCGCGGAAGAACAAATCTCGGGAAATTCATCGTCGTCCATTATCCGAGCGATCGAAGAGATGAAGGCATCCATTGCTCAACTCAAGGAAGACATGTCCAATGCAAAGACCAGACAAGCAGAAGCGGCCAAAGATGTCAAGCGAATCGAGAAGGACATGGAAGACTTCAGCAAGAACAAAGACAGTAAGCTCCAGGAGCTTGACAAGTCACTCACCGAGTTGAAGAAGTCACTCAGCACGACCTCGGCCGCCATCAAGTCACTGCAGAAGGAACTGCAAGATACCCGGATCGACTGCGAGCAGGCGGAGAGTGATCTGAGTGCGGCCCAGGAGCAGCTTGCGGAGGCGGACCATGCCATCGACACGCAGAAGAATGAGCTTCAAGCGCTTCGAGAGGAAGAAGCCGGCGTCAAGAGCAGACACGAGATGGGCCAAGCCGAACTGGCGGATGAACAGGCAAAGCTGACAGGATTCGATGATGAACTACGCGAACTGGAACAAACCAAATCCAAAAAGTCCAAGCAGATAACCGAGGAAGCACTCGAAGCTCAGAAACTCGGACACGCCGTGGAGAAGGCTCAAAAAGACGCTCAAGCAGCCGCACAGTTTGTCGCAGCACTGGAAAAGGAACATGACTGGATTGAGGACAACAAGGACCAGTTTGGACGGGCGGGCACCCCTTACGATTTCCAGGGCAAGAATTTGGCCGAGAGTCGAGCGACATTGAAGAACGTCACTGAAGTTTTCCAAGGCATGAAGAAAAAGATCAACCCCAAGGTTATGCCCATGATCGATAGTGTCGAGAAGAAAGAGGCCAGCCTGAAGAATATGTTGCGGACGGTCATCAGAGACAAGAAGAAGATCGAAGAGACCATCAGCACGCTTGATGACTATAAAAAGGAGGCTCTTTTGAAGACGTGGCGCAAAGTGACGGAAGACTTTGGAAACATTTTCTCCGATCTCTTGCCGGGAAACAACACGGCGAAGCTGGTGCCTTTGGATGACAACATTGACCGAATTCAAGAAGGATTGGAGGTCAAGGTCTGTTTGGGAAAGATTTGGAAACAGAGTCTCACAGAACTCTCCGGTGGCCAAAGGTATGTTGGCGGTCATGCTCCCTTTCACGCACGTTCCTGACCTCAGAACTAGATCTCTGATTGCTCTGTCTCTCATTCTGGCGCTATTGCAGTTCAAGCCAGCCCCCATGTACATTCTGGACGAAGTGGATGCCGCTCTGGATCTCTCGCATACCCAGAACATTGGCCGCATTATCAAGACCCGATTCAAAGGATCACAATTCATCGTCGTCAGTCTCAAAGATGGCATGTTCCAGAATGCAAACCGCGTCTTCAGGACCAGGTTCAGCGAGGGGACGAGTGTGGTTTCCGTCATGACACCGGGAGAACTGAAGGGATGATTTGTTCGTCGTCAAACCTGGTTGGGGGGGGTTCTCCAGAGGGAAGCATTATCCCGATATCAATCTTGATATATGTCTTTGGTTCGGCTGGATGGGACTTGAATGAGCCCATGACATGATGAAAGCATATGGCTGTGAGAGATGGCGTTTTAGTTGATCTCGACGGTCGAAGGCGAACCCGGCGTCGGGTCAAGAATTGGCGATACCTTGGTCCATATCGATTCTTCCGTATTTGGCTCTCTCGGCTCTTTCAGCTCTTTCCCAGGCTGTCGGCCACCTCTTCCACCACGCCCTTGATGCCGGATATCTCGTGCGCAAATCTTCCCAAAAACAAACCGTCCACCCACTTCCCCAAACCATTCGCGCCGTTCGTTTTCCCACTCCAGAGTCCCGGGCCCGCGCTCCCGCCGTAAACGACTTTGACCTCACCCGACCGGTCCCGCACGGCGGTCCTGGCGACCTCACGAATCGCCTCCACCACAGGCCCAACATAGTCGACACCAGCCGGCTGAGCAGCTCCAATAGCCCAGACCGGCTCATAGGCGAAAATGACCGGGGCATCTTTCGGAACGGCCTTCAGCAAGGTCTCGATCTGCGTCTTCAACTGACCCACCGCCACGCCGACGGCCAGACTCATTGGACCTTGGAGATTCGGCCGTTCAAGCTCGCCGATGCACACGAGCGGGATCATGCCCAATGCACACACAGCAGCTGCTCGAGCCGCGGACGACTCGTCAGTCTCGCCGAGCAGTCTTCGCCGCTCAGCATGGTTCAATTCCACGATCGAGCAGCCCAGTTCTTTTAGGGCGGGCGGGACGATTTCCCCGGTAAACGCACCGTAGGTGCTGGATGCATATGCGGTTTGGGCACCCAAGTAAATGGGCCATGAAGAGGGGTTGATGTCGTTGCTTAGACTTGTCGTACGCGAGCCCTGGAGAGCCGGGTTGGGGTCGGAGGGAGGAGCTGGGTATTTGGCGGCCAAAATCTGCGCGCATGGATAGATGGTCAAAAAGTCTGGAATAAGGCCGAATTGGATTTCGGACCGGTGCGCCTCGAGTAAGGGTAATATGCCATTGTGCTGATCAAGGATGGACGTCAAGTATTTTACGGTGCGGGAGGGGGAGAAGTAGGCTTTGGTCGAGGTCAGAATTAATTTGGAGGGGAGCCGTGGGTATGTTGCTGACGACATCATGACCGGTGAGCTTGCGATCCGGTCTGGACTTCTCCACGATCAATGAATGGAAAAGACATTTCGCTGAGCAATAGGCATTCATAGCTAATATCCTCCCTCTAACATGACCTCATCCACTCACAGCGCAATGGTCCGGTGCGGTCTTCTCAACCAGCCAACAAGAACCGGGTAAACATCTGGCCGGGATGTCCCATTCGAGCAATCCCGCGCAGGAATTGGAGAACCGAATCGCCACTACGACATAGAAAAGTGACGCCAGATGCAATGCCGGCACGGACACGGCACCGACGAACAACGACCCTCCCATCTCGAAAAAGGATCATCAACGACAAACGTCGAGTTCCCAAACAAGGAGAATAAACCAAAAGATCAAAAATTGACCTGCAAATATGGCTACCAACGGAGCAACAACCCAAACTCCCCTCCGCGTCGTCGTCGGCAGCGACAACGCCGGACACGCCTACAAGACCGCCTTGAAAGAAGTCCTCAAGAAACACTCCGGCGTCACACAAGTCATGGACGTCGGAGTCGTCGACGCAGACGATCCAACTGCTTATCCGCATTTAGCTGTTGATGCTTGCAAGAAGATCAAAGCTGGAGAGGTAAGAAAGACATATACGTAAATCCCCATTCCCCTTTGCCCTGACATGCCTCCCCTGTGAAAGGACAGCTCCGGACAATAACACCGACCGATTAAACCCTTCTTCCCTAACCTCCCCCGTTTCTTGTACGCGAAGAAAAGGATATAAACTGAGATGCTTCCTGGTGATGCGTTTTAGGCCGACCGAGCCCTTCTCATTTGCGGGACCGGCCTGGGCGTTGCCATCTCTGCGAACAAAGTCGAAGGTATCCGCGCCGTGACTGCACACGACCCCTACAGCGTCGAGCGCAGCGTCCTCTCAAACAACGCGCAAGTCCTATGTTTCGGACAACGAGTTATCGGGCTCGAACTCGCGAAGAAATTGGTCGACGAATGGGTGGAATTGCGATTCGATGAGCAGTCCGCATCGGCCGAAAAGGTCGCGCATATCACTAAATATGAAGAGCAATTTGGGGAGTGGTGAAAAGGACACATGACGCAACGAAGAGAAAACCGCTTCCAAACACAGCAAAAGGAAATGGGAGTAGTGGGTTGATTCGATGATGATGTAGCATTGACTTATGAATGGCTGGCGGTCATATATGATATGGTGTGACTCATGGGGAGTGAACGACACGCGGGCCGGAATTTTGTACATATGATTTGTTCCAGTCGGCGTATGCGATAGCAACACCTTCTATCATATAGTCTCTTCATGCACGCCCACACCATACGTCCCACATCCTCGAACTCGACCGTCTTTGCTTTTGACCACTCGCCCGTATTTAGGATGTCTCGGACACATGGACTGCTGGGGAGGTGGTCGGGCATCGTCAAATCAAATTGTTCCGTGGTAGAGCCTCCGGTGAATGGACTCTTTTCTCCCCTTCCTTTGGCCCTGATCTTTTGCCCTTGATCGGATTCTCCTCCCCGGTCGAGTCCGGCCAATTTGACACCATACCAATCTCGGGTCAAGATATTCTTGCAGTGTTCGCTCCTGGTACACTCCGATTTCATTCCACCTGCCGTCGGTCTACGGCGTAATTCTCTTTCCAGGCATCCTGGGCTGCCACTCACACTCCTCAATGCAAGTTCACAGGACTCAGAGCCTTGTAATCAAAGAAGAGGCCTCGCCACCTTTCGTCCATACCAGCCTCGGGGATCGGTGGTGTATGAACTCGACGTGCCACGCTGGGTAGATGGCTCGTCTGTCCTCTGATCCTAATGTCCACTTGGAGAAAGGCCTCGATTTCTGCACTTGCGCTTCGTTTAATTTATACGTTGCACGTTCCTCTGGAGTATTGGTGGGCGCTATGTCGGCTGAAGCTCTCTGCATCTCGGGCCGGGTGCCACCAAACAAGGTCTTGCCCGACCATGGCCCAACCTTGGCCGGCGGGAAGGGTATGCAATGATTTGCATTGGGTGAATCCAACACGATAGCCGAGAAAATTTTGCAGAGTTTGGTGAGCGGGAAGAACCGGATCGTCCAGGAGAGACATGTCGAGACTGCTCTGATCTTCCACCAACATCTTTTCCAACATTGTGTGCTGAAGCTTTGCATATAGTGGAGGCGATTGTGCGTTCTGGCTCGGAATAGAATGACTTGGGGAGGCCCTCTTCAGTGATTTGCACGTGAATTCTCTTGTGTATTGTGTCGTAATCAGGCCTGGATCGAGAATATCCTTCTCTTCTTGGAATAACTCGAGATTCTGGTCTGTGGGCGCTGACAGGGCTTATTCTAGGAGTGAAAGGTGAATTTGATTCGGATGAGACAAGCTTCCCGGGGGATGTGAGGTCTAGAAGCGGACAGGTCATCGCGGGATGAAAATCGGATAAGGGTGTTGGAGAGTCTATCTTGAGGATGAACAGAATCGGGATTCTTTTAGATCCTGGAAAGTCGAGTGGAAGAAGTGTTGAAAGCGAGACCTGGTCAGTGGAGCAGTAATGGTTGCTCTCAGAAGGAATTATGACAAGGCTGCGGCAAGTCCAATACGAGACGACTTCTCTCTCCTCGCTATGAACTGGGGAGATGGAATTAATTTCCGGCCAAGACAAGTCGGCGTTACCTCTTCGATTCTAGGCTCATCTTGTTGATGTCCTCTTCGACAGAGAGTAAACCCAGCGCCCAGTGAGTTCTGGTAGAACCGGACCGATCAATCAAACTCCGGTCATGATTCACAAACTCAGATTCATGTTCAGCCTCAGCATTTGGAACCCGTCCGCTATCCCCCGCAGGGCCATCCGATCTCTTGAAGGCACCGCTCACACGGGGATCCTTACTCTTGAGATCCAAGGTACGTTCATACGGCGGACCTTTTCCGTCCCGACCCATACTTTCCCAAGCCATCTCGCAGGCGGCAGCGATAGCACCGGATGTTTGCCAACCACACCTGCGCTGAACGTCTTTGAGTTTGCTTATGGTCCAGCCTCGCTGAACGGGGTCGGTATATTGGATTCCAGCAAAGAGCAACGGAAACGTGCTCTCCATCCAAGCCCCGGCAAAACTAGGATCCAAGGCTCCGGTCTGACCATATTGCCGAGTCGAGTAAAGTCCTGCACATATCCTGCCTATGGACTGGGCATAATCTCGAGTGAGATGGGCGGTTACGCCAGCAGATACCATCGCCGCCGGAGGCATTTCAGGATGTAGACGATGTATCATGATGCGTCCAGTATAGTAAAATGCCCATATACAAGCCACTGCCGCGTTCTTGTACATCACGGCCGGTCCAAATGGTGTCGTCACCGGCGGGCCAGAGTGTGGTAGAGGCTCGAAATCGGGACCGAGTGATTTCACGAAGAGGTCAAAGGCTTTGATGATTTCAGTGTGTTCGGTAAGTGCCTGGGTGGTGTCATCCTCGAGCGTTTGAGGAGACCTTGGAGACGTCGACTTCCTCTCTTCCTGTTTGATGGAGAAGGCGGGATCATTGATACGAGTATTCATCGCCTTGAAGGCAGAATGCATCTGAGTGTCGCCGGAAGGCGGTATCATGCCGAGCATGGGAGGACCTCCCGTTGGGCCCGGACCTGGCAATCCTGGTTTGCTCTGTCGAACTCTGCCCTCATTAGCGCTAGGGGCCGGTGAAGCCTTTTGAGCGGTTTGGCCAGCAGACCTCACTGAAGCCCCAGCTTTGCCCGTATTGGGACTGGAAGGCTGCTTGGATCGTCCAGCGTCAACCCCTTTCGGCCGGCCGGGAGGTCCAGAAGGCCCAAATAGCCATTTGGGTGGTTTCCATTGCCCTCCTTGGGATGTCACAACCCGTTGTTTCCGAATGCGATCTTGGCCCCCGAATTCCGCCAGTCGCGCCATGATCAGTAGCAAATGGTCCAAAGTGGCGTAAGGATTATCAGACCTGCCAATTTGCCCTCTTGGAGGACAGTATATCCAATGTTCGAACGGCATCAGAAGCGGATCACCGCTGACCATACTCTGGAAAATGTCTTGTTTGCAATACCACCATCTCAAGTCCATTTTAGCCTTGAACTCCTCAATATCCTTTTCCGTCAGATCAGCCACCAGAGGGAAATTATGCTGAACCTGGTGGTCGTCGTCCACCGGGTATCCGGTGAGCCGAGAGACAAGGGTCGCATCAACCTCCCAATCGATATCATCCAGCAAAGGAAGAGGAATTCCGGCCACGCGAGCGTAATTTTCTTCGGTCAATGCAAATTGAGCGGTCCATTGATTGACTCTCGCCTTTGCGCCCTGTCGCATACGTCTGGCGGTCCGAGTCGTTGCTGCAAAATCGTGTTCCAGCACCAACTTGGTGGCGCCGGACAAATGCAGATTCCATCGCGAATGATCGCCATTCACCACTTCGTAGAAGCCAAGAACCAGAACCGTTGCTAACGTCGCGATCTCATGCCGCCGTTTTGGGAGACCGAGAAGTTTTCCCACTCGACGAACGGCGTAAGTAAAATGCTTCACAGCCGGGTCTTCCGAGGTATTGTGTAGTTTTGCCAGGTGCAATGCTCCCAAGGCCAATATCGCGTGAGCGAGGGCCGGGTGCGACAGAGCCAATGCCGGAATGGTAAAATTCCACAGAGTCCGAGCCGGCGCCGATATAGGGCTAAAATGATGTCTCTCGAAGATGGATATACAATGACTCGTGATTTCGACAAAGTGACAGAATATATGCTCATTTCTCTCATCTCGTAAAGGCGACAATGTCATCGCCGGTCGAAAGGTGGTGACGGTCTGGTACTGGGACCGGCGTGAAGCATGAGGTCTTGCAGTTCGCCAACCCCGCTGACCCGATCGATCGAGGATTTCTGTGAGGTTGTTTGCCGCATCTTGAAATGAGAGATCCTGTTCTTGTTCATCCATTTCCACGTCGAAGGGATCGTCTGAGTCTTCGTAGTCATCGTCGACGGTCAGCGGGTCAGGAATGGGGCCCGCGGCGATGGACACATTTTCTTCTATCGGGAACTTAGCACCAAGAATGAACGGATTGGACAACCATTATATTCGACTACATACCGTCTATGGCTTCATTTAAAATACCATAAGGTTGCGAAATCGATGCCTGAGGGTAAGATTGTACAAAATTTAGCTCTTGTGAAAATCTGTGTTCACCTGGAAATGCCGGGAGTGGTGGTTGACTTGGTGTTGGAATGGCACTTGCACCGGTATGTCCCGGTTGGCGCAGCAATTGTGGATCAAGAGGTAAAGAAGAATTTGAAGAAGCTCCGGTCGGATCATGCGTCATAGGAAATCCTGGTACACCTGTTCCTGTGGGATCAACCATGCCCGGATACGGCTGACCCCGAGGATACTGAGTATTCTGCCACCCATATGTGCCTCCCGCATGTGGAACAGTTGTATAAGATGGGTCGTTCGGAAGAGCGAAAGGAAAAGCATGGTAACTGGCACCAAAAGGTAATTGTTGGTAAGGCGATGGGATTGCGGGATCGAAACCCGGGTACGTTTCCAAGTATTGCTGCTCCTGTTGTAGACGTAAATTGAAGAAGCCGCCAGATCCTCCCCCTTCATCTTGAATCGATAGAATGCGTTCTCTCGAGTCATGAATTGTGGGAGGAGGTCCGTGGGTCTGTTGCTTGTACACCAGAGGCTGAACATAGCCGGCGCATTCCCGCTTTGATTTGATACAATTTTTGCACACCTTGGAGGTCAGCATAGTTGAGCGGTGCCGAAAAAAGAATACTTACTGGCTTTTCTTCTCCACACTTGATTCGTCTTTTCCGACATGCTGGGGTAAAAGTCAGGATCAAATGCCACCCGACCACAATATATCTTCGGAACGAAAAGTCCAGAACGAGAACTCACTTAAACAGCCAGTCTTGGTACGTCTTTTAGTGGCCTGTTTCTGTGCGGCGTCGGTTGTCGCCGCCTCTTCGGGCTTACTGCTAGATCCTTTCCCGTCGACTGGGTCTTCATCTTCAGAGGTGGGAGACATTGACCACTAGCTCCAAAGCATCGAGACTTTCATCGATTGTCGAGTGTCCAGGGGGTCATTGGGCTGAGGGTTGTCAGATTTGCCCGTCACATATCATGAACTTGGACGGGAGCCGAACCTCAACGGGTACCGAGAAGAAATAAGTTTGATCTGGGGGTGACAATTCCGAGATAACAGTGACATTCGCCCGTGGAGAAGTATTTCCTTGTCGAAACGATTGGCGCGCCTGCTGTAGATATGGGTGCCGTTGTGCACAATGCCTGAACAGTGCATGGGACAACCCCCCATTTGCTTAAACTGAATCCAATCGCGACCGAATGAGAGGGGAGTGAGGCAAGCCGGGCTGGAAGGTCATTCCCGAACTTTAGAGTCTGCCGAGAGCCGATGGATAAGAGATTGTGACACTCTTTGCAGCCGCACATGCAGAGTGATGGGGAGGAGTTGATGATTGGCTGGTTCGTTATGGAAGACGGCCAGGCCCGCCAGGTCACACAATAGATAATAGGAGCCCTGCAGTAATGGCAGCATCGGATTATGATTCCAACGCGATGGCGGAGTTCAATGGGGTTAAAGCATGCAGAGCAATGTTCGGGACCTCAGAGCAAAGAACAGGCAGGGGGGTGAAGTGGAGGCTGCCAAAAGGAAATCCTATTGTGCGGGACGGTTCGAGGATAAACAAAAAAGGCAGGAGGCTGACATTTCACTCCTGAAGCTATGAAACTTTGCCCGTGGCGGAATATCCAAGATCGTCGTGGGTGTTACGCGCTTGCCCATTCTGGTGTGAGGTTGGTTGAAAAAACCAACGTGTGACTAATTTTCGAAGGCGGGCAAGTCGGATCATCTCCAGCTTTTCGTAGCTAGGCTGAATGGAAGCTTGCCACCTAAAAAGTGTGCTATATGAAAAGGGGGATTTTCTGTCATGCATGTACCAGAAAAAAAAGGCCGGTCCAAGACATGACGGCCCGCCCCACGTCAAAGGTTACAATATCTCGGATCCCGGGTTCCAAAGAGCAATCCGGAATCGTCCATGTCAATCGGTGAAAGTCGTCAATCTGTGGGGTGGCCATCATCGAGGGGGGCTAGACACAATATTGGGTATACGAGTCGGGGCAATCCAAGCCCCGTCATAAACGTGGTCATGCATTAGGCGCTTGTAGTTAAAATCTAGTCCCCGAATTATTGGGTAGGTGTTGAACCATTGCATTTTGAGGTCCTGGTTCGGACTTAACCCTTGGAAACATATACTTTCCGATGCAAGTCGACGGTGTGACCAACTCTAGACCAGAATGGGGGACATCGGAAGGGGAAGGGGGTAGCTGACTGGTGATTGGGATCATGTTTCGGTCGGAACAATAATTGATCCAGGGATTCCAGTTTTCACCCCTCGTCGGGCGCCATGTATTGTCTCGATGAGGTTAGTCTTTCGCTGCACGATCCGTATGGCTACCAGTCAACGCATCCTGGTTGGCATGGCGGCATGCGGTCATATTGTGTAAAAGCTTGAGGCGAACCATGTCTGGTGTTCCAAGAGCCGGACGACGGCCGAGCATGTCGAGGAGGTCCTGCGGAAGAGTCGACGACAAGACCAGCCCGGGGAAGCAAGAAGGAGGTAGGGGGAAGCTAACGTCCAGGCCTTGGTGCTAAATGCAACAAACCCCCAGGCACGTCTGCGCCCTGCCCGCAGCGTACCACAACAAAACGGCATACATATACCACTAATACCTCAATAGTACATTTATTTGTACCGTCCCTCGCTGTGCAGTAGTACAGGGTATTTCTAGCCTTACTGCATTCTCCTATCCACCATGTATTCTGAGCTTCGGGGACCACTATGCCGGTGACAAGCAAAGAACAGCCGCTAGTGGACGCCAAACCTGCCCGGGAACCGCCCACTGGGTTTCCATTTTTCTCCGCCCCGACCCCTCGAGAAAAAAAAAAAAAAAAAGCAAACTAAACCGTATTGTCCTGGGATGCCCTGTACTCTCGGGCCAGGCTTGTACACACCCAGTTTCTGCACCTCGATTTTCGAACTATCTGAAACCTGCATGACCACCAGGAAAAACTTATGCCTTTGTCGTAGCTGATGTAATCGCCGTTGCCTCTCGTGGCACGATATGTTTGCTGTTCCCGGTTGGGCCGTCTCATCAGCCTCGGTGGCGCTGGAAAAGCCCACCCAGCGCACACAAACCCCATCCTCTCCGAGGAATTCCACACATCCGTCGAAAAAGAGAAAGAATACGCGCACCCATGGCGATCAGGCCTCCAAGGTTTCTGGTAATGAGCTCGAGAGATTGTGGAACCTGCGCAACGAGTCCAAAACCAACCGGCCGACGCATTCCATCGAGTACAAGCAGGAGCAGGACAATGGCCGGTCAAGGTTTCAGAAGAGCAAGGCCAGCATACTGAACACGGTTGAAGAAGGATCTACCGAAAGAGGGGGACACAGGAGAGGGAAGACGAGCAAGGACAAAAAGGGCCAGCCAATCTCCACCCAGAGTGAGCGCAAATGGGAGCAAGTTTGCCATGGCAAAAGCTCCTCTCTGGCCGCCTCGTCGAAGAATATCCTGGAAAACCTCCCAGCAACGCCGCCAGCCACGAAGTTGACACCACTGCAAGAGAAAATGCGCAGGAAACTTAGCTCTGCACGATTTCGCCATCTCAACGAGACGCTGTACACGACCTCATCTTCTGCTGCGATGGAGCTCTTCACTGCCTCTCCGGACCTCTTCGCCGAATATCATGCCGGTTTCTCGCAACAAATCAAAGACGCCTGGCCACAGAACCCCGTCGACCAGTACATCTCGACCATCAAAACCCGAGGACACCAGATTCGCAGTCATGCCAAAAGGCCTGGGAACACCGACGATGCGCGATTTGAACCCCTCCCGCGCCGGAAGACAGGAAGCTGTACAATTGCCGATCTGGGCTGCGGCGATGCACCCCTCGCACGAGGCTGCCAGTCGCAGATCAAGAACCTGAAATTGAAATTCCACAATTTCGACCTCCACGCGGTAAATAGCCACGTCACCAAAGCAGACATCTCCAACCTACCCCTCCGCGATGGCGAAGCCGACATCGCCGTCTTTTGCCTGAGTCTTATGGGCACGAACTGGGTGTCTTTCGTCGAGGAGGCATGGCGGATCCTCCGTGGCGATGGAAAAGGCGAAGTCTGGGTCGCCGAGGTCAAATCTCGCTTTGGTCGCGTGAAAAGGGGACCAGAACACGTGGTGGAAAACAGCGTGGGCAAGAGACGAAAGAAGAAACCAACCCGAGGCCCGACTCTTGATGACCAACTCGCTGAAGGGGAACATTTCGTCGAGGACAACGAGACCGTGTCCGGAGCAGACGAGACAGACATCTCGGCTTTTGTCAACGTTCTCTCGCGCCGTGGCCTGGTGCTGCGCGAAAAGTCGGTTGACCAGAGCAACAAGATGTTCGTGAGTATGGTGTTCGTAAAATCCGGCGTGCCAACGGCAGGAAAACATCAGGGATTGAAGTGGAATGGATATGAGTATCAGAAAATCCACGGTGGGAAGATGCGATTCGTCAATGGGATATCCAATGGCAAGGGGAGTCGAGGTGGCGAGCATGACGAGCCCTCGCCTGAAGAGGAGGCAAAGGTCTTGAAACCTTGTGTATACAAGACCCGTTGACCCCATGAAAAGATTTGACATGACATGAACAATGATAATGAATTGCTCAAGCGTTCATCCCCGGTCCAAACCATGGCAGGTAGTGCCAACGGTAGGTCTCTGACATGATGACCCGGTTTCTTTTCCTGTTTACCTCGGCTCACTCCTCTTCATCTCGTGCATTTTGGTACGCTCACATGCTGAGCAGACAATTGTTCCCATATCCCGATGAGACCTCCAGCGGAAACAAGGTATCACGGTCCATACAATCCCGTTTCCTGAGTCTCGGTCTGATCCGATTACCTGGTCTTGCCTTGCTTTCCAATCCTTCTGGTTCTCTTATCCCAAACACCACAGCTCCAATTTCACAACATTTGTTCCTTTCCGGGCATGACATTGAGTATGCTGGACCAGTGCTAAGGCATTTCTTGGAAGACTTCACATGTTCAGTCATGTTCCTGTACAGAACACCCAAAGTTCCGTACCGCACACTGCTGTGTTTTCCTAAAACCGGAGATCCAGATCTCTGGGTTTGTTCCTTTGCGAGCCGTCGAGTCAAGCACAATATTACCGTATGATCGGGGCAAAAGGCCAGGCTCGATTTCGGCTCCATGCCGGCAGTGAGTCGTACAGCAGTATGTCTCTCAAATGAACAGATCATCCCGTTTCTGCACCTCAGCATTGGTCAACCGTCCACAAAGACTGAGTAATGAGACGGTCTCGGTAGTGGCAAACCAGTTGAGAGCATCAATCAAGATCTTTAGGTGCCGATTGAAGTGCTCTTCATACTTCCTGATCGACTCCTCTATCCTCTTCATCCGTGCCGGATCTGTCGGTCCAGGTGGAGATACTTTTCCTGCGGTCCTCTCCGATGGGTTTGGGATACTCGTGTCTGCCTCATAGATGGTCTTTGTCGTATGCTCAACATAAGAGGCGAACATGCCACAGCCCGTCATGAGCTTGGCATGCAAGCGGAGTAGTTTCGCCTGGGTCAGTCCCAGGTCCTTCATGCACGAGTCCAACATGTCCACATGATCTTGCATTAATTCATCCACTGTTGGCTTCGTTTTAGGGTTCAAGCCTAGTTTGGTCTCGTCCGTCTCATCATCGCGTTCTGCATCATCAACCTTGACCATTAGTTTTTGCCAGTTTGGCTCAATGACTTCCGCCGTGGCGAAGAACAGCATCTGTTGCACAAAGACGAGCATCCGGGAACGCAAGGTCCACACTCGACGTTTCCACAGTTCAAATCTCTTGTCAGAAGATTTGTGAATCCATGCCTTCTCTTTGGTGTGTATCGACCAACATCCCACGAGCTGAGTTTCCAGGTGGCGGAGGGCTAGGGTATATCGAAAAATGAGTTGATATCTCATGACGGTCTTTCGACTGATGATGAGAGACAACGGGAACGGAACTGTGTAGTCGAGCTCCAAAGCTTCAAATCCAATGATCTCTTTCTCCTCTTCGTCCTTCTTTTCTCTCTTATTTTTCTCCGGCGCGGGCGCCTGCACCGTGGCCGGTGTCTTGTGCTGATCAATCATGGATTCTGGATTATCCTGGTCGACACCTTGCACATTGACCACCTTGATCAACCATTGAGTCAATCCCACCGAATTCATCTTCACTTTCACATCTTCTTTGAATGGATCGGCAACAGCAATGCTGCCGGGTTGATGTAGCACGAGATCGAGCAAAGATTGAAGCTTGCCGACATTCACATCCCTGTACTTTTTTCGAAGCTCCGAATCACTCAGCTCGAGAAAGTAGAGGAAAAACTCGGCTCGATCCAGGAAGAAGTAGTGTTTCATTGATCGGAGCCGACTTCGGAGGGAATTTTTCGTCAACAGGAGATGAAGGAGCTCCTTGTTTGCAAAAGAATAGGCGTTGTTGACATTGTCGAGGAACCGTGGGTCGTCGAAAGTGGCCGGGGTGTCGACAATTTTGCTGCCGATGTTGACTCCACCGCACTCACGGACGACATTGAGGTACTTCCCAGCCAGCAGGACTTTGTCTCGCACCGATTCGAGTTGCGGCGGCACTTCCTTTTCTCGAATATAATAGCGCTTTTCCCAGTATTCATCGGTGTAGTCTTCGTCGAGACGCTCGCGCTTAATACTGGCCCTCTCGCCGATCAAGAACTCCGAATGTGGATCGTCAATGCCGCCACGATGAAGCCACTCATTGAGCATGACCATATATGGCCGGCTCGACTCCCGCAGCAGCATTTCGAGGATCCCCCTGGCGGCAGGGTCCCCAGAGAATGTCGACAGTCGATTCGTCAACAAGCCAAGGACGTTGCCGCCGATGCATCTCTTCTTGCGGAGACTGCCCGGCAGCAGATCACCGCCTTCCTTCAGGCGCTCAATAATATTGTCGGCATCCAAGTCGTCAATGGAGTCGTCAATATCTTCTTCCAGAAGCGAGTTCTTCTTCAACAGCTCTTGAGCCAGGGAGTATATCTGTGCGAGACATTGTGCGGTTGGGATGACGGCAATGTGCATTTGATGTAAAGTGAAATTTGGGTCGTGCAGGACTTTCATCTCCAATTGAGCGGTCAGAATCAGATAATCTTTGAGGAGTTTGCGAATGGCTGCACAGAGAGCATGATTGACGGAACCAAATCCCTCCCTGCTCTGGACCTCAATGAAAGTCTCGATGGCACAGTGATGGGTAGCCATGGTGAGCATCGAACTGGTCATATCTTTCAAGCTGGGATCAAGACCTGGTCGCGGTTCGAAAGATGGCCCCATCAGCCGTTCCTTTTCTTCAGCAGGATCGTAATTGTCATGGAATCGGATATATTGCCCTTCAAATCCCATGAAGACATATAACAAATCGTCCAGGATGGCGCGTTCCTGTTCTTGCATGGTCATAGACTCCAGAGACAGAGGGTCAAGATCGGATGGAGCATGGCGTGATAAAGGCGGAGCAGTCACTCTTGTGGCCAGGGGTGCAGAAGAATGGGGAATCAGAGTCACCGAGGGAGCCCATGGACCTAAAGAGAACATGAGCAACAAAGCACCAGTCTGAGCGGTTCAGAACGCACCAACGTCTCCCTTGGGAAGATGCTTCGTCACAGGACTAACGGTGCTTCGCCGGTGACTGTTATCGCCCATCCGGCTCTCAGCACTCGGCTTGTCTTTTTTGGGACTCCTCCTGCTGAGAACAGTTTCGGTCGTCGTGACCGTAGTTTTTTCCCTCCGACGATCAAGTCCGCTGAACCGATTCTCGTTTTTGGACGGCTTATGCACTCCATCGGCCGCGTCGCTATAGCCATCGGGTAGTATTGGCGAGCCGCTGTCACGCGCTGAGGGTCGTTCATATTCCCGGGCTCTGGTGGAGTCGACGCGAGAAGGAGCATCCGAGAGGCGTGCACTACGACGGTCTGTCGCCGAAGCACTTCTGTAATGGAGGGACGTCATACCTCCAGGCTTGCATCATCCTTGAGCCTAGAGTAGACTCCGACGGACGCATCGATCTACTAAGTCATACGCGCGTCTACCGCGGCCGTGAAATGGCATTGCATTAGACAGCGCATGATCCACCGTATATCACGTGCTAGTCTGATGACGAGCTTTTTTGTCCTTCTTTTTGGGAGGTACTGGAGTGCCTCATGTCCTTTCTTCCTGCTCTCTAATCTTGACTGACGTCGTCGACATAGGCATTGCGAGGAACTTGATATTTCTGTACACTGCGGATGGGAAAGGTAGAAAGGTCTTGGCAAGTTTTATTCCGATTCCCTTGGCAGTTTTGCGCGCTCCTAATTGCGGCGGACTGCGCAAGTGAGCTTTGCCTGCTCGCAAACCAAACTGCCAGCTTTTCGCGAGTTACAGGACCAGCACTTCTTTGAATTGGTTTTCCCTCCTTGCGTCAAATCCTAAAAGATAAATCTGTTACAACGCTGCTCCATAATCCTTCACAATGTTCATTGCCCGGTCGGAATATGGTGAGTTTGACTTGTGCCTCCGTGCTCCTGCAGTACTGATTCCAAAGATAAACAGATCGGGGGATCAAGTGAGTGGCCGTGTTTCAAATTGGGGATTGCGGGCTTATTGGCGACAGTACTTTCTCCCCGGAAGGTCGTCTTTTTCAAGTCGAATACTCCTTGGAAGCCATCAAGCTTGGTTCAACGGCGATTGGTGTAGGATGAATTTTCCCGCGTCGTGTTAGAAAGCAGCTCATCTTCTCAGGTTGCCACGTCTCATGGCGTTCTCCTCGGTGTCGAAAAACGCGTCACATCTCCTTTACTGGTTTCCTCGAGCATTGAAAAGATTGTCGAGATTGACAGACACATTGGTTGTGCCATGTCCGGTCTGCAAGCAGATGCACGGAGTATGATCGACCACGCTCGAATCGAGTCCCAAAACCATGCCTTCCATTACAACGAGAAACTTGGGGTGGAGAGCTGTACACAGGCCATTTGCGATCTGGCACTCAGATTTGGTGAGGGTGTCCAGGGAGAAGAGTCAGTAATGAGTCGGCCCTTTGGTGTCGCCTTATTGTTAGCCGGCTGGGACGAAGATAATGGTCCACAACTGTAAGTCTCCATCAAGGGGGAGAATTCAGACCACTAATGAAGACAGGTACCATGCTGAGCCCTCTGGTACATTCTACCGCTACGATGCGAAAGCTATTGGCTCTGGCAGCGAAGGAGCACAAGCGGAACTACAATCCGAATACCACAGATCATTAACGTTGGAAGAGGCCGAGACCCTGGTGCTAAAAACACTCAAGCAAGTCATGGAGGAGAAATTGGATGCAAAGAATGTACAGTTAGCCAGCGTCACGCGCGAGAACGGATTCCGAATCTACAGCGACGAAGAAATGAGCACCGTGGTTGCAAGACTCGAAGGCGACTAGATTGCCGGCTCAGACGGCATCGTAGCTTAGTCATCACGTTACGAGCATAGTCCGGAGTCAGGCGTGGTAAAGGAATTACTCTTCACCGGGCTGTTGTCAAGGCTCGCAGATCAAAATGGATTTTTTTTTTTTTTTTTTTTTGTACATCATTTCTAAATCTTGTTCTTTTTCTGCAAATGATGGCTCTATGCTTTGCTGATGAGAAGGAGGATCACGGTGAAGGTGGCAGCCAACCATGAGATATGAATTGATTTATGTTTTCACCAAAACGGTAGCATTCCGGACCAGGAATCGACTCTACTCAGTCGGACGCTCAGCTTGAGGGGTGATGCGCGCAATGTGTCGGCGCTGGCCATCGGACCAGTCAATGAGTGCAGAATGTGCTGTGCTATATTAGCGAGATACGACATTAAAGGTTTTCCGGTGTGCCTACCCGTGACACGGTTATCCCAGACGACAACAGTACCCGGCTTCCATTTTACTCGGCACTGGAGATCCTGGCTCAAGGCAATATGATCGTACAAAAACTTGAGAAGGTAATCGCTTTCCTCCTGCTTGAAACCGACAATATATCTTGTAAATTGCGGGTTCACGTACAACGCCTTCTCGCCCGTGGCCGGATGAGTTCTCACCACTGGGTGGATGGACCTACTTGCAATTAGTCGCTCTGCCAAACCACTACCGCCAACGAATGCCTGGACTTACGAGACCGGGTTTCGCCTGATCGTGCTGCCCTTATTAGCAGCGCTGGTGGCTTGTTCGTATCCCGAATGAACCGCTCGGAGCCCTGTCAGACGCTCGCGGAAAGCTGGGGACAGTCTTTCGTAGGCCTTTGCCTGGTTGACGAAGAGAGTATCACCACCGGCGTCAGGTACATCGAGGGCGTACAGGAAAGTGGTCCCGGGAGGTTGATTCTCATAAGTCACATCGCTGTGCCAGGCAATCGAATTGGTGCGGTTGTTCAAAAACTCCCGGAAAGATTCATCTTCGGCGCCGCGGTGAACCAGGTGGACTTCCGGAAATCCTTCGGGTGCTCCGCTGAAATACATTAATACCATGCAGCGGTAGAACTCTTGCCACGACTTGCCTGGTAGGGTGGATGTGCAGTCGGCCAAAGTATCGACCAAAGTCCAAGGCTTTCCGAATTGGAAGGGAAGCAAAATCCTGGTCTCTAAATGCAACCACCTTTTTCTGTGCTACCAACAGAGCCAATTCATCCTTCCCCTTATCGTCCAACTGAGAGAGCTGAACACCGGTGACTTCGGCACCAATGGACGCTGTAATATTCTCGACTCGGCTGCCGGGCTTCAAAAGATTCGGAAAGAAAGGGTCGGCATCTTTGCCGTGCTCATAATGCTCAAATGGTTCAAGAGGAGGGTATCTGTACGCCAGACGTCTGTTAGCGACGCGGACCAAGCCGGGCCAATGTTTTTATACGTCAAGGCCAATTTGTTGCTGGTGGGACTCACTTGACTCCCTTCTCGTTATCCCACACCGGCAGGTAACTATCAACGAATTAACAGAGATCCGCAGTGGAATTTGCCCTACGCGTACTGAGGAAATGATGCTGCTGCGAACCTGTCGGTTCCATTCAACTCTTTCTCCCTCGAAAGGCTGACCGTGGCCACATCCTTGTACGATCCCACCGAGGCCTTTGGCGGCTCTTGGACGGACGAAAACGCATTCGATGAAGCTGCTGCCATCGTGAACTGATGCTTGCAAAGTTTCTTTTAGCGAAGGTCAGTCTTTTCAGGGAAGACCAGTCCATCTTTTATATCCGACGCCACGTGGATTCATCACTTGAAATACTGTGCCGAATATCCACGGCGAACCCACCGCATCAAGTTCTATCAACCACATCAACCCGCAGGATCATGACTCGCGGAAAGCAGTACCTTGATGAGGAAATGGATTATCCGAGTCGTTGGTCGTGCTGGTGGTCATTGGGCGGTGGAGGCATCGCACGCCTTCTCGCTCGATATTGCGTGATTGCGCTGAAGATGGCAGGTACACAACGTACACAGCAAAAGTTTCCACGCCGACATCTCACTCTGGATCCCTTCCTAATTGCTCTACATGCATGTGATAAGCATTCCTACCAATGACAGCCGAATTTGCCATCCGATATGCTTTGGAGAACGACGACAAGGTGGTACCTCGCCAGCATTAGGATTTGTTTGAGCCGGTCGGTTCCCTGTGAAACGCCTCCCGACGACCAAGATCCGCAAGGACTCCTATCTAATGCCATACCATCATTGGATAATTCCTCTCCGACTGGGTTTGTGAGATGGGTAACGGTCCACCGGACGTTCAGCGTATGCTTGTCCGTTTTCACGCAATGTAACTCGGTATATCAGTGCCAGAGGGAAAAAGTACGTCATCTTGGTGAAAATCCGAGCAAGATGGGACTTCCAAGAAAAAGCCAAAAGTCTGTGCAGGCAGTATAAGACGGAACGCACTGGTACACCAAGAAAATGCTTCGATACGAGCAAGCATTGTGGCTGGGTGTGTTGTTGGTTTGATATCCTGCCCAGAACAGCCATTGCGCCATTTCACTCGATAATGTCCTCACGAGAGTTAGAACTAGAACTCAAAAAGGAGCAGGAACCTCCAATCACTACTGTTGTCGAAGACGGTTTCAGTTCTGGCAGCAGTTCTCTTGCCGAAGACAAGACCTTTATTCGGGTCGCTGGAGAGGAATCATATATTCCCATCGACAAGTATGAAGGGCGACATCGCTGGGATCCCCAATTCGAGTGGGATCCGGCCGAGGAGAAAAAGATTGTGCGAAAAATCGATATGAGAATTTGTACCTGGGTCTGCCTCGCCTTTTTCGCCTTGCAGTTGGACCGGGCAAACATCGTGCAAGCCTTGACGGACAACATGCTCGACGACCTCCGCCTTAACACAAATGACTACAACTACGGACAAACCATCTTCTATTTGTGTTTTCTCTCTGCGGAACTGCCTTCGCAGTTGATATCGAAAAAGCTGGGACCTGATCGATGGATTCCCATCCAAATGATCTGCTGGAGTCTCGTGGCAAGCTTCCAGGCCTTTCTCAGTGGGAGATCTTCCTTCTATGCCTGTCGAGCATTGCTGGGCTTGATTGAGGGCGGCGTAAGTTTTCCCATATATCATCTGATAGACCATCTGGATATCCGATGGCTGATTGACGTCCGCGCCAGTTCATTCCCGACACGATCCTCTACCTATCCTATTGGTACAAAGGCAGAGAACTCCCGGCTCGACTCGCGTGGTTCTGGACATCATACCAAGCAACTAGCATCGTCGGTGCGTTTCTGGCGGCCGCTATCCTCACCATGCGTGGTGTGAATGGGATGGCTGGATGGCGCTGGCTGTTCGCCATTGAAGGCACCCTGACCGGCCTCATCGGGATCGCCACGTACTTCTACATGCCCCCTTCGCCGTGCCAGACGGCCTCTCGATTCCGTGGCAAGGACGGCTGGTTCGGCGAACGCGAAGAGAAGATCATGGTCAATCGCATCCTCCGCGACGACCCGTCCAAAGGCGATATGCACAACCGACAAGCCGTGACACCCAAGCTCCTTTACTACGCCCTGTTGGACTGGGAGATGTGGCCCATCTACATGATCGGCCTCTCCTTCCTGATCCCCAATTACCCCGTGACACAATACTTGTCTCTGATCCTCAAGCAGTCCTTTGGCCGTTTCGAAGTCAACATGCTCACGATCCCATCCTATGTGCTTTTCATCATCAACCTGCTTTTCTGGACCTGGGTGTCCGAGAAAACCAACCAGCGCTTCCTCACCGGCCTCGTCAGCCAGATCTGGGCTATGCCTCTCCTTATTGCCTCGGAGTTCCTGCCCGGCGACGCATCGCGATGGGTCAAGTACGCTCTAGCGACTTTGCTCGTGGGCACACCATATGTGCATGCTATCCATGTCGCTATCACAAGTCGAAATGCCGGTTCTGTTCGCACTCGCACCGTTGCGTCGGCGCTGTACAACATGTTTGTCCAAGCGAGTAATATTATCGGCTCCAATGTGAGACACCAAAGAAACAATGCCCTCTTTTTGTATCACATCCCGTTGCTGTTGCTAATGTGACCCCTTATACAGATCTTCAGAAACGACGATAAACCTCTCTACCGACGCGGGTACAGGGTACTCATCGCCATCTGCGCTTATAACATGGTCCTTTTCCTCTTTGCCAAATGGTTCTACGTGTGGAGAAACAAGTGAGTCTTGCTCCTTTTCTTCGTAGCCTTCGCCTTTTTCCTTGTACACGCTTCTCATTCATCGCGCTTGGGTTGATCTATTTCTATTTGGGGCAAGAATGGGGTAGACTTGCTGATTCATATTAATTAGTGTTCGAGAGCGAAAGTGGAATTCGATGACCGAAGCAGAGCGACGAGAGTACCTGGCTTCGACGAAGGATAAGGGAAATAAGATGTTGACATTCCGATTCGCGCATTAGAGGGCTGTTCCCCCTTTCTTCTTGAATGTGCTACAAGCGCCGGCCGGGATGCATATCATCAACGCTTAGGGAGAGATATTTGACTTCGGCCCGGTATAAAGAATAGATGGATTGTCTACTTTTTGGTGCTCACACTTGGCAACCACCAAGGGTCCGGACCCCTGAATCCCGGAGGGCATCATTCTACCATCAGAATCCCTGTTCTGGTTAAGATATACATGAACAAGAAAGCCAGCGTGAACTCCCAAATGCAATGCTCAACTGTCGAGTTCCAGGTTCAGCAAGCCTTGCGAGCCCAGATCAAGTAGTCGCGGCACCCGATTGTGTATTTTTGGTCAGGCCCAATTCCTCGTAAAATGCGTCGCTCTTGGGTTCTCTGCCCAAGAATTCGATCAGCGTCTGCATTTCATCCTGGCTGCCGCCTCGTTCGAGGACCGTGTGCCGGTACCGCCGTCCTTCCTTAGGATCCATGGGGTTCTTCTTGAATACCGTGTAGAACATATCTGTCGAGTAGACCTGGGAACTCAGGTAGCCGTAGTAGCCTGCCAACAAATTGAAATGGTCAGCTTCGAGCCAGTGTAGGGGGGGGGTTAGAATCAACGAATTATGGCAGGAGACACGAAGACTTACCGGCATCATAACCACCCATTAAATGACCAAAGGTGGCTTGACCGTTACCCCAGGCATTGCCTTCCCCAAACACTTCTGGCCCATCGATCTTGCTGATGTCTTTTCTTAGGGAGTTATATATTTCGGAGATGTTCATCTTTTCCAGGGTTTCGTGATCCTCGGGCTCGTGGATCGTCATGTCAAAGATTCCAAAGTGTAGTTGTCGGAGATTGTAGAGTGCGCCGTTCAGGTGCTTGGTCTTGATCAATTTCTGGATGAGTTTGTCGGGGATACGTTCCTCTGGCGTTGCCGCGGAAGATCCCGCTGTTTCTCTCCACGAATCGTAATAATCGGATGACAATGTCGAGTAGTGTCTACTCAGCGACTTCAGCTGAGATGGTGTCCAACACCAGTTCTCCAACATTTGACTCGGTGCCTCTACAAAGTCTCTCACAGTGCTAGTGCCATGGAAGCGTGAATAAGTTGTTCGGGAGACCAGGTCGTGGATTCCGTGACCGAGTTCATGGAAGAGCGTTGTGACTTCGTCATGTTTTAGTAGACTAGGCTTCTTTGCCGTTGGTTTGGAAAAGTTGCAGACGAGGGCCGTCGCCGGATATCTCCTCGTGCCGTTTTCTTGGATGAAGCCGGGTTGAAGGTTGAAGTTGGCAGCGTGGCCGTATTTGCCGGTACGGGGAAACAAATCGAGATACAAATAACCCACGAAGCCGCCGCCTTCGCCTTCATCGTCCCAGACACTAAAGACCTGCACCTCTTCATGCCAGACAATGTCCCCACCTTTACCGGAAGAAGAAACCGCGGCACGGTCGGCGCCCACGATCTCAACGAAAGACAACCCAAATAGCTGCTCAAAGATCTCGAACATACTTTTGATGGTGGTTTGCAAAGGGAACCATTCCGAGATCAACTGTTGGTCGAGTTGGTAATCCTTTTCCTCCATCATCCGGTCGTAAAAGCGGTGATCCCAGAGATAATATCGGCCATCAAACGTCTCCCCTCGAGATTCCAAGTCTTCCTTTTTCAATGCCTTCAGTGTTTCAATCTCATCCAAGCCGCCTTGGCTCAATCTACGTCGTAAGTCGCCCAGGAAATCGTCCACGGTCTTCGTGGTCTTGGCCATCTTGTCCTCAATCCTGAAAGCAGCATGATTGGGATACCCTAGCAGGCGGGCGGCTTCATCTCGAAGAAGGACGGCTTCGCGAAATAGTGGCACATTCTGGTTGCACTTGTTTTCGTTGGTAATAAAGACTTTCTGTCGGGTCGCGCTATTGGTGGCGTATTTGAGAGTTGGGAAGAGGTCCGGATATTTGAAAGTAAGCCAGTATTTGTCGCCTTCCTTCTTGAGCAGGGACACCACATCGGCGGGGACTCCATTGAGCTCGTCGGCGGTAAACCACAAGCCGCCCTTCTCTTCATTCAGGTTCTTGGAGAAGGCAATACCCAGTTGGCTGAGTCGCTTCTTGATTTCCTTGAAACGATCTCGCTTCGGTCCCGCGGGGATATTCAGGCCGTTTCGTACAAAGCTTCTGTATTCCTTTTCGAGCAGCCTTTGAGATTCAGGGTCAAGTTTGTCTCCTCGCTTAAGCACAGCATCCACGAGCTTGAATACATCTTCTCGCATAGCCGCCTCAATGCTAAATTCATCCATCATCTTTTCAGCTTCCGTCGAGGCGTCTCGCAGTGCCCGGTTGGTAGAAACCGATTGGTAGAAACTGAGAATATGTGCCTTTAGTGTCGATTGATTTTCATCGTGGGCCATAGGAAGGAGGACATTCTGAAAGGTGGCATCCTTCTCTGAGATGGTCGCCACAATATTATCGGTGATTTTCGCGGACTTTGCCAACATCTTCTTGGTTTCTTCCAACACCGACTCCGGCGTGGCTGTGAAACTGGGAGGCGCCTGCGGAGGCCTGCGAAACTTTGCAGACGTCATGGCGGAAGTGGCAACAGGTCTGGCAGAGCCGGTAGAGGCTGATCTGAGGGGCGCGAACTGGTTCAAAAGCGAATCCAGCCGGAAA
The DNA here is from genome assembly GCF_000835555.1 of Rhinocladiella mackenziei CBS 650.93. Taxonomy (NCBI): domain Eukaryota; kingdom Fungi; phylum Ascomycota; class Eurotiomycetes; order Chaetothyriales; family Herpotrichiellaceae; genus Rhinocladiella; species Rhinocladiella mackenziei. The sequence continues at coordinate 2,221,506 of NW_013550599.1, forward strand.
GGAGCGCGAAAGGGAGCCAGGATGACGAGGCACACGATGGGAAAGAGGGCAGCGAAGGAGAGGAGGACAAGGAGGTTCTTTGGTCGAGCCAGGATGACTGATGAGGAGGCTTATATCAGGACATGAAGCAGAATACTGGTGCAATCAGGCGGTAAGTACTAGATGATGGTTATCTAGCCAACAGATGTGGTAGGAAAGGAAAGAAGAGCAAACAGATGGTAGAATATAACGAGGTTTCCAAGATGCGACACGAGACGAGACTCAGTCAGCAAGGACTTCGGCCAATATGCGATCAGACCAGGATTGAAGTGAGGCGCAGCAATGCGTTTGAGAACCTGGAGTTTTTGTTTTGAAGCTGGAGTTGCGTCTCCCGCATTTCGCGGTTCGTCCAAAACCGGCTTAGGCAGAAGACCTCCTTTCTCGTCTTCGCTGTCCAACTTTTTAGTCTATTGGTACCATTCTCGCATGACTCGATCAGAGATGACGGTCAATCCAGCAAGTTCCCGGGATACGGTGTACATCATGCGGACTTGAAGCATTTCAAACCAGGCCTGCCTCATGATCATAGGTAGGGCCAGGTAATTCTAGCGGGAGTCTCTTTGATAGGAGGATGTCGTGACGTCTGCTGAGGTTTGAATATGCGATTACTCAATGTCAGATCGGGAAGATGACTATATAATGTAATATGCTGCTGCATCCATCACACGCCCAAATCTCGGATCGAATGCTCGATCAGCCCCGCGAAAAGTATCCTGGTCAACCTAAAAGCGTGGCAATGGTGGAATATCTCGACAAACTTCGGCATGGATAGAACATCTCTGAGAAGGAGACGGGAGGCGTTATTTTAATGCTGCTTCAAGCCCCTGAGACCGGCCAGCCTTGCCACAGCAGCACGTGCCTGGGGTTCTGCATGTTGTATTCCATTGGTTTTATCTACTAGTAGATCAGCTGTCGAAACATTTCTGAATTGTGGCAGCATGCCCACTGGCCGAGGGATGTGACCAGCTGGGTCACCGGTCTTTCAGACATCTGATTTCCAGCATCTGGAACTAGCGTTAATCTCGATGATCGAGTATGGACGAAAATCTCTTTCTCGTCGCGTGACCGGGTTTGGGCTTGCTTGTTACGAATCTGAGTGTCTGGCCTTTGAGCTGGCTTCCAAACTTTGGTGATGCAATATCTGATATGTCCATCTCACGCGACAGCTCGCTTGATCAGTCAGTGGTGTCAGGTAATGAGATGATGGCGTTCTTGTCGAAGGCAGAATTCGAATTGGGCCAATCCAAATGGAAGTGGTTGAATAATGTCCATATGTAGATCCCGCCATTGACAATACGCTCATAGCACGCTTATTGGCTAGCCTGGCCGCAAGGCTCTAAGCGGGCTTTGGCTATCTGAGTTTTCCCGCCCAAATCTGCGCTATCGGCGGTTAAGAATCCGAATACGAGATGTTTCATTCGACGAGAATCCCACCGAGCCCTGGATCAGGGAGAACCTAATCTACAGCATTGTTCATGATATCACTCAGGTCCTTCATAGTCGTGAACACAACCACCTATGATCCTTTCTGTGACGAGAAAGAATGGAAGACGGCAACCTGACAGACGTAATCAATCTGAAAACCGACACCCACTCGTACCATATCCGTTTCACCAGCTTCGGAAACGCCGGCAGCAAGCCTCTGATATTCATCCACGGCACGCCATGGTCGTCAAAGGTATGGGTGCCGTTGGCACGGGCATTTGCTGAGAGTTTCCATGTCTATCTCTTCGATAACCCGGGGTACGGCGAGTCGCCGGGCGGAACGCCGATATCATCTTCTGGGAAGGAGCTTGATGTGTCGTTGGCAGGCCAGGCCGAAGCATTTGCGAAGCTCGTCGAAGCGTGGAAACTTCCTGGGCCACCCCATGTCATAGCCCATGATATTGGTGGCTTGATTTCGCTTCGGGCAAATCTGTGTCATGGTGTGGAGTACGCAAGCTTGTGCCTGGTCGATGCAGTGGCGGTCACCCCATTTGGGTCGCCTTTCTTCCGGCTCGTGGCCGGCAATTCGGATGTATTCAACATGATCCCGGATGGCCTGATGGAAGGTCTGATTCGAGCATATATACAAGGGGCGGCGTTCAAGCGTCTGGGTCAGGAAGTCGAGGATATGCTCGCAGGGCCATGGTTAGCCACTGGGCTTCAGCGGAAGGCGGGATTCATCCGGCAGATGAAGCAGGCCGATAATCGACATGTAGAAGACGTGGAGCCGAGGTACCATGAAGTGGGCGAGAGGATTCCTGTGAAGATTATCTGGGGCAAGGAAGACGCTTGGATTCCCGTCGACAGAGCGGCCAAGCTTGGAAAAATGATCGGAACAGATGAGGTTGTCATCGTGGCAGGCGCGGGGCATCTGATTCATTTTGATCAGCCGGTCCGATTGGCTGTGGAGTTGTCAAGTTGGCTGGCGAGGGTTGCCTGAGCAGAAGAATGCCGATGGAAGGGGAGAGGAAAGAAGAATGCCATGTGCTTCGCGGCGAGGCAACATTTTTCATATATGAAAGACTAGTGAAAGGGCGCGCCAACGATGCATGGGTATATCACCCAAAAATTCATCACGAGTCTGATTGTACCGTTTGACTACAACACTCATCAGCGCACCACAAAGGACTTCGTTGTCAAAGACGTACGAAAGCCAGTCCATGCCCTCATTAATGCCTTTGCCGTCGATTACCGAGCATGCGACGATGCTCCAATTCCGATCTCTCAACTCACCCAGTTTGAGAGCTTCGGAAATTTCTCCCGCCCCTTGTGCGCCCGGCTGTTCACGGTCAGTTCAGTTAGCGGCCGATTTGCTGATGCTCATACTTGATCTTGCTTGTTTGCAAACACTAGGAGTGCGGCGTCTTTCAGTTCGTCTTCGTTCAACATTGATCGCAACTCGTCGGCGGCAATTTCCAAGCGCTCAATATCTGTCGAGTCAACGACGAATATCACGGCCGCTGTGTTGGCGTAGTATGATCTCCAGTATGGCCGTATGGAGGTCTGGCCACCAAGATCCCACACATCGAAATTTAGGTTGCCATACTGGACGGATCTGCGGGCCAGTTAGTCAAGTCGAGATCCATGCGCTGGAGAAGAGACGGACTCGACGTTGAATCCAATGGTTGGTATCGTCGTCACTACTTCGCCGATCTATGACGATTAGACTGGCCCTTCTAGCACCGACGATGATGACCCACTTTCAGCCTGTATAGGAGAGTAGTCTTGCCAGCATTGTCCTTGCCCAAGTTGGTCAGCAAATGATCGATCGTCCTTGGAGATGCTCTCGGCCACATACAAGACCAAGGATCAATATCCGAATGTCTTTCTTGCCCCAGATCAGGCCAGTCAATAATTTTGATATTGTGCCCCCCATAATTATTCGTCGAGTCGTTCGGCAGTGAGCAGGACAGGAAATGAAAGAGAAGAAGCGGTCACAATACCATCCCGGTTGTTTCTGGAGTCACGTTTGTACAAAGACTTTTGCGCACCAGGTTGAGGCCGAGACAGTATCGTCGGTGTACCACGTTGTTTATGGGTAGATAGACAAAGTCGGATGAATTAAAGACGGTCAAGAGGCAAAGGTAAGACGTCGTTTTGACGAAAGCCTTGAGGCTGAAGCCACTTGGCGGAGACCAGCCACAGAATCGCCGCCACAGTTTCGCCCAAGCGCATGCTTGCCAGAATGTCGTGGAGAAAGTGGTCTCCACTCTCCCGCAGTAGGACTTTACGTCGAGAAAACCTCTTCACGCCTATATAGCCAGACATGATATAACCGACTAGATCCCCTAACAGTCTCTACCGTCCCTGCGCAATTGAGATCCGCATCGCCCTCTGGGTGTGACGACGTCCTCTGCCACCAAAAGCGACCGACAAAATGGTTGGCAAAAAGAGTGGAAAGGCCCTCCTGCGGGAGGAAGGCCTGGAAAGAACAGACAACAATATGGAATTGACATCCTGGCCTCAGATCATGGCTATCAACCAGAAGAATTACTACACAGGTGCGACTCCGTGATCGGAAGGTTCTACTGGGGACTAATATGCTTTACAGATTATCTCAAACGGGACGAGCAGATTTTGGCCGTTCGGTCACAACAGGAGGAGGCTCGAAATAGGATGATCAAACAAGCCAAAGACCGTGATAGAGCACTGGCGCAAGGGCGAAGCATCGGCCCAGACGGAGATATCGAGATGGAAGAGGGCGAGGAAGAAGCGGAAGATGAAGCTTCCAGCGGTGCTAGAACCATCGTCATCCACATCGGCTCCCAGAATTTGAGAGTGGGCCTGGCCAACGATGCTCTCCCCAAGACAGTCCCGATGGTTATTGCACGTCGAGCACCAATGTCGGAAAGTGAAGAAGGGGACGGAGAACCGGCGCCAAAGAGAGCGAAGCTGGATAACGGAGAGTATCCTCCTGAACCGGAAAAGCGTTTTGGTGAAGATTTTGCGAAGAAATTCGCTGGCATGTCCCAAGATCTCAAAGTGCGAATGAGGATGAACAAGAGGAAGGTGCTGCCACAATCCAGGGATATGGTCACAAGCTACAACCGGAGACATACCCCCGAAACCATCACAGAACACAATGACACGATGCGCATCGAATGGACCGACACGACAGGTAAGGGAAAGGGCGCGCCGGAATACATTACCGGCAAAGCTGCTCTGCGTATTCCCGACCTGTCGACTCCGCGATACAAGTTGTTCTGGCCTATTCGTAACGGGTGGATCAACGAAGCAGAGTACAACTCCAAGCGCTTCTTGTACGAAGACATTCGAATTATTGTCGAAGACGCCATCAAATCTCAACTGGAGCTCAAGATTCGCACACGCGCCGACTGGGCCCAGTATAGCTGTGTGATTGTCATTCCGGACTATTATGAGAGAACTTACGTTACGAGTCTCCTCGACATGGCGATATCCGAATTCGGCTTCGGAAGAGTATGTTTCATCCAGGAGAGTTTGGCGGCTTCATTTGGCGCCGGCTTTACCACATGTTGTATCGTTGATATTGGTGCTCAAAAGACCTCGATCTCATGTGTCGAAGATGGAATGATCATAGACAACTCCCGTGTCAACCTGAAATACGGCGGGAAGGACATCACGGAAGCCTTCGTCAAGATGACCATTTACAACCATTTCCCGTACTCAGACATCAACCTAAATCGTCGATACGACTTCCAACTTGCCGAGGAGCTCAAGCAAAAATACTGCACCATGACCGAAGCTGATGTGTCGGTACAACTGTATGATTTCCATCTTCGAGCTCCGGGCCAGGACACTAGAAAATACTCATTCAAGATCTACGACGAGGTTATCCTTGCTCCAATGGGCTTGTTCAAACCCCAAATCTTCGACGACAACGGTAAACTCAATGGTCGCCGTAAGCTTGTCGACAAATCCTATGACATCTACGACGGCAAACCAAATGACCCTAGCTCATCCGCGCAGGCTGAGATTCTGACTGCGATTGCTCCCGAGGAAGTTCTGACTTCAACCACCAAATCCCATGCCAAAACCAATGGCACCACCAACGGTACCACCAACGGTGTCACCAACGGAACGAAAGACGAGCCCTTCAACGATTCCCGCCGACCTTCATTCAGTAACATCAAGGAAATGGACGCTACGCCCCAGCCCTCGGCCGCAAGTTCTCCGGCCCGGAACCTAGACGGGACGCCGGCGCCAGACGACAATGATGGTGCTGCCCCGCGTGACGAGAAGCCGAAAGTCGAAGAGGAGGAGGAAGAGCCTGTCAGCATCGAACGCCGGGACGACGTCCTTCCCATCTACCCTCTCCCCAACGCGATCGTCACATCTATCACGCATGCAGCACGAGGGTCTGCACAGAAGACCAGCGACCTCCTCGGTGGTATCATGTTGACTGGTGGCACGAGCATCATTCCGGGCCTGGCGTCACATCTCGAGGAGTCATTGAAAGGTACACTTCCGGGCTACAGTAAGGACATTCTGATTGGCCGTCCACCAAGAGAATTAGATCCTCAGGTGGTGGTCTGGAAAGGAGGAGCGGTGTTCGGGCGTATGAGTCGGACGAATGATAGCTGGGTCAACGCAGCTCTATACGAGAGGTTGGGAGACAGAGTCCTCGCTCATAAATTGATGTGGGCGTGGTGAGCTGCAGGATATGACTGCAGAGGATATTGACGTGACAGTCATCACTATTATCCGAAATGGAAGAGATTCATGAAAGACCGGGAAAAGCCAATAATAACTTTGTTGGTTCGCTATCTTGCTGTCCAAAGACAAAACAACGAGACTGGCGCCGTTCGGCAACAAGCCTGCGTCAATACTCTTCTGCATGTTCTCATGTCGACAGACGGAGTCCCGCTTGCCGCCAAAGAAGAAAAGTGGTGCCTTGACGAGATAATTCTCGGGCGAGGTCGCGGCAAAGGCCTTGTCCGTGTACGACCGTCCACATTGATTCTGGGTGGGCGTCCAGCACTGATGTTCCCGTGGGAGCGGTGAAGAGTTTCCAGTACCAGTACACGTCATAGTTGAACAATTTGTTCGAGAACTCGAAGGGCTTGGGCATGGGCGGAGCATTTGCTAGACTCAGCCGCCGACTTTCGGGTGAAAGTTGGAGAAGCACGGGCATCCTGGCGGGAACAGATGTCAACTGGGGGAGAGTCGATAGTGTTGGGCCTGAGGAATAGAAGGCGGTTCAACTGACCGAGTCGTGGCCGACACTGATGATCTTGTCAAGACTGTCCTTCTTCGATGTTCTGGGCTAGTAGTCGCAAACTGTATGCTTCCATGTCAGACGACTTCGATGAGCCTCCATATCTCAGACAGTCGATTGCTATGATTATGAAAGATGGAGCGGAGGAGTCGATCCTCACACAACCAGCGAGGTTTATGTAATTTGATATCACGTGAATCTGGGGAGGCCGACATCACGTGATATGGAGCCTTGTCGATTCTTATTGGCTCAAATATTTCCACGAAATATCCTTTTTGCGTTCATGCGCTTTACACTCGTTCTAAATTACAATCTTTTCCCGACGTGTTGACTTCTTTTGAAGCCTATCCTCGTCAGGATGATGTTTTCGCACTTCGTCCCCCAACCGTGATTTCGAGCCAACCTACACACAACTCGTCGCAATGAGCGATTCCAAATCGCAGTATGTGGACTCGGCCTTCCAGACAAGTATGCCTTCAACTTCCCTTTCGTCGGTATGCACTTACATTCTCTAACACCGTTCGAAACCAGCAATTACAACAATCCTGCTTGGCCCATGCTGTCCGACACAAGTGTCGACCTACCCCATATCGACTTATTTCTCATCATGCCAGCGTCCTGGATCTCATCCGCGGACGCCTCGCGAAAGAGCCACACCGGGGTCTATTTGAGCGTAGCACGACGAACTTGTTTGAATACCTAAATTCAAGGCCCCTATTTTTTCTTCCTCTCGCTCATTGTTTACATTCTCAATCCCATCCACCCCCAGACGAACCTTCTCCGGATTTGATCCTGAAACCGGGACCCGAGCAGAGTGAAACATCAGCGGATATCGGCGCAGATACCGAAGACTACGGCGGAGAGTTTGAGGGTGATATCGTGGAACAGGCAGAATTCAGCGGGGATGATGATTCTCAGGGTCTCGGGGGCTCTGCGGCATCGAAAGATGCTCAGCGGGTGGTGACCTCTGCTAGAAAACGTCAACCACGAGAAAATTTTGTCGTCAAAATCCCGGCCGTGAATGTTTCTGGCGCCATTGAAACAATGAGGCTCGCACGTGAGCATGGCCTGACGAGTGAGGAAGTCGTTCTCCAACCTGCATCGCGCGGGCTGGAAAGACAGGAAGTAATGCGCACCCTCCGGCGCAATGAGGACATACTTGCAGCCAAGATGAGAATCGACCTTCAGGAGTCACGACAGCAGAGTGAAATGAAGGCAATCCTCCAGCAGAGGGGAAAGCTGCCACTGATGGCCAAGTTGACTCGACAGAAACTTCTCCGTATTCTCAGTTGCAATGATGTGGTCATCATTCTGGCCAAGACAGGTTCTGGAAAGACTACCCAAGTGCCTCAGATCATTCTCGATGACCAAATAATGTCTGGTAATGGACCATCCACCAATATTGTCTGTACACAGCCTCGGCGTTTTGCAGCTACGTCCGTGGCCCACAGGGTGGCCTATGAACGTCGCGAAAGGCTGAGAAACAGTGTCGGCTTTCACATTCGCGATCAAAATTGGTCCCCCAATCGCCTAGGCAGCATTGTGTACTGTACCACGGGAATCCTTCTCAACCGGTTGATCAGTGATCCGCAGGGGACCTTAAAATACCACTCTCACATCATAGTGGACGAAGTCCACGAAAGGGACATCCAAATTGATTTGGTGTTGACGCTTCTCCGGAACGCCGCTCGGGAGGCAAAGGCGACTGGTCAGAATTTCCCTAAAATCATCCTCATGAGTGCCACAATTGACGCAGGAATGTTTATTGACTATTTCAAGGAGCCCACGAGCGAAGGCACCGCCCTTCGGGTTGCGTGTTTTGAGGCAGAAGGATCCAGCGCCCACGTTGAGACTTACTACTTGCCCGATATCTTGTCCGAAATTTCACAGGCCGGCAGTTTGCATCCCACTGCGCAGACTTTGCTGCAAGGCAAGAACCCGAGGATATCCAGCGCTTCTTATATTGAACGCGAGATGCAATTTTCTACCCATCAGGCAAATTCAGCGTCCGATTTCATAAGAACAGACGAAACCTCCCTACCAGGCATGTTATCTGTCCAAGATACAGACTCGTCTTCTTCCGACGAGACCGCCGGGCAATACACTGGACTCGTTGCCGCAGTGATAGCTCACATCGTAAAGAGCAAGCCTCAAGGTGACTTGTTAGTTTTTCTCCCTGGAAAAGCGGACATCGACACAGTCTGGGATCTTCTGACACAGGTGGATCCGCTTGGCATCAATTTTAACAACAATCAGCAATTCAGGCTTTTCAAACTTCATTCTCAACTTCGCGCTTCAAACTATGGCGTTTATGATCCTATACCACCGAGCTGTAGAAGGATCATACTGGCCACAAACATTGCCGAAACTTCTGTGACATTGCCTGATGTAAAGTATGTCGTGGACACCGGTAAAGCGCGAAGCTCATTGTGGGATCCTGTTACACTCAAAAGAAGTTTGCCATATCGTTGGATCTCCAAAACAAATTCCATCCAGCGACGAGGCCGAGCGGGACGTGTTCGAAACGGTCATTATTATGCCCTCTTTTCGAAAGAACGGTACGAGTCATTTCGAACCATGGGTAGTCCCAAGATCAAAATGAACGACCTGGTGGAATTCGCTTTGCAACTCAAGACGCAACCGCAGAAAATTGATCTAACTAGATTCTTGAACGACACGATCGAACCACCGAGCCCACAGAATGTGAAACGCGCTCTCAAGTCATTGCAAACCCTGGGCGTATTAACCAAAAATGAAGAACTCACGGGTTTGGGGCAGTTTCTCTCCCGATTTGGGCTGCATCCAGCCTTGGGCAAAGGTATCTTGCTCGGCGCTCTTTTCGGCTGCCTTGAGCCCATGCTGATTCTTGGATGTCACGGTGGTTGAGGCTTTTCGGGAGTATCATAACGCGTATCAAGCGGGTGACATCTCTCATATGCAGTTTTTGCGTGAGAAAAAGCTCATTCAACATCGTTCTTTTCTCGATATGATGATAACGAGCCAGGCTGTTCACACGGTTTTGGCAGAGGCCGGATTGCTGCCCAGTGTCCAGCTTGGGAAAAGTGTATTCGAGCTTTTGCCCGAATCATTGAATTGGAACTGTAACAACATGACGCTTGTGAAAGCGATTGCCGTGAATACTGTGACGCCAGAATTGGCCGCCTGGCGTGGGGAGCCCAAATCAAAAAGAACGACCGCTTGGTCCTTGGATAATCGAAATCTCCGAGGCCTCCTCTCACCAAGCAGCGTGAACGAGGAGTTGACTCCGTCAGCGCGCAAATTAAAACGACAATACCGCTCTCCTGGCCGCTTAATGGCATATCTATGGAAACACGCAGCATCAGGATCATCGGATCTCACCGAGTTCGTTTGGCTTGAGCACACATCCATGGTGACACCTCTGATGGCTGTCTTGTTCTGTTCGGGCGTCTCGCTGGGGCCCCATCCCAGACTCATACTCAATGAATGGCTCTCCCTAGCGTTTTCCATACAAGACGATTCGCTACCCGGGTTGATATCGGGTCAAAGTGCACGAATTATGCTGGAACTGAGGAAGACGATAGACCGATTCATCAGCCTTGCATGGAACGATCTGGAAGCATTGGATCAAGCAAAGCGAGAGCAATCCGAGCATCTGCCTACTCCTTCAAAACAGCCTTCATTCCCCAAACTATTCGACAGTAAGCTCAGAAGAGTCATGGTCGATGCAGTGGTGAGGATGCTCGATGAGGACGAAGCTTTTTGGAAAGATTTTCGAGAAAAGCAACGTGCTAAGAACATCGCCCATTTTGCCAAAGCCAAAGAGAACGAAAATGCTTTGTACAAAATTGACGATGGGCCTCTGAATTCTTTGCAATCTGCTCCGGAACCTAAGGAGATGGGGAAAGCTGAGCCAACCCATAGTGGATGTTCCATTGTCGAACAGGACGACACCGACGGGTCGAGATACAAATCACTATCTTCTATGAACGCATGATAGCTGGGCATCTTCAAGAAGCACAGTTTGGTCCCTTTTGCCGTTGCCGAATGACTGGCGGCCTGATTCGAGTGTTGGCATGAGTCAGGGACCAATTTCCATGATGTATTATATCTTGAATGGCGATAGACAACGATGCCTATTGTGTATATCAAAACTGGCAGCAACTTCTATAAAAGTCGGCATTTCGGGTCTGGAAAGCGTGGAAGTAGAATTCCGCCCTGTACATCAATACATATTTTGGGTGTGAGACCATCAGATTGACCCGTGCTGCGGACAATCGCAAAGTCGTAACCGTCAAACTACTTGTCCGCCTGGAGGCAGATGCTGAGAAGGACGCTAATCCCTTTGGTCGCAGTCAGCTTTTCCAGAACGAGGATCACCCTCTCGTCGACGATTTGGACACAGCCGAGGCCTACAAATTGAGCTGGGCGCTGTTGATACATTCTTTCAATGTGACCTACAACGGCTCGAGACTGCACTGGGCTTATCAACGTGACCGTGGGGATGGCCTTTTTATTTGGTGGATGAAGGAGTGTGAATCGAGTGTTCAACAGAAATTGAAAAGGAGAATCCAAACATTGAGATAAAAGTAGAAACGTAGTGTTGGGCCAGGAAAAGAAACCCTGACTACGAATGAGAATGAAACTGGTTCTTTGCCTTTTTATCCGAACGAGAGCAGATTGGTACTCCGAATTGATCGACAAGGCTGAGAAAGTTGAAACGACCACTCCCTTAATTTCGTTCTTCAAACAAGAGGTCAATAAGTTATATAAATTTTATGCATTGATGGATAATGTTACATCAAACTTCCTCACCGCGATGCAGTGATCCTTGCGGAGCCATATGCGGCCGCGATGTCGAACATTGTCATGTTGATGCTTGCGAAGGGGACAGTTTTATTGGCGAAGTCAGTTGGGTTGGAGATACTGCGTGCAACGAGGCAGTCTATATCGGCGGGGTCGAGATATGATAGTTGCAATGATGGTTTGTGAGCTGTTGGGATTAAGGGTTCCTGCGCCGCGAGGGTTGGGTACATGGCTGTTTGGCCTGGTGGGAGGAAGTTTGACAAGCATGTCGCTGGTCGAAGAATGGTGTACGTATATCCTTCCGGAGTTGGGAATGGCTCTTTGACCATGTTCGCAGTGGCGGATTTATCTGTGTAGTATTTCGCCATCCGACCCGGGGGGGAGTTCTTGACGTTGGAATACTGATCTCCCGCGGTGACAGAAACGAGGATTACATGCTTGACGCCGGTACGGAGAGAGACAGAGAGGATGTTGCGGGCGTGGCGGCATTCTGCTTTTGGGTCATTGGAGTGTGGGCTGACGTTCAGGAAGACAGAGAGAGAGATGGAGGATCGTCGAAGTCTCTTTGGAAGAGTATGACTCTGCTCGGGTCAAGAGCGAGGAGGGATTAAGATTTTTCTGAGTGGTTGTCCCTGACAGAGGTATGAATAGTTAATGAGACTGATAAACTGCCGGACTTTGAGGTCGAAAGGAATCCCTTGATGATACTTGTGCCTTGGGTGCCTGTGGCACTAGTCACGAGGATGGTGTGCCTTGAGAAGACATGGCGATTTGAGTGAAAATGCTTTTGAGTCTTCGACGTTCATTTGAGAAATGGCATTCATATGTATGCCTTCAAATGGTCTCGGCGATCGTCGCCTTGTGCAAGGGCGATGAATGCAGTTGTCGCCCGAAACGGATGTGTCGTTTCGAAGAGCAAAAAAACGATAGGCTCACAACCATAGCGTTTTGAGAAGAATCTCTGTTCAGTCAACCACGACCCAATTGCGGCCCCAGCATTGATTTCACTGATTGGGATATTGCACTATAGCCGTCTTTGTGTAAAAATCAGGCTTCCAGATCCAATAGACCGTCGCTCTCGGCCGGGACATGTATCAAAAACGTATTCGTCCGTCTAGATTGGTGCATCATGTGCGATAGCATGGACCCTTGCCAAACGCCTTTAGCTATTTCGTAAACATGCCCCGAGCCCGATCCAAACGCTGGGGAAGCCGGATGGCTGTGGTCCAATCCTTGGAACAAGAAATCTCCAGGTGGCCTACTCCCGGCCTCTCAGGGCTGGCGGATGTTTCACTGGCCAGGGGTTGATTGATGATATAGAATCGAGTCAACACAGTGTCGAGGGGAGTCTATTTTGAGGGTAAATATCGGTTTTTGTGCTGAAATGGCCGAGACTTGATGGGCTATGTAGACTGCAGAAGCCTTGTACGTATCCATGCCAAGACAAGGCTGTCGCTGACTCTGCTGTCCTGGCTATGTTTCTCAATAGCAAACAGTTTTGTGGAAAAACGCCGTACAATAAGAGCAAACGCCTTTTATCAGAAGATGCCAGGTGGTCCTGTAAGGTTGTAAGTGAAGGCTCAAAGCTTTTCTCCGGAATTGGATCGGAGGTTCGCCGTCGGTCAATCGAAAATTGGTGTCTATGGAACGGTCGTCGGTTGCTAGGTAAGGCAGTCGTCAACCGTTATGCATGCTGGCCTAGTGCCAGTTTGTCCGGAGTTGGAGAGGATTGTGGACAGGAATTCTGATTTTCAAGTAACATTGCTCTAACGGGACTCTAGTTTTTTGGAGTCTTGATCTTGGCGAGATGGACGTGCTTCTGCGAGAGTTGATGAAGTGAACGATGTGACAAAGGAATGCTCCTTCGGCTTGGAGTTGATTGCCCGTATCATTCCGCTTGAAGAGATTTTCCAGTCGTCGTAATTCAAGTTGACTTCCCCTTCCCCTTGAGTTTCCATAGCTGGAACAGCCGGGTAAAATACCAATCGAAAATACCGTTCCACGTATACCCACCAAATAAGTAATAGACAACCCAGCTCTTGTGGCCCTCCCAAATCCACCTTTTCCTGGCATCACTCAATAGCCATCTCCAAGGCCACGGTCCAGCTCCTGGAAGGATCTGTCTGACGACACTCTCGGCGTATGCTTCATTTGGCATGGCGCCTTCTTGTGAATGCGTTTGGCGTCGGATATAGCCTTCCTCCGCAGGAGCGTACCAGCTGTTTTCCGGTAAAACTCGGGCTTTATGATCCGCGATCCTGGACTTGACGCCGCCAGTGACAACGGTGATGACTTTGACGCCGAAAGGAGCAACTTCGACTCGCAAAGTATCGGCATATGCGCGCAAGGCTGCCTTGGAAGCGTTGTATCCCGCACCAAAGACATATGGAACTACACCAGCCACACTGCCTATCATGACGATTGTGCCCTTGGCTTGGACGAGGAGAGGTGAGAAGAAGACTTGACAAAGGCGCATGATGGCGAATAGATTGACGTCGAAGATCTTTTTGGCATCTTCAATATTGATATCGAGAGCTGGCATGATATACGACACACCGGCGTTGTTTACTAATACGCCCTTGTCGTCAGCGGAGAACCATTGCATCTCCGAAGCAGGTACTTACTCAGATAGTCAAGACCACGACCGGCAGTCAATTTCTCGATCGAAGCGCGGCAGGCGAGGATGGATTCGTCATTATCCACCACTAATGGCAGAGTCTCGATACCCTTCTCTGACAAGGTGGTTAACTGCTCCGTCGAGCGAGCCGTTGCAAATACACGCAGCCCACGCGCATGAAGAGCGAGGGCGAGAGCGTGGCCTATGCCTCCAGATGCACATCCGGTAATGAGAGCTGTTTTCCGCTCGTCCTTGGCCGACATTTTGGAGTCGACCGGGGATTCAAGGGCAGACTGGACGAAGAAAGGAGGAATTTAGTGTACAATGACGGTGTCTGAGTCGGCGAAGGGACCTCATTTTATACTGAAGAGCTAGAAATGCCCCCTAATCCTTATCGATAATCGGAACCTCGGTAGGGCGAGAACCGGACAATAACCGCAACTCGGAGGAACTCAGGTTTTGACGAATGAATCTCCTTTCTGGACCAACGAGGGAGCTCTGAGACTTGTTACAACCAAAGAGAAATGATTGGGCTGACGTCTGATGGAGCAGTTGAAAAAAGGTCCGAAGCTAGAAAGGGCCCAGGCAATGCGACTCCGTCCAGCTGCTCAGTTCTCAGCTCTTCATCCCCCCGCTGCCCCGCGTTTTAACGCCGGTGAGGCTGCTTTCTTGGGCCCCTTTGGTTCCTCCGCATATGCCAAAGATAGAGTGCAATAGCACGATGAGAGATCTACAGGGACAGCCCACTCGTTCTAGGAGAAGCCTGTGTTCAAACGCAGCCTTGGAACAGCCCTTAACCCCTCTCTGCCAACTGCTAACACTTTTCGGTTCTCTTCCTTCTCCCAGCTCAGAGCCTGGCACATGACCGGGTAGCAAATGCAATCCAATTGGCTTACGTCGATATAAGATCAGGCGTTCACCATCCCAGCCAGAGTCTGCTCACTCATTCACTAGATAGTTTCGGTCTTCCCTGCCCTCGTCGAGAAGCTCATTGAGCACGGTCAACTGCTACGTTCGCCCACCATGTCCACAGCAACCACCACCACGACGTCTCCGGACAAAGCCTTCCTCGACGCCTTCATCTCGCTCCTCTCCCGCTCCTATCTGACGACCCCTCTCACCACGGCCTTCATCACCGAGATCGACAAGACTCCCCCCACCTCCAACCCGTCCGATGTAATGACCACTGAACGGCTGACCCAACACTTCACTCTGGGCATCACGGCTGCTGCCAAAAGTAACATTGTGCTCGTAGAGTCCGGCGATTTCACCGCTGCGGCTCTGTGGGAACCCCCTGACTTCTGCGGTATCCCCCCCTCGCAAGCACGTCGAAACCCTGGACCAATCCTGCAAGAATGGCGGAGCACCGCTCGCAAGCTCAAGGCCCAATATCTGTCCCTCCCGGACCAAGGTCCGCATAGCTACGACCAGCCCGCGGCGCCCAGCCAATCCTCTGGTGCCCCTTCTGAGGACCCCTACCCAACCGACTTCAACAAGGACATTGATTTCGAGACCCGTCCGTTCTACCATCTTGCCATCATCGCACGAGATCCGGACGTCGACCCAAAACAGAGTTTTGCGGCCATGAAGGCGTGCGTGGACGTGTTTTTGAAGAAAGCCAAGGACGAGGAGGTGCCTGTATATTTAGAGACGGCGAGCGAATCGGCCAAGAAAGAATATGAAGATATGGGATTCAAGGTCTGTGAGGAAGTTGTGATTGGGAAAGGTAGGGTGAACGCTAAGGGCTGGCCGCAGGAGGGAGGCGAGGGCGTACCAACTTGGGCCATGATTTGGGATGAGCATTTGAATTGATGGGGAGAAAGACAGGCGGAAAGACATGTCATGACATTTATATCGATACGTGTATTTGATCGAGACGAGACCATTGTCGGCCATATATATATGGATGATGAATGGCTCGTCAGGAAATACTGGTTGCAATGTCTCTCCCTCTTCCCTGGACCCCGAACTCTACGGACGACAGTTGTGCTCACATGGCATGAGGAACCGAGACTGTGCAGCAATACATCCCGCACGGCGTGTAACCAGAGGATGATTCTAGACCACATGTAGCAGGCGTTGGTCCCCCGGAAAAAAAAAAAAAAAAAAGTGCACAACGCGGAAAGCGGTATTAGCCTGGTCGTGACTGTATGAAGATAATGTCATCCAGGTCAAACATCTAACATTCATTAGGCCAATTCTGGCTGACCCATTTGGCAATCAATGTTGTCATATTCTCATCAGGGATATACTTATCCACATCGTCGTCTGAGTACTCCAGGCCTAAGAATTTTAGGCCTAGGATGACCCACGGTTGAATGTACTCGTTGAAGACCACGTCAACGACGGCATCCTCGAGGTCAATATTCGCCGGGTTGATGGTCGATTGGATGCAGTTCGGAACACGGTAAAACGATATCGGCGAATGCACGGTGTCGTCGCCATCATCACCTGCGTCGTCGACGGTAGTATAGCCTGGTGCCAGAGGTCTTTCGTTGGTTATTGAGATCTGATTTTGGCCGTGGATGGGTATTGGTTGCTCTGTGACAACGATATCTTCGAGGATGCCCATTTGCTGTACTGGAGCAAGTTTCCACAATGCCAGTGATGGATCAAAATTTTCGAAAATTTCGCCGCCTCTGTTCAACAAGGAAATGAGATTCTTGGCTCTGTCATAGGGCACGTCTTTGAGATGGTGGAATCCACTCGTGAAGGGACACACAATGAAGGTGGAATCTTTGGTGAAGGCGCCTTGAAAGATGTCGAAGCGAATTGCTCCGGTATTGGAGATCACCAATCGTGGCTTGTCTGCGCGTCTGGTATCACTGACGATACCCGGGAAAACCTCATCTTCCAGCCAGCTGAAGATGCTACTGTTGCTCGGGTATTTGGCACGACTCATCCAGAGGTCTCTCTTCGAACAACCGAAGATTTGATCCAAATCCAGCGCTCTCCGAGCTTCTTGAATGGCTTTGCTAATATTTCGACCCCGGTCGGAATGGAAAGTCGAGGAGTTGTGGCCAGAATGATGATAAAGCGAATACAGGTTGTTGTCAATATATCTTCTGAAAAATGTCGGGGAAGAGGACCGGCTCGTGTTTGATGGGAGACCACTGATAGATTGAAACCCGATGGTCTCCATGAAGCGGCCACTGGCCAATCCATAGGATTTGCCATCAAATCTGCGGTAGTCTCGGATATGGTAATGGCCACCGAAAAATTGAATAGGCGTATCCCACTGAACCGATCGAATCGCTTTGAAAATCATATCGAATTCTTCAGACTGAACAGCTGAATGTCCGATGACCACAAACAAGTCAATGTCTCGATCACGGATCGCCTCTTGGAACCATGGTTCTTGGATTGTTTTCTCCACTTTCCGAACGATAGTGTTGTTATAATTTTGCTCGAAATTGTATATAAATCCAAATGCCATGATCCGAATCCCTTGCATCCTGGTGGTAAATTTCTTGTATCTTGGTGCGAGGGGCACCCACTCTCCGGTATTTGGATCGTGCATGTCGAGATTGGAGGCTAGATAACTTTCGCTATATGCAGGAGCAGTAATGAAATATTCATTCTCGGAGGAGTTTTGTTGGTAGAGTTCATGGTTCCCCGAACAGATGATGTCCATGTGCTGTTCTCGGAAGATATCGAATGTGAATAACCCCTTGGGCACCGAGGCATCATACAGCCCATTGCCCTCAATACGATCCCCAGTGTCAACGATCAAGAGATCTCGTCCTTCTGCCTCGAGCTTCTCCCTCAACCGATCCGCAAAATCCACGTAGTCACCCCAATCGGCACTGAAGGAAGGTTCAAGCAAATGTCCGGCATGCCAGCCATGAGTGTCGGTCGTGTGGAGGAAATTGAGCTGGCCGAATTGGAGGTCGCGTAGAGGTGCTGCTTGAGGTTCAGGAGCGGTTGGCTGCGTCGCGAACACGGAGGATGCCAACAGAGCAGAAGCCAGCCATACGTTTGACAGCATCTTGATGGATAAATAGGTTTTGGGTGCCCGAAAGGGTGATGAAGAGAGTCCACTCACTCTTCCAGCATGCTCCAAATGTCCTGAATGCGCAGGTGAGGTCAGTCTGAATACTGTATTGTAACAAGTTCATGAGCCAGAGACAAACATGCCAAGAAGGCGAAGCTCCCAGGGTGTTTTGGTTCCCGAACCGCTTTGTTCGGGGGCTTCCAAGCGGCGACCGAAGATGGCAGCGCCAATCTGGCAACGCCGGGTGAGCTTCCCAACCCCGATGAGCTTTAGATTTCATACGCAAACTCCACCCGCGGTCTCTCACTTTGTCCTGGACAACTTTTTTCATTGTCTACCTTCTGTTCAACTCCAAGCCATTCCTTCGGAGGAGGTGCGGAGACGAGTTTTTGACCAGGTTTTTCTGCCATCTCTCCCCCGGTCTGCTCTCCCCGGAGTGATCATGTCGGCGTCAAGACTCTTCAGGCCGGCATCGAGGCTCCTTTCACAACGGACCACGATCCCTTCATGTGTACGTCCATCACTTCACAGATTCGCACCGGTGACGCTGCCAGCCGTTCGTGGATATGCTTCGGAATCAAACCAAACCTTCACTGTCCGAGACGCGCTCAATGAAGCTCTTGCGGAAGAATTGGAGCAGGATGAAAAGGTTTTCATCTTAGGAGAAGAAGTTGCTCAATACAATGGTTGGTCGTTCAAGCATTCTGCCAGCTGGAATCATAATCTGATTCCGGGATCATAGGCGCATATAAAGTCACAAAAGGGCTCCTGGACCGATTCGGACCCAAAAGGGTCATTGATACTCCTATCACCGAATCTGGCTTCTGCGGATTGGCGGTGGGTGCTGCTCTCGCCGGCTTACACCCTGTTTGCGAGTATGGCTCTCCGCGTGCTTGTGTTCTCTCCTGGACAGCACTTCATCTTGGTTGCGGGACACATTGCTCACCAATGGCTTAGATTCATGACGTTCAACTTCTCCATGCAGGCCATCGATCAAATCGTCAACTCTGCTGCCAAGACGCATTACATGTCCGGCGGTATTCAGCCCTGCCCTATTGTCTTCCGAGGTCCCAATGGTTTTGCCGCTGGTGTTGCCGCACAACATTCACAAGACTACTCGGCCTGGTATGGGAGCATCCCCGGCTTGAAAGTGGTCGCTCCCTGGAGTGCCGAAGATGCTAAAGGTCTGTTGAAGGCCGCAATCCGCGATCCCAACCCCGTGGTGGTATTGGAGAATGAGTATGCGCTCTATTGGTCATGAAGAATCCAGCTGACATCCGACAGACTCCTTTACGGCCAAGCTTTCCCAATGAGTGCCGACGCGCAAAAGAGCGATTTCGTCCTGCCCTTTGGTAAGGCCAAGATTGAGCGGCCTGGCCAAGATTTGACTATCGTGACGCTCTCACGCTGTGTGGGTCAATCGCTTGAAGCGGCGGAACTGCTGAAGAAGAACTATGGCGTTGAAGCTGAGGTCATCAACTTGCGGTCAATCAAGCCCATGGATGTGGAGGCCATTATCACATCAGTAAAGAAGACAGGTCACCTCATGGCTGTAGAGTCAGGTTTCCCAGCTTTTGGCGTGGCCTCGGAGATTCTCGCATTGGGGGTGGAATACGGTTTTGACTACTTCCACGCACCTCCTGTACGTGTCACGGGTGCGGAAGTACCTACGCCGTACGCACAGAAGCTGGAAGAGATGAGCTTCCCTCAGGTTGACACCATCACCAACTACGCAGCGAAGCTCTTGAGGGTGTAAATGGACAAAGAGACTTTGGAGTAAAAACATTCTGGACCTGTGTATTGGCGCAGTTTTTTCCCGAGTTTGGGGCCGGATCCGGTGGATTGTGTCATTACCCAGGGTGACTGCTAATTATGTGGCCACAAACGTCGTCGATTCCTTAGTTTCGGGCTTCAAAGGAACCCCCATGTACATTGCGTAATGCGAGATGGTATTCCTTGAAGTGCAGTTCCGGTCTGTGTTTTCCTGAAATTCTCTAATAGGGGGCGATGTCGCTTGGGCAGCGGATGACAGGCTCGTATGGGATAGGAGGTTCCCCTTTGACGGGAGAAGCAAGGACGACAATAGACCTTAGAGACACCACTGACATTTGTTGCACTATACAACCGTGAATATTATTTGAGAAGGACGCTATCGTGGTGGTACACAGGCTCATGTTTGAGGAAGAAGTGGCGGTAGTGTGGTGATACGCTTGTCGCTCGATTTGTCTCAGCATCTCAGACCCTTCTGGACAATCGCTACATCGAGTGGAGTGGTGGCTCCTTCAACTCACATTTTCACATCTCACTATCCTCTTCCATCGCCAGCGACTCCTCCCATCATCTCTAGTCTCTCCGCCCTTAGCATGCTCTGGCTTTGCATTGATCTGTTTATCGATCTCTGCAATTCCGATCTCTTTACAAAGCACCTCTGACGACACCTTGATAGCAAATGCATTCAGGACCTCCTGCGGTCGCACCGTCTCTATCTCAGCCGGACTTACTCAATCTCGAGAACCTTCCGAAAATATCATCGATGATCGAACATTCTGTTAACTCACTGGAAAATGGCGGCCTGTCTCACCTCGTGTTGCCCTTGTATCAGGTCCCCTGTCGACCGTACCGCCTCCGTGTGTTTGACATTGCCTACATCCCAACTGCCATCCCAGATCTACCATATGACAGATCTACTGCTTGAACCGCCCCTATGCGAGAACTCTGTCTAGTCAGGGATGTCTTTAATGGCACATCCTCCTCACCTCGGATCCCTATTGTCTAGCCGTCGGATAGTCACCTCTCAAGATGTCTACGTTACGGAGGAGTTTGAAAATCTACACGTGTGCTAATTCAAGAGAAAACTCTCTCCAACACGGAACAAACCGACTGGATCAAGGAATCCGCGAGGGCCGGTATTTCCTATGCCGAAGCTACTCATTCTTTCCACTCAATATCATTCTCCATACCAGACCAGGATCCTGGTTTGGGGCGGGTTGGTCGATACGGGCTGCATCGTTTGGAAATATTCCACCTAACTGATCCGAGAGGCTTTCACCATGACATAAGTCAGGTTGATGTTGACAGCCGACCAAAGTGCCTCCTTGGACGCTGTATCTTGCAATCCTACGCGATGGGTCGCCTATCCCTTTTTTCATGCAACTTTCTCGGTTGTGTTGCTGCTCGCATCTGCCACTGACGACGATTTTGGACAGTTTCCTCTAGATTTCGCGGCTGTCGCGGCAGAATTTCCAATGTTCCCATGAGGTCTCTTTCGTCACTCTCCGGGCACCCTGAAAACTCTGTGGCCGCTTCTTTGACTCCTCTTATGATCTGAGATTTCCCTTTTTGGACCGCCCATTAGAATGTTGGCCCCTCCAGGTTGAGGTTTACATCCGATCGACTTGGAATTACTTCTCACTGTTGCTTCTGGACCAGCGAGAGTCACACCTTGCACCTGTCTCAAACACCCACAATTCAACAATTGCTTCGGCTTTTCCCCGACTTGTCCCATATCTGATCTGTACCTTTCTTCTTTGGAATTTGCCCAAATGACAGCCTCCGGGTGCTGAAGACTCCGTCTGGCGAAACGCCTCACGCAGCTCTCACCGCATTTTTGTCTGCTTTCTTCACGGCCACGCCGAATATCCAGGAACTGACTCTGACGTGGCCTAATATGGAATTAACCTTCACAGAATTTGTTCCGGCTTCTGTTCGGAGGCCAGAGTTGGCAGCGGCCTCAAGTACAGAGGCATCAACTATGGCCCATCGCCTAGCTTTGACAGATACCGCCTAAAGCACATCAAATTGCCGTCATCAACTAGGCTCACCAAGCTGCGGAAGAGAGCGCCAAGGAAAAGATGTCGTCCTTTCATCCGCCTATTCAAAACCGGGCCGGCCAAGTATACTTCTGAACGTTTTGCTCACACTCAGTACATGACGCTTGGACGGACTTTTCGCATTCCGATCTCGTGATATTAAATCACCCTGGAACATCAGTTGGATTAGTGACACTTTGAAACGAATACCTATCGCTCTTTCTGAGGAAGATTTCATTTTTTGTCCAAAGACATGTGCTTGTCCGATGAAGACACTAACTTTTCGGATTCCACGCAATGTCTAATTGTCGGTAGCGAGAAATCCAAATTAATGATGTTGGCCAACTTCACAGCCTCGCATCCAACCGCAATAGGGTATCGGCCGCTCCACGTCGACAGAGACGGCCTCCTGAATGCCATGGGATCCTGCATCGGATTAGCCCAATGTCGGCTCTGCCTCGTGTTGTTCACAGCGGACTGCAACGTCACTTGTCCGTCAGCTTTCCTTGGCCCTTAATTGAAATCACCAACTTTTATCTATCCGAAGCCTTTCACGTATTGATTGGTGTGACATTGCATGGGAATTGGGGGAGGGGAGGGGGGGGGGGCAGGAATGTCGTCGTCTGGAGCATGAGGGAGACAACCTGTATTCTTATTTAATTCATAGGATTCCAATCGAATCGAATGCCAAAGACATTTAGAAGATTTCCATCTTTTTCTTGCATACAAGAAGATGAGTGGGCCTGTCGCCTATGTCGATCTGGAATCTATCAAAACCACGGCTCTTTCGCTCAGTCCCGTCCAAGCACAGCAGCCTGGCAAATTCGCGATAAAGTGACATTACAACCTCAATGCCATCAGAACATTTTGCCGAGCAGAGGCACAGTTTTATAGATCTTGTCCCAACTACTAGCCTCCCAACCGACGCCCTTACCAGCGCGGCCCACAACACCCAATCCCCCCGCAACCCACACAGCAGCCACCGTCGCAGCCAACGCATTGATCATTCTGGCTCTCCATTTCCTCTTCACGGCCCCCGTCTGTCCTGGCTCCGTAATATACTCGCGCGAGACCCTCAGAAACTTGGCCGCGCCCGTCACGAAATGCCAGCTCGCGATCGACACGAATACCGCATAACCGGCATTCGCGATGACGGGAGTATGCGCGATGCCGTGCGCAAAATAACGCAGTCCCACGCCCGCAGAGTTCCCCTCGACCTTTTTCGGAATGATTCGCATCGTCAGCACATGCGCCACGAACATCGGATACAGGGCGAAGCCCAGTGCAGAGATCGCCGAGACTTTCGGCCAGGGCATCTCCTTCCGCTGCGCGTGCGTTTCGGCACCGTGACGCCGCGCGGCTAGCCGTCGCCTGTATATGCGGAGAGCGATGCCGCTAACGACGTGCGTGAGAATCGGTGCAAAGATCACGAGCCCCTCGAGTGGGAAGGTCTGATAGTATGGTCGGGTGAGGAGGAGGTATTTGTCGGCTTCGGCGACGTTGCGGGTTGCGAGCGGGATGAGGGCGGTGTTCGTGTAGTGCATGGCGAAGTACAGTGTAGGCGGGAGCGTGGAGTACCTTTGCAGGGAGGATAGAATGTATTGGGTCGTCGAGGGCGTGAGGCCGAGGAAATTGGTCGAGGAAGACGATGGGCCTCTTGGTTTTTCCGGATCGAAGTCCATGTTGTCGTTCTCATCGACGGGGCCGGGTTCGACTTCGTGCATGGTGTCGCCGGTGGTGAGAGGGGGAAGGTCGGTTTTGGGAGCGGACATGGCGGAGGAAATGTCTCTATGGATGGTAGAGGTATTGAAGGAGTGGGAAACATCAAGGGGTTTGCGAGCAGGCTGTCGCTATAGTAGCATGGTTGAAGGGTTTGGAGCAAGCATGTTGATGAAATCTGAACCACAACACCGAAATTGTTCATACACGACGTAAGCCGCGAGTCTGGGGAAATTGACGAGTACTGAATTGACCAATACGTGTCAACGTGATTACCACGAGACCGCGTGGGCGATTATGTAATAAGTCGGGCAGGATCCAAAAAGGGGAATCGGTGCTTGTCCGCATGCCAAAGCTATATTCGTAACGACATCAACAATGTAATATACCGTTCTGTACACCAATCGTCGCTCAAGCAAACATATCCAAAGACCGTAAGACGAACTCCGACGCTCCCAACGCGGTTTTCACTCCCTCGTTTCCCTTCGGATCTTTCCAAGAACTGACATTAATCGTCCAAACGTTCATGCCTGCCACCAACGAGTCCGGCGGTCTGATATCGGGGGCATAATCTGCTGGGATCCCTTCCAATTTTATCGAGATACGAACCTTCAAAAATGGGATTTTCGCATCGAGTCCTCGGTCCCTGTGTCCCCGAAGGATGCAAAAATCTCGACTTCGCCAAAGCGCTGCAATGTCCTTGGTGTTGACACAACTCGAGTTTTTCACAATCCAATCGTTCCTGAATAGCAGCGCGTGTTCGCCGGGAGACCTCTCAGCTGCCGCAAAAGACTCGGCGTCCACGGCCAGATGGGCGGCGTTTCCGCCCCACAGCGACCGTCTCCGGCCAAATATGCACATAGGCGAGAATTCTTGATCGAAGCCGAATTTGATCCAACAGATCCGTTCCCCGTTTTTGTCCTGCCGCTGTGGGGGGATATAGATGATTGCCACGGTGCCTCGACCCCGTGGCATCCCAAAGAAAACAGGCCTTCGAGGGAGGCCGGCGAATCCATGAGGAGAAAGATTTTTGGCCCAATGGATTTCCTCCGGGCTGTATCGAGTCATGGGACGTAAGGAGTCTCTGAAATGAAGGCTCATCTGCAGGAGTTCCTCTGCGGTGTATCCCGGTAAGTCGAGGTCATGGAGTCGAAATCCGTGCCACCGACGAAGAGGAGCATCAATGATGGTCTGTCGAACGTGGACGCGTCGGGTTCGACGTTGGGAATCTTTCAGCACCATCTCCACCGGTATGGGCTGAACAGTGGCTCCATCATATTGTACCCGCGCAAATTGTTCTTCGTCCTGCGAAGAAGACAGTCGCTCGAGAAAAATACCGAGTCGGTGCTCCGGATAGCCTTTCAGCGTGCAATTGAGGACTGAAAGATAGGTTTCCATCCCCCAAGGCATGGTGATCAACTGAATGGACAATCCCACATTGGTGATGGAGAACCCCCCGGTACTGACCAGACCTTTCGAAGAACGCACCACATTTTGACACATGGAGAATTGCGACGGTGACGTCGCCAAAAGACCACTGTGGCCGGCGAAATATCCCTTCAATCCGCGATCCCAGGCAAATATGGAATGGTCGTCAGAGTGCTTGATGATTTCTTCTTGCAAACGGGTGAAAGATCGTTCGCCTTCGCCATACAACATGGGCATGCTGACGTTGAAAATTCCCAAAAGACTGTATGCCCGGTCCTCGAGACGTTCCGTTTTCCGCTTCGAGGCCCATGACATCCGCTGTGCAATTGAGCAACTTGACGGACGGCGGATCCCCACGAGCACGTCCAAATCAATCCCCGTAACCTGAGCAAGATATCCGGCAAGATCGTCCTTGGTCCCCAGAAACACCCAATTTCGATCGTGAAAACTGACATGCTTCGGTGCGATGAGTTCCTGCAGCGTCCAGCCTCTGGTAAACCATACGCTGGAAGAGATTTCATGCTTGTGGATTTCCACGTCTGTGAGGAAGGCAAAGCAAACTTCAGCTTCGGCATACCATCGATACATCGAATTGATGGCTTCCGTCAGTTCGGACGAGCTGGTTTTGTCAATACAACAGGTGTCGACCCAGAGATATAATAGGCCCTTGTTGCGGGCAAGCCAACAGGCAGATTGAATTTTCCCGTAGCCTTTCTTGCCAAAGATTTTGGGAGCGCTCATATCCTGGAATGTGACTTCTTCGGACTCCCATCTATGCGAAAGGATGGCATATTTGGGAACTCGAGCGCTGTGGAATTCTTCCAACTGGATCGTTCGGACGTTGATCAGGCGCATGGCGACGGCAGGGATGACTTGCCAGAGACATGAGCTTTTTCTTTGGTTGGACCACTATAGAGGCCGCCACCGGAAGAGGGCGAACGCAGACTGCTTCAAGGCCGACAAATTTCTCATCATGGACAGCTTTCGCATCATATAGAAGTTGTCCAAGGATCAGCTGAGACGATCAGTGGGATAGGGAAATTTTATGAGAACCCCCCTTCTCCCCGAGACAGGGGGTTCTAGAAATCTGACAACGCATACCCTGGGAGCAGCCAAAGCGCCGCTGAAACTTCTCGCGGGGCCGAAGCTAGGCGGGAGGCAGCTACGGTGGAGTACAGACATGTACCTGCCGCCATCAGTTGAGGCTCAAGGATTCTCAGTGGCCTTCTACGCTTTCAGATTGACGTGAAGTAGATTTGATCAGATATTCAAAGTCTCTCATCCAAAGCTTCCTCCTTGGCCTGTTAAAGCATTCGTTTTCAAGATGGCTCCGGTAAGTTGCACTGATGGATCGCCGCAGCTTCGTGGCAATCAGTGTTTTTGTGCGCTCTGTATTGGGCATTGTTGACTAGTACCGTCATTTTTCTAGCGAGGATTCACACTCCCTCCGGCCAATACCCAATCTGCGAAACAAGCACGTAGCGCGTTCTTTTGTTCATTATGCCAAAAAGGCTACAGTCGCATGAACGAATTCGAGGCTCATGAATCCTCCTACGACCATCAACATAAGAAGAGACTGAAGGAAATGAAAGAGATGCAGAAACAAGTGCAGCCAAAGAAGGAAGAGAAAGGTCCCTTGATGCAGATAAAACTGGGAGCTCCGACGAAAACCGTGGCAACCGGAGGGGGTGGCTTCAAGAAAGGCGGCTTTAAAAACGCCTTTGCGCCCATGGATGAGGATGACAAAATTGGAGATGAGAAGAAGGATGACGGTGGTGTCCCGGATGAGAAACCCGAACTTGATGAGGTCGACAGCGATGTGACCGACGATGAGGACTACTATGATCCCAGAAGACCTACAGGGTGTATGCCCGGATGCAAAGGCCATGTTTCCGCCGTTTCTTGATGAGAATTGAACAACACAATTATGGTCTTTGTGACAACCTTGGATTCTGATCACATCTGAAAACACTTGTGATTGCGACACACCAATTACGACACCGATCATTCCACCGGGGACCGAGTCGCCCTCGAGATTTTCTGTAAGGGCAGACTGACTGTCGGCTCAGAGGTGGGTCTTGGGGGGGGGGGGTTCACAGCGGCCCTTGGACACGTCTTCACAGAAGAAGCTGCCGATTATCCCATGATATGCCCGTCAACAGTCTAGATGGGCCATGTACAAAAGGACACGCAGAGGACCGAGGACGACGAGGCTGGAGAGGGGGGCCGGGGCCCCAATTTGATCTTGGTTTCCAAGGATAGTCGAACCTCCAATGCCATGGATCAGTTCAGCTTATTTAGCATACAATGAATGAATTCAAACAAGGTGCTACCACTTCAAGTTGATACAAGTCGGAAAACGTAGATTCCCAAAAGAAGCTAGGGGCTTGGCACAGATATATCAAATGTTTCCTTTGGCTTTACGGTTTCACCCTCACTACAATTCTGGGAATCTAAAAGATTATTTTCGTGTTTCTTCCCTTTGTCGTGAGGTGCAAGAGGACGGGTAATGAGGATTTCCCGTTGTCTCGGTGCTCCTCGGGTCGGTCTCACCTTCGAGAGGCCAACAAAAGTCCGATCAACATGTCCACTTAAATATTCTTTCATCTTCCTGTCAAACTTCTCCACAACTTCATTTCGAGTCAACATGGCTTCATCCGGACACCCTGAGACCCTCATAATCGATGGTAAGAAATACAGAGACGTTCATGAAGGCTCGGCCTCTGTTCTGGCCCCCTATGGACAGCAGGAATTGAAGCAGGGCAGAAACAATGATGAGGGAAGCCAAGCAGTCTTTTACAACCCCATTCAACAATTCAACCGTGACTTGAGTGTACTCGCCATCACCGTCTATGGCGAAGGTGCGGTGTTGGAAAAGGAGAGACGGTACAATCAGAAGAACGCCCGGCATGGAAAGAATAAAAAACACAACCGAAACCAACAGTCGCCGGCCGAGGTGCAAATCGGGAACGGGTCGGAAGAAACGAGTAGTCTAAAACGTAAAGCAGATCAGTTGGCCGATCAAGATGGAGACTCGATTCCAGCCGAAAACAAAATCGTCAAAAGAACTGATGACCCCGAGGATGCCGACGAAGAGCTACCGGTGATGGAACTAAAAGGGGATCCTCCCGAGTTTGTTCACAATGGCGAAGGTGAACAAGCTCAAAGTGATGCCAACCAGAAAGAACCAGGATCAGAAGCGTGTCCTGCACAAACATCTACCAAGAAACACGTACCTTTCTCCATACTCGATGCCCTCTCTGCAACTGGTCTTCGGGCCCTTCGCTATGCCAAGGAGATCCCATTCGCTACCGACATCGTCGCCAACGATCTCTCCGAACTGTCCGTCCGGAACATTGAACTCAACATCAAACATAACCGCGTCGAAGACAAGGTTCACTCCAATCTGGGTGATGCCAGAGCTTTCATGTACAGCAGAGTCGGCAATTGGCAACCACGACGTGGAGAAGGATACGTGCATCGATTTGATGTCATCGACCTTGATCCTTACGGTACAGCCGCTCCATTCTTCGACGCGAGTCTTCAAGCACTCCAGGATGGAGGAATGTTATGTGTGACTTGCACAGACGCCGGAGTCTTTGCCTCCACAGGTTATCCCGAAAAGACCTTCGCTTTATATGGAGGCACTCCGATGAAAGGGCCACACTCCCATGAAGGTGGATTAAGGTTGATTGTCCACGCTGTGGCAATGTCGGCAGCTAAGTACGGGCTGGCGGTCGAACCACTTCTGTCACTTTACATCGACTTTTACGCTCGACTGTTTATTCGCGTACACCGACAACAACAGGAAGTCAAACTTCTGGCCGGAACGACAATGATGGTATACAACTGTGGTCATGGTTGTGGGGCATGGACTACACAATCATTGCTGCGCCACCAAGAATTACTCAACAAGAATGGTGACCCCATGTACAAATTTTCCTTGGCCCAAGCGCCTTCAACGCCGCCGAATTGCGAGCATTGCGGCTCCAAAATGCACCTCTCTGGTCCGATGTGGTCGGGTCCTTTGCACAATCCACATTTCGTCCAGCGAATGTTGGAGCGAGTGCCGTCCCTAGATAAGAACGTTTATGGCACAACCGACCGACTTGAGGGAATGCTCACGTTGGCTTTGGAGGAAGACCTCACTCTTCACCCATCGACCCGTGAGGATTCAACCTTGGCGGGAGCAGAGAACGACAGCAACCTGGAACCTCAAATTATTCCACGACTACCACCGAGAACGATCGACAGCGCACCATTCTTCATCGTCCCTAACCAATTAGCGAAGGTAATCCACTGCGCAACACCATCGGAAGACATGATGCGCGGTGCGATCCGCAGCCTCGGCTACCGGGTTACCCGTTCACATTGCAAGCCCGGCAGTATCAAGACAAATACTCCCTGGAGTGTACTTTGGGAGATCGTCCGCGAATTTATGCGCACGAAAGCACCGATTAGAGAAGGCGCTATCAAGCAAGCGTCGCCGGGATGGAATGTCCTGGCCAAACTTCGAGGGTCAGAGAGGGCGTTGGTTTCGGATTTCAAAGATAGTGCGACGAAGCAGCTTGGTCGGTGCGAGACCAAAGAAGACCTCAAGACCGTCCTGCAGGGAATGCTGTGGAGGTTGGAGAATGGGGCTTTTGCTGTCTCCGCCAACGGCGACGGTGAAAACCCCAAAGCCCAAGCCCAATCTGAAGGCCAGGGCGAAGACGGAGAACCACCATCTCACCACTCACGATCACGGGCACACAGCCCGGCTTCTAGAGAGCTCAAGATCGTCTTCGACGAGAAACTCGGCCGGGAGAAGCAGCGCGGCAAACTCGTTCGGTACCAAATGAATCCGCGAGAGAACTGGGGCCCAATGAATCGGGCCGGGCGCATGAGCTAGCCTCTTGGGTCTGTTATTGACAGGTCTTTTTCTTTCCGCCGATGATTTTGCCTCCAGGCTTTGTTTCCGGCCGAACCGAATTCGAATCTCGAATCAGCTATGGGGACAGACCCCGATAATTCCTTCTCACAGTACTTTTTTCATGAAAGATCTACCATAGTGACATCCACGACAGCTGGCCAAGTCCTCTATTCTTCAACGTGGTTGTACTCTACCCGATTCCAAAATCTTCCTTTCTGTATACATTTTTCTTTGATTCGCTTCGCTTCTCAACATGTCACATCAAACAATCGTCCTCAAACAACCCGCGCCTTACATTCCAAGCGAACCAAATCGCCTCGACGGGACAAAAAGAACCCAAAGTTTCTAACACAATCACTCACCGCATGTTTTTGGTGTCTTTGCTTCGTTCGACCAGCCAACTGCAGCCCTTCTCAGCGCCTCGCGTCCGTCCACCGCCACCCCGTCAATGAACACCACGTTGTCCGCCAACACGGAATTGCCTTCCTGAATATACCTGAACCGCGCCCGCCAGACCCAATAAAAGCCCGGGAACAAGATCGTCGCGCCGACAATTAAACACGACCAGTTCATATAGTCGATCGTCGCGATCGTCACGGGCACGTACAGTGGGGACAGGTACATGGCGATGATGATCAGAGACCAGCATACGCTGATGATGTTGACGAGGTAGCCCCAGCGGCCGAGATCAAAGTGGGGACGGGGCGGGAGGATTTTGCGACCGCGAATGAGCACAACGATGATGGGCGTGACATAGCCGATTTGCAAGGTCACGCCGCCCCCCGAGATGATGGATTCGAAAGCCAGATCGCTGCCGAGGACAATTAAGCCTAGATTGAGGAAGAGGAATTGTTGTCAGCGCCGTTCATCTCATTTTGTCTGATGCTTAAGCTTTCTCAGAGAAAAGGAGCAAATTCAATTCCCGAATATGGACTTGGGCCTCGAAGTGGGATTGGACTAGAAAGAGAAATGAGACCTGAGACTCACCAATGACCAAATCCACGACCAAAATGGCAATCATGCACCTCAGCGGGATGTGGAAACGTGTGCTGACGTGGGCAAAGTACTCGGAATAAGGAAACGCTTTATCACGAGCCATACTCCAAGCAAGCCGGGAGCCAGCGTTGTTGGTACCGACGATGATGAAGAAATTCAGTCCGATCATCACGAGGGCGCAGAAGATGCCGCCGCCGTACACCGAGTTCGTGACGTCCATCCACCAGTTCATATATGGTTGGGACGCTGCATTGAACATGATGTGTGTCAGAACATACGTATCGTCGTGACCACGCATCGTCCAGAGCATCCAAAGGGGAAAAGAAAAGGGGTCGAGTGAGGGCATGAGAGATATATATTGTACGTACCGAGCATGTAGGACTCCCAATTCCCTGCTGTCCAGAGCATGAGGATCGCGGCGAGCCAGCTCGTGATACTGCAGAAGATCATAGACCAGACCATGACGCGCTAGGACGCGGGTGAAAAGGCAGAAGTCAGCGATGAGATACCACGTGAGAGGGTCGTTTTGTCTTATATGCCTGATAGATAGAATGAGAAAACGTATGTTGTACTTACAGGAGCTTCTTTGGATGCGTTTCGCATTTCTTCGACCTATTTCGTACCAAATAAATCGGCATTAGCAAATCAATCATCTTCATTGCTTGCTTCCTTCCGTCGTGTCCGGGTGCAGAGTCCCGCCTCGATCCGGTCATGCGGAAAGAAAGAATATAAAAGAAACAGGGGTGAACATACCAAATGCATCATCCCATCAGTCCCGTACAGGCCGTACATGGGACTGTAGAAGGACATGATAAACACCCAGCCTTTACTGGCGTAGCCCGAGTTATTGATGAAGTTGGTAAAGATGAACCTCGCGTCGTGTTTGGGTGCCATGATTCCGAAGACGATGGCCCATGCTAGACCTCCGGCGATGGTCCAAAAAGCGCCTAAGAGGTTCATTGCTGGAAGCCATCTGTTTCCTCAGCAGAATTAGTAAACAGGAGCAATCCTTCGTGTTTCGACGGATGAGGATGCATGCGTTCTTGACCACCATGGCCGTCGTATATGGAGGAGAGTGGACTGAGAAAGGGTCAATCAGATTACTCACGTCTGCCTCAGGTTCATGACAATAGGCCCGATCAGGAATGCACTGTAGATCAACCATGTCATCCAACGCTATATGTACCATGCTGTCAGTCAAGTAATGCTTAGAAGAAGTAGAATACTAAGTACTGACATGCCACGAGAAATCCGGATGTGTGACTTCCACAAACGACGCAATAATATCAGCGCTGTTCAAGGCACAGCTCGACCCTGTCGAGATCTCGCCCACAATAACTGCCCATCCGACCAGGTACGAGAGGATCGGTCGGAATTTGCCCGTCGACACGGCTTGTGTGTAATACTGCTGCCCTCCCGCCGTGGGCCAGATGGTGCAGTACTCGGCCAGCGACATCATAAGGAGGGTCTGGCCGACGGCAACGAAGAGTCTACAGGATAAGTTCGTCGTTAACGATGGCAACGTAATGTACGAGAGAGGGTAAATGGTGAGAGTCAGGCAGGGAAGGGATGGAAAGGTTTGACTTACGTGCCCCAGACCAGACAAAATGGTCCACCGACGTCAAAGATGGTCGAGTATAGGACAACCAGACACGACCAACTGCAGGAGATCATGATCTGGTAGGCACATACTGTAACAAGATGCCGTTAGCCGAAGGGGCTTTCATTGTAGGTATTCGCTCCGTGTGGCACATGGTGAAAACAAAACATACATGTCCAGAAATTGTAGACACGCTTCAACTCGGGCTTCTTGCCCATAGACATGAGAAGGGCATCATCGCTGCTGATAGATTTGCATTCTTCCACCGCGATGGTGGTGTCGAGGTCTTCGGTGATGGAGCCGACCTTTTCGTCTTTCATTATGGATGGTATTAACTAGGACTGATATCTGCCGGTTTTGATATGTTGGTCTAGAGAATCAAGTTGTTTGGGAAAAGAGAAGTCCGACTCTGAAACGATGTACTCTCTACTCTCTCACAAGGAAAAAGATGCTGGCCATCTCTCCCATCTGCGCAAGGCTGGGATCATATAAAACCTGCGTCAGGTCGGACGCCATGTGGCCAAAGGGCTCGCTGTCCTTTCGCCGCTATGCATCTTACACGCAAGAACCCGCTTATCTTTTTCTCCTCTCTATCTCGACCTAATCGACTCGTTCGGTCAATATTGGCACGGAGCTCGTCTATCAATTCACTTGAACGAAAGGTTGTGAAAAGGTTGTCTGTCCATTAGCTCGCAAGACTATCCGTTATCTATCACAGGAATGTCGCCTGAGATGGTGTTCAAAAAAAAAAATAGGGGGAAAAGGACTGCAGGAAATACGATGGAGGTTATAATTGGTGGGAAGCGGGGGAGAGAACTAGGCCCGATCAGGCTGGTGGATGGAGAAGTACAAATGTTCAAGGGGACACAAAGCATTTCACAGCATGGTATTAGATTGTCATGTTCCTGGTTGTGCCGTTATCCGTTCTTCGTGTAAAGCAAAAAGCTTGCAAGCTGACCAAGTCATTGAATATGTGACAAGAGAGTATTGATGAATCTCTCCATCCACCAGCCCAACAAGGTATTGTCTTCCCGAATCCTTCTACGCGAGGATGAACCCGATCTTCTGGGGTAGGACTTGTGGAGTCGTGGGCTCTCCTTCTCCACTCACCTGCTCTCTTAGGAGACTTTGATCTATTCTATCTGCTGACAATAGAGACAAGATGGGTCACCCACAGTCACACGAGGGACCCCTAGAGACCGTTTTACAATACGGGGTCTGATTCGAATGGCTCGATAAGGACTTTGTCTCTCCATCGTTCATTCTTCTTTCCGACCTAGGCAGGAGATTTGAGAACTCTTAATCTCATCAGACCATTTTTTTTGGTGTATAATGTCAATCTGTACGCCTCCCCCTTAAAGCAAAGATTCTATTTCAATATCGATGCGATCCGTATCTGGCATTGCGATCCAACCTTCACTTCGAATAACATCGAAAGATTCATTCAGATCCAGAAAACGTCCTTTCTCTCTTCAGATCAAGACTGCGAGAAGAATATTCACATCCAGGCAACTCCAAACCATCTCCATGGCTCCGATTGCTGTCGAGCACACTGCTGAGACTCCCGTGGTCTCAACCAAGGTCCCCCAACAGCCTCCTACCACCAATGACACAAAGCCCTCGATAGCACGATATGATGCCAACGACCCGGCAACCACGACTGATCTGTTGGTGTCGGTGCTTGAGCGCGACGGTGGTGTCATTGTTGGAAACTTAATTACCAAGGATCTGGCTAGCCAAATCAAGGGCGAGCTCAAACCATATTTCGACACGGACAAAGTCGACCCTTCAGGATTCTTTCCACACACGACGCAAAGAGCCACCGGTCTCCTAGCCCGTTCGGACGGTTGTGTTGAGCTCGCCATGAATCCCACTTACATCAATGTGGCCAACAAGATGGTTTCTTCCACATACACCTATTGGAACGGGCAAAAACAAGAAACGGTGTACAGCAAACCCATTATATCCTCGACGGTGGGATTTCGAGTCAATCCGGGGGGAAGACAACAAGCACTGCATCGGGATGATGGGTGAGGATGGGCCTTGATAATCAATCACCTTCGAGACCGGTGCTGACTGAACGACAGAGACTATCACACTCGCAACTGTGATATGCCGATGATGTTGGGCTGTGTGACGGCCTTGACTAAAACGACGAAAGAAAATGGAGCCACCATCGCCATTCCTGGGTCTCATCTCTGGGGACCCGACCGATGTCCCTATGATCACGAAGCTGTCCCGGCAGAATTGGAGCCTGGTGATGCTCTGATTTTTGTGGGCAACCTCTATCACGCAGGAGGTGCTAATATCACAACGTGGGTCACAGGCTCCTCTGAACTTTTGGGCTTGGTCATGCTGACCATAAGACAGAGATCAAGCCCGTGAAACGGTGGGAATTTTCTTGTGCAAGCCATATTATCGGCCAGCAGAAAATCAAATTCTGATGGTACCCCCGGAAAAAGCTCGACGATTGCCTCCACAAGCACAGCGACTGTTGGGATATGGTATCAGTCGTCCTGCTCTGGGATTTATGGAGTACCAAGATCCGATGCGGGTGTTGTTTGGCGTGGAAGACGAAGAGACCGTTGACATGTAGTTGGAGAGACCCTTCTTCAGGCCTGCTCTTCTTGCTCACACATCCGCTGTTGCATTATTATTGACGAGATTTTCATATGACCAAGAAATTCAAGCCTTGCCTTGATTCTTGACGAGCAAATTGCATCCAATCGGCTACATGGGTGGGATCGGTGGCCCAGAAACGTCGCAGAAACTCTAGAGCTGGGTAACAGTTGGAAAACCCGGTCGAGCTCATGGCTTGCAGTAATTTGGTCTCTGCAAATGCTTGTGTCTCCCTGTTATGTCTGCTCTCGGTGCCGACGATGAACAAGGGCCAGACAAAGTCGTGCTGGAATGCGTTACTGTTTTCGACCTGGCCGATGCTGCTGATGACGGCACTGACGCAGGCTGGCTTTGCCGCGGCACATTCTTGTGGGTCGACAAGGGCCTGGTAACCATATACCAGTCCGGCATAGTGAAAAATGTCAATTAGAACCGTGAAGTCACTGTACAGCTCCTTGGATCCGAAGTCCATGGTCCGGCTGAAATGCAACGAGCGATTTCGAGCATAATCAAACCGATCTTGCAAGACTCGCATATCGGCCAGACTCTGGGAGTACTCGTCGGCCGACAGGTTGTCATGCCGAGAACGTTCAGCACGAGTCACTTCCTGAACCAGTTGCAACCAGTCCGTGAAGACATGGGCATCTTTATCACTTAAGGCCGAGCAGAGTATCTCGCCGTCGCTGTCGAACGTCGTCGACGACCCAAAAACGTCATAGACGAATGCTTCCTTGACGAGAAATCGACACGTATCGTCGAGGACGTGGGAAGAGTGATGATGAGAGGTCCATCGTCTTGTAATGGTTCTGGCCGCTTTCCAGTGGACACGCCAAATAATTGAATCGCATCGAATCATTTCCAGATTGCAAAGAATCAGAATCGTGGCCAACATGGCGCTGGCCGCACCCCGACGGGCCACCGACGCATCCTCCGTTATCTCGGTCCGCAAATTTTGGGCCAGTAACAACAAGCTTTTGTCCCGGTAGTGGCTGGAGCAAAGACCATCGTCGGTCGACCAGGTCGATCCCATCTTTGACGAATAATGTTCCGCCGACAGGGCCAAGATGGCGAGGAGGAGTGAGGGCGATTCCATGGCGAGGGGCAGCATCAATGTTCGCCAGGCATTTTCCGGTCCGTCAACCCAAGGCATAATCCGTGCAACCACATTGTCAAAGTAGTGGATGAGCTTCTGAACCGATTTTCCGTGCAAGTACTCTGGAAGATGATATGCCGACAGATCAAGGTTTAGGGCAAACGGATTTCGGAAGGCGCTTTCGTCATAGACTGGATGAAACGCATTCCGGAGCGTATGAGGGACCGTCGTGGGACGGTCGGGTTCTGCTCGCTGCACGGAATCGAAACCCTGCTCGCGTGAGTCCGACGACTCTGCAGGAGTGAGACTTCTGGGGCTCGCTCTCTCTTGATTTGGACCAGTAGAATTGGGGATGGGAGACGGGGCAGGCTCGAGAACGGGCAAGGCTCTCCCCGTGAGTTTGCCCCTACTGGCTACTCCTTGACCCCATTGAATGCGTAGACCGTAACCAGGACATTTTAGTTCTTTGAGGGCGCACTTCTTGCATGTGGGAAGGCTCCGATCACACTTGATTCTTCGGCGGTTGCAGGTTCGGCAGTCTGTTTGGGGATCTCAGCAAGTGTCCTATCTTCAATTTCTCCAGATTATTACCTTTTGCAGCCCGGGGCTGGTTGGGGTCGAGAGACGATAAGCGAAGACTCATTTTTCTTTCTCAGTACAGGCACAGATCACATCACACAATATCCATCATAATCTTAAAAATTCTGACAAAACAACGGATGTGGACGAGGACTTACAGGAAATCCTCATCGACTCGCCAGAAACAAAGACGACTTTGAACAGAATGGCCCCCCACAGGATGAGAATCAACTTGGCGCGGAATCCACCGCCACGGCTTGTTTCCCTCTTTATGACCATGCCGTGAAGTTTCTTTTGGTGCTTGTTGCAACTACATCCGACGTTGAAAATTGTTTCTTCGAAGGCATTCTTCAAGCAATGAAGTATTTCTATCAGTGCGGTGGCGATGATGTCAAAACAGCTCCGACAAGCGGCCAACTCATTTATGATCTCCGTCCCCTGAGATTCAAAGATTGTGGCTTGATACAAGTAACGAGATGTCCATCGGATCCCCATGCCTGATTAGGAAGGTGGATGGAGAACTTCTCAGCAATTTAATCGCGGCGTCAGGATTGGTAAACAAAGAGGCCACCGAGATCGACGACGACAATTCACGTGTGACAGAGACTTGGTGATAAGCATATAATAATTAAAAAAAAAAAAAAAAAAGATCGAGTTGACGGTAAGTCTCGTAGAGGATGGTGGAAGACGGAACTCTACCAAGGCAACAAGGCTACCTACCACCTACAAAATGCCAGCTCCCTTCACCAACGGAGTGACCCCTTCGAATGGAGTGCACAGATTACATCTTGAAGGACTATCTAAGAAGAATATCTCGACTGAGCTTCATTCCTCTATACCCGATGGATTCTATCACTACCCAGCAATCTACCAGCTTGAACGACGAGCCATCTTTTCCAAGCGCTGGTTCCTCGTCTCACACAAGGCACGATACCGTCATGTCGGTGACTTTTCGCAGTACGAAATGGCCGGTTTCAATTTCGTGGTCGTGAAGAACAAGGAAGAAGCTATTGTTGGGTTTCACAATATATGCAGGTAAGAAGACCCCTTCTTCTCAACTGAACACGATCAAAAGACCTAGTGTCAGTCGGCTATCTCAATTCTTGACACTATGCCTATGGCAGACATCGTGCATTCCCCGTCGTTCAAGACACGAGTGGTACCGCCAGAATATTCTCCTGCAAATATCACGGGTGGTCGTATGACTTGAATGGAAAATTGACCAAGGCTCCTCGATTCACCTCTGATTCAGCCCCTTCCTTCGACGGGTCGAAAATCCGGCTATTTCCAATTCACGTCCACGTCGACAGGAACGGATTCGTCTACGTCAATTTGGATGCAAGCTCTAAGCCGGAGGTCACGTGGGATGAGCAATATGGACAACTAGATCGTCAAGAGGTGCTGGAAAACTCGGGGGTGGACTGGGACGCAGTCGAATACGACTTCACGTGGATCAAGGATGGGAAATTCAATTGGAAACTCATGCAGGACAATTACAACGAGGTGAGAAGACACATTTTCTTGCTAAACCTTGAAGATACTAAACATGGGGTTCCAGTGCTACCATTGCCTCACCGCCCATCCTGACGTTGCCAAAACCACCGCTCTCGACACATACTACGTCTCGCCCGCCACGCCACACACCTACATCTCTCACTTCAGCGAGCCCAAGATCTCCATCCCGGCCAGATCTGCCTTCGACACGACCCGCTTCGCCGGTCGTTCCGCCACCCACGTCTTCCCCGTTGGCCACTTCTCCCCGAACCCAGGCACGGGCTTCATGCACTTGATGCGCAGCATTCCCACCTCCGCAACCACGACGAGGCAAGAATACGACGTGTACAAACTCAACACACCCCAGGCCACCCCTGACGCGCATGAGCGCATGATCCGGTTCTACAAAAAGGTCGTAGATGAGGATTTCGAGCTTTGTGAACAGGTTCAAAGAAACCTCGAACGGGGTGTCTTCGAATCCGGCCCGTTACATCCGTTTCACGAGGAAGGAGTCCGAGCGTTTCAAGACATGGTTCTCACAGTTTTGAAGGAGCAGGTCTCCAAGGAGGAGACAGAAGGAAAGGAGATTGGGGCCGCCAAACCGCACAATCAACGAATTGGATGGATTGACGTGAAGAATGCCAATGGAGACGGCAGCGAGACGACAAGCCTCGGTCTCTGTGAGAGGATGCTCGGATGTGACAGGACGAGTCTGGGTGGTTCGGCGTTGGAATGGTAAATTGATTCAGTGTGGGAACTTTCATTGTTGCATCCATCCGGTAGTGGTTGTCATTTGGTAGTGGACGTGTGTCGATTCGACATTGCCACTGCGGCCATCGTGGTCACCCTGTTTCTGGCCTCATCGGCTATCTCCCTCCACAAGTACATCATCAATGATAACGATGCACTCCCTGCCTCCGCTCTCATTCATGAATTGGTCACGATACTGCGCATATGGACGATGAATGCTGACTATTAATTTGCCACTGTCCGACGAGGCGGAGAACTATTCGTTCCCCCCGCAAAAAAGAAAAAAAAAAAAAAAAAAAAAAAAAAGTGGCGGAAGAAAAGCCATGTGGGAAAATTCTTCAAACGAGAACAAAAAGAACATGGCACAATCTCTTTGCTTTTTCTTCTTCTCGATCTTGTTTTCTCATCGCCAGAAATCACTGAGGATGTGAATACCGTCATTGGCGGCCTATCATAAATTTTTGCGCAGCCTCGCCTAGCCTTGCCTTACCCTTCGCCGTCCACCTCAAAGACGGACCCGCTGTGGAAAACTCGATGCAGCTAGAGCTAGCTTGCCACCACCAGGGGGATTTTGGCAGAAGTATCCCAAAATTATTGGCTGGGAGGAAGATTGAAGTTGTAAGAGGGATGGAAATGGTATCCGAATGTGACGAGGCAACCTCAGACATTCCGACCTCGATTCATCATCGGGTAAGAGAAGCGGCAAATTTCGCTAAACCGAGATTAAAATTTAGATTTGTCAAACAAGCAGAAGAAAGCGTTTTCATTTCGTGAATTGATCAAGGTGCGGACTATCTACGGAGTCCTAGCTCTGCAGCGGCGACATGCAACGTATG
Source organism: Rhinocladiella mackenziei CBS 650.93 (assembly GCF_000835555.1). NCBI lineage: Eukaryota > Fungi > Ascomycota > Eurotiomycetes > Chaetothyriales > Herpotrichiellaceae > Rhinocladiella > Rhinocladiella mackenziei. The sequence continues at coordinate 2,261,458 of NW_013550599.1, forward strand.
AAGTTTACCTGTCTGGCTGTGTGGACCGGGATAGCGACCCCAATTCGTCGTTCTTTGATACGTCGATGTCTGCATCGCGGTATACCCGTGCCAACGGCATGTTTCTTTCAGCGTCCGGGTCTCCGTTGACATCTATGTCGAATTCGTTGTCTTCGTCCCAATCCGGTCGCACATGCATCGGTTCTTCCTTTGGCAGAAGGAGTTCTCTAGCCTTTGAATTACGTCGACGGCGATGTTGCCAATTTTCTAGGATCTGCTTCAGTTTTTCTCGGCCAGGAATGTCATTTCGTATACACCAGAGGAGGTAGCTAAGAAGTCCTAGGACCGCGACGAGTACAATGAACTGTGGTATTTCAGACTGCGCGTTGCCTACTCTGCGATCGAGGAATTCGCTGTATCCGAGGACGTTGCCGTTGCGATCCAATGCCGCGACACGCAAGTACGTTGGCATATCAGACGCGATTTCAAACGAGGATTCAAAGTAGTCTTTCTTCAGTGAAGACAAGTCGACGTACAGTCCTTCTCCATCGCCCTCGGTGCGCATGGCCTCGTCCCAGCCCTGGAGAAGCCAACGATCAATTTCGGTCGCACCGTTCCAGCTCACGTACAGCACCCCGTCCCGGGGACGAAGGTACACGTCGGGTGGTGACGAAGGTTTTCCAACCCACGTAGAGGTTCGAAATGCCCGGTAGGATTTGACCCAGCCGAGGCCAAAGACGATCGATGGTGCAATGTGTACGTCGCAGAGGACTGTTCCGTCAGAGTCGAATTCAGTGTATGCAGGCATGTAACCCCAGCCGAGGAGAGTGTGGCCAGAATCAGGGAGTAATTGGATAGACCCTTGGCTGCCAACGAGGAGGCGGTCAGGGTGCACGAAATCCTGAACCAGTTCGGCAGTCATATGTTCCAGGTCCAGTGAAATCACGAGGCCACGGCTGTATTCTGCATTTTGGGAATCCGCATCGTATTTGCCATTGTCAAAGATCGTAATTGTATTGTTTTCGTGCATGGTTGCGTGGTGCTGAAACGAGAAATTTGTCGCTGCCCCCATTGACAGATCGGTGAATTGGTTCCTCTTTCCCCCCAAAATCCAGAGGGTTTCACCCACAGGACTGATGCAGGTGACTGTGTGCATGTATCTTGAGGAGATGATATAATTTCCATGCATGTCCTTGTCGACGCTGTTGATGTGGAAGAAATCCCAGGCTGAGTTTGGGCCCCTACCGATCGAGGTTTGTTTCTTGCCTAATGAATTCGGTCGCCGTTCCTCAGCCGCGATAGAATGGAAGGATTCCTCCACTTGATAATGGTCAGATGCGCGCCACTCGAAGAGGAGTTCTCCGGTCTCAATATCGACTTCCTGGAAGATGCTGTCGTAGATCCAGCCTGGAGAAGTGATCCCGAGGGACGAAAGATCTGCTGGTGCCGGATCATAAACTGTCATCAATGCCGTGCCATTGTCGGTGATTTTGAATTCGTGTAAATCTCCACTCAGTCCATTCGCCGCAGAGACTGATTTGTATAATTCGTAAGATGAATCCAGCTAAAAGAATTGTCAGCCCTTCTCAACGCGCCGAATGATGGCATATGCACCATTAGATAGGTCCCCGTCCCAAAGGTGCCACTATCCGTCCCAGTCCAAAAAGTCAAGTAATCCCGACCTTTGTACCGCTGAACCTTGAAGTCCATCGCTTGTCCGTATTTATCTTCTATCCATACCAGCTCGCCATTTGAGTCCATAATGACCGGCCCCGGCTTTGAGACCATGTGTCCCCGAGGTCCTATGAAGGTGTAGCCATTGTCGCATCGCCTATCCCATTGCGCGAAATTTAATAGTGGTGCACTCTTCTGAAATGATTTGTAGTGTTGCTGTGGATAGGGCCCGAAGAACCCCCAGTTGTACAATCGCGAAGTTAGTGTTCCGCTCTTCGCCGGAGAAGCCCAAACACTCGCGATGAAGAGGAGAAGGGAGGCAAGAACGAGCTCTTGAACGAAAACGTGTGTCTTCCACATATTCTAAGCGGTGGAAGCTGTAATCAGCTGTCTCATGCTTATACAGTACGGGGGATGAGATTTCCTTTTCTTTTTCCTTTTTGGGGGAGGAAAAGTCTGAGTAGACGGTTCTCAGAGCATGGTGATCATATTATCATGCTGTAGGATTTCGAATGACGAATTTTTGCACCAGCGATTTCGCAAGGGGCTGTCTTTCTCCATAAGGATCCCAAGATAGATTGCGGTGCGTAGGAGGAGGCTGTGCTCCGCTTCATATCTCGCAAGAGTACAAATAAACCCACCAGCGAGGCGGTATTGCGGTATCTTGGGAAAGCTTGCCAGCTCCGTAATGCGGAGAAATACGTCATGCCATCGACAGAAAAACCAGGATCATATCGCCGGTCTGGTGTGGTCCCAGGGTGGGTGTAGGCCTATCGCAAGAAGGGGGGCCAGGCAGGGGCCACTTTACGCGTGGCGCTCAATCTTGTTATCGCACAGTGCGTGGTTGAGTGGATCCAGCAAATAGCGATTGAAATGGGAACGATTTTCTTGTGGGGATTCTTTCGCATCCATTTCTATTGCCAATGAAGTGAGGGCTTCGTATATGGGTGTCGTGTGCCTGGGTACCGTTTGTGGAAATCGATTGACGGCTTTTCTTCATTCGGGAAAGCCATACGCTGGTGTGGTAGGGACTCGCTTGGCACAAAGCATAAATCAATCGAGTTTTTTTGAATTTATGTTCTCATGATTCCGGACTTCCGGGGTGCGTGCCGGAGGAGCTGTTTCCAGCATTTTCGATCAATCGACATCGATCACCACTGTTCATCTGGATCCACCACCAACGAGCTTTCCTGAATCATGATGATAAAGCACCTTAGCCTTGAATAATGACGGCTTAATGAAGGAAGAGGTCCCATACGATAAGTCGCACCCGGTTGTTTTGGCCGCCCATACCATCCACACAAGCTTTCCGCTTACTGTAGATTCTGGGCGACCGAGGAGCTAAGAATCCTGTCTCCTATGGTTCTAGCGACGGTCCCCCATTCGGGCTCTCCTGATCAATATGTTGGGACGAGTTTGGCGTCTCCCAATCAATACCAATTGTGTCCTGCTTCGCCTTTCTTTTCCTTGCTAGGATTCATGGAGATGATTCGCTGGCCGGGTATCTGGTCAATAGTGAATTGTGATTCAAAAATTCCAGAGATGGCACGTCTCCCTAGAGCAGCGAATGAGTCGTATTCTGCTTCCCCGTTGCAGGCGGCCCATTCGGGACTTCGGGGAGAGGAGCCATCTCCGAGGTCACTCCATCGGGTGATCACGATCGCATGCTTAAACAGCATTGAAGGATCATTTTTGTCTTCCTGCACCCTCAACTCAATGAGATACTCCGAAGCGCATTCTGGACACCGTCGCATTGGTCGACATGCTGAACAAAGTGTGATGAGAGGGCTAGGTCGGTTCATCCGGTATTTCACATTTGCGGCAGTGCCTGCTCTCCCACTTCCCTCTGGTGGCTTTGGAATATGACTGAGGGCGCATTTGACCGACTGCATGAGCTCACCATCTCTCCAGTGTGAGCAAACCGAGAAGAAGGGATTGAAATTATCGTTGTGCGAATAAAGAAGCTTGCGCAATCCCGCAGGAGGAAGAGCAGGTGCTGCAAAGGCTGAGCTGGTTACCCGGACCAGAAGATGCCCATTGACAACAGCATAGCGAGTCTGATGAGACCATTCTCCGTCTCGGTCCTTCCATCGACGGGACACGGAATCAAGGGGAATGCCGTGTTCGGGAGTATGTTTATGCGCTCTGAGAATAAGTTGGACAAAGGGAAACGGTAGTGACCGACCGACTGTGAGCCTCGTTCGCGAAACTTTCTTCACAACGTTAAAGGCGTTGGGGCAATTAAAAATGGGATTCGAGATGTTGGTCGGTCGCAAATCTTCTTTCCCCTTTTGAGTCCTAACATGGTAGATTGCGCAAGGGAAGCAGAGGAGGTGATTTGGAAGGTCACCATCCAGTCGCCCAAGAAAGTCGGTTTTGATATCGTGATTTTCATCCGCGTTGAGGTTGGTCCAGACATCCGTTCCCACCAAATCTCGAAAAGATTTGCACGAGAGAGCTAGACTTGCTGTATCTGCCGGTCCGAGGTTTTCTATAATTCGATTCCAAAGGTGTTGTGGAAATCTTGACAAGAGTTCCGAGGCTGGCTTAGGAGGGATTCCATCCCACACTCGTTGAGCCCTTTCCGCAAGTGATTCAGCAGATTCCCGATGAACTAGACCGTGAAGCAAGTCAGTATAGTCCTTTCGCTCACCGGTCTGCGCGTCTCTGTCCCATTCGTCCGCAACATCTATTGCTGGAAACGAGGAGTTGCGTGATCGAGACTGCTCTAGGCCGCGCTTCTTCAGACTCGATGTGGAGCTGTTCGGAGTAGAGATCTTCCTGAGCCGAGTTCTAGGGGGAGATTTTGGATCTGGGCTGACATCTTGAACGGAAAGATCAGATAGAGAGGGTGCCCTTGAACTAGATCGACTGTTGGGGTTCGACTGGAAAGGGTTGAGGAAATTGAGAGATCCCTTTCTGGGGCCGGTGTCGACCATTTTCAGAACGATCTCTAGATCTTCATGTTCGGGAAGCCGAGTGAAGTATTGAGTATTGGTCCGCAGGAACCCCTGGGGGATTGGTGGTGGGGTGGGGTCTTATAGCCCAGGAACTTGTAGCAACGAGAAAGGAAAAAGCGATGGGTCCATTTGACGAGGACAACCGAACACCTGAAAATGGTCACGAAAGCCACCTACTGAGGAAGTTGGACGTTGAACATCCGTCCGAAGCCGCAGGATATCAGAAACCAGCCAATCAGAAGCACTGCACGTGGCCGAACCCAGTCCGCTATCTTACGTAATCATCAATTTTCTTTTTGCCGCCAGGGACAATTATCATCCAACATGTCAAAAAGGTCATGATATCAAAGGCCGTGAGAATCCTGCGCAAGTCCCCTCGACGGCTACAACGGTCAATGGATCCATCAAGAGTTTATAGCCTCCGGCCGCTGCTGTGAGAGCGAAGGGAGGTGGTGGCGGTTTTGAATGACGGGACACTCCATTCTTTCTGCCGTCAGTAGTATATATCTCTCCATGCAGCCGTGGCTCAGATATTCCAAAAGGTCTAGCGATAGAGACGGCTAAAAACAGCGTCAGATGGCCTCTGGGGCCAAAGGTTAAACATCCGACGAGTAATTTGTAAACACCCGTCGACGCTTCTCGAAAACTGCGCGTCACTCTTTGTGCCTAAAGATGAAATTCATCATGGCTCCTCCTTGTGCCCGACCTTCCTCTACAACGTCTTCATCCCCTCATAACCCTCGACAATCATGGCATCACCAGCGGATACCCTGAAATGGTCGGCTCAACTTCGAGTCGCACCCCCAAATCGAAGACTCGTGGGAGACAAAATCACCTTGCCACAATCGGCCCTCGAAGCCCTCCTCGCCGCCGCTCCGGTGGTTCCTGTTCAGAACAACGCCTCGAGGAACCTTACCTCTTCCTTCGACCCTTTCAATCCTTATTCCTTCGCCGCGGAGCGCCGTGCCCGCGAGGCCTTGACCGATCGGCAGCAGCAGTTACCGCATCCCCTCACCTTTCGTATTGTGAATCCTCGCAATGAAAGAGCTGTGTACGCCGGAATCCGGGAATTTTCTGCAGATGAGGGGACGACCGGATTGAGCGCCGGCCTCCGAGAGGCTCTAGGTCTTCACAATGGAGCGACACCTTCATCTACGACGAGAGAAAGCACGCCTGGTGGCGACGTGATCATGACCAATGGCACGGACACTCCGACATCTGAGATCCTCATGATTCATGCCAAACAACTCCCCAAAGGAACATACGTCAAATTAAGGCCTCTGGAAGCAGGGTACGACCCTGAGGATTGGAAGTCGCTGCTCGAACGTTATCTGCGAGACAATTTTACCACTTTGACCAGTGGAGAATTACTGGTCGTCCCAGGCGCCCATCATGAGCAGTTTCGGTTCCGGGTGGACAAATTGGAACCTGAAGGCGATGGCATATGCATTGTTGATACCGATCTCGAGGTGGACATCGAGCCATTGGATGAAGATCAGGCACGTGAAACTTTGAAGAAGAGACTGGCAAAGAACAGACGCGAACAAGAGTCACCAGAGGGGAGCTCCCTTGGTGGACCGTTGAATCTGGAGCAAGAACAGCAAGGCAAAGCCGTACCAGGTCATTATGTGGACTACGAATTGAAAGATTGGGATCACCAAGACGATCTGGAAGTCATCCTACAAGCCTCCGAGGACACCGCCTGCCTTGATCTTCTGATCAGTCCATCCTCTTCACGACAACGGTCGACACCTCGGGAAGACGAATTTGTCTTTGGTGATATGAGTGGCCGACCCACGAAGCGAATCAAGCTTTCTCACACCAATTCGGACCTGGAAGATGCCGAATCCTTGCATCTGACGGTACATGCTTGGAAAGATCCGAACAACGACGTCCATGATGGTGACCGCCCGATTCCATACACCCTCCAAGTGACAACAGCCGTCTCGGAGTCCACTACCACGAACGACGTACCCTCACAACCGTCTCCAGACGAGGTAATATGCAAGAATTGTCATCAGGTGGTCCCTAAGAGAACACTCCCCTTGCATGAAGCCTTTTGCTATCGAAATAACGTCCGCTGTCCGACATGTTCCGACGTGTTTCTCAAGAATTCCGAGTCGTACAAGAACCACTGGCATTGCCCTCATGATGAGGAACACGGAAATGATCCTGTATCCCATCAGAAACATGATGCAATCTTTCACCCCGCCACCCCCTTTCAGTGCCCGAATTGCGATTTCCAAGCTTTTGACCTGCCCATTCTGGCACACCATCGGACAACGACATGCCCCGGGAAAGAGATTCTTTGCCAGTTCTGTCATTTGGTGGTGCCGCAACGAGGACCCGAAGATCCACCGTTTACGGATCCTGAAGTTTTGATGTCGGGACTCACACCACACGAGCTTACGGATGGTGCACGGACAACAGAGTGCCATCTGTGTAGCAAGATAGTCAGACTGCGGGACATGAAGACTCACTTGCGACTTCACGATCGAGAGCGATTTGCCAGACCGAGGCCGAAGCTGTGCGCAAACGGCATTTGTGGCAGAATAATCAGATCTGATGACGAGATGAGAGTGCAGAAAGAACAATTAGGTCTCTGCAACGAGTGTTTTGGCCCGCTATACGTTGCCAGTTACGATCCTGAAGGGAGAATGTTGAGAAGGAGAATCGAGAGAAGGCTTCTGCAGCAGCTCATGGGCGGCTGTGGCAAATTATGGTGTCGCAACCCTGACTTATGTAAGACTGGACATAAAAATGTCACCGGTCAGGACCGAGTCGTCTCTGCCAAGGATGGATTGGTCATGATCAAACCCATCATGGACGACCTTTCCCACGGAGGGACCTCCAAGCTGAGATTTTGCGTTGATGAAGCCTGTCAGACGCGAAGAATCCTAGCGACCATGATGACTGGCGAAGGCGAATATGAACTAGAATGGTGTGCCAAGGCCCTTGAGGAGGAGAGAGGCGACGTTAGTCGTGCCCGAGAGTGGCTTAAGAATCGGGCTCCAAAGATCGGTGAGGTTCTTTCTTGAAGCCCAGATGGTTAAGGGAACCGCGAACCCATTTGGTACACACTTCGACGTTACTCCTTTTATTTTTTTTTTTTTTTTTTTTTTCTCCCCTAGATGACTCAGCGATGGGTCAGCAAAATTAACAAAAGAGGAAGTGCGGCAGGGTTCACGGTTCATTTGCTTGGTATCAGCCCGTATTGACGCCTCAGCGGATATCATGTCCAGATCTCATTTTACCCTTTCATGTTTTCCGAATCGCCTTTGTCAGACACACTGTGTCACCATACACGGAGACTTAGAGAACAATAACTGCCAATCCTCAACTGCAAGCTAAGGAGAACATGTTCCTAATCAGCCAGATCACAGTTCAATCTCGGTGTGCCATCTCCCAAATGTCTAGCATATGACGGGGGGCTGAGTAGCCCGTAGCGTCCCAATGGAAAGGGTTTTAACAAGCTTTTCCTCGAAGCTGGTGTGACCGCTTATACCAAAAGAGAACCTGCCTTAGCCCTTTTCAGGACAGTAACATTCGTTTCCAATGCCACTCCTAAATAAGACACTCACCGATGCTGCACGGACAGGACTTGGTCAGCGCGGAAGAGCAATCTTCTGCACGGCTTCCAACCAATGAACATACTCGGTCACGGTACCAGGTTTGGGGCCTCCCTTTCCCCCCGAGGCTATACCATGGGCTCCAACAGTATATCTAAGCAAGACAATGCCTTGAACCTTTAATTACTGGTCCCGGACGACTCTGGCGCGGAGGTTTTGCAATACTAAAGATATAAGGCTAGGAGGACAAGTGGTATACACAACCAAAAAGTACGACGAGTCCTTCAGATACGACTTCCGTTGCGGTCATCAATCCAACATGACCCCTTCCGCTCTCATGTCACCGATAAGTATTATCGATGGGTCAAGAATGCCAGATCGAGAAATGCTCGGCAAATTGATGACGATGGGGGTTCAAGTCCGGATGTATCCCGAAGACGCCATACTTCAGGCAACTCTCTCAAAGTGTTGGATAGCGACGAAGTATCCAATCGAACCATTTGCTGGCAACTGGGCTCAGGAGCAAGCAGGAGACCCCAGAGCGATTCCAATTCACCCGAACCTATCGAACATTCAGATCAACAGATTAAATCAGACGAGGAGATGGAAGACCCCCACACAACATCTCAACTATTAACGATGCAGACACAATCCAGCCTACGAGGCCGAATCGATTATTCCTCCGCGCCAGACTGGGCAGCCTGTCCTGCATTTCAAAAGGAAGCCTGGGAAGTGCTTCGTGGCTTTTTATTGTCCTACGTTTACGCCAATGCGCGAAGTCTGGTGAGCTGACAATGCACCGAGCTCCAATGGCGTTGAAACATCAGAACAAAAGCCTGATGTTGCTTCGTGCACAGATTCTGCAAGATATGCGGCCTTCCGAAAGTGTGATCATGTGTATTTGGTACATCGCCAATCAAGCATTCTACTCGGACGACCTTGAGACGAATATATCGCATCATGAACAAGCCGTGTCTAGATTCGTGAACGAACTGGGTGGTATTAAGTCCTGACTCGACCACGATTTGATTTCGCGCGGTGGGATCCGGGATCTTTCCATGCCCAACCCGGCTTTGCCGAATATGGTGCATTATTACCCGATCTGGACTTCCCATTTCAGCGATGGGAACGAAGCATTTCTTCTTCCAGACGATGTCCTTTCTAATCGTCTAGCCACTTATGTGTGGTCGCATCGAGAGTTTATGGCCGCTCGCAGCCTCGCGGGGAAATTACTACAAGGAAAGCGTGACGATGCGGCCGACGAGATTTTCAGCTGGCTCCATCGTCGTCGATTAGCCTTGAGTTCTTGGACGATGCAGCTCTACTGCGACATTGTGGAGACGATCACACCACAAACACGCATGTCTCGCACTGTACGACGGCAGCTACAAGCCTGTATCTGCCTAGCTGTTTCGTACGGCATGTCGTTTGTATACAGCTTCACACTCCCTCTTCAGAAATGGCTCCTGTACATACCAATCCAGCATCTCCGATCCCAAGTCGAGATTTTGGTCCAATACATGTCGAAGCGCGGCACTCTGACATCGTCTTCATCGTCCAACGAACCAAGGACTTCACTCTCCCACCATGAACCACTACCGTACCTGTTCCTCGTCGGCGCCTGCGCGGGACAAATCTCCGACGATGCCGGAAAGAGACCTGAACTCCTTGTCGACCGGCGTTGGCACTCGACAAGGTTCGCTAGGATTTCACAACTGCTGGGTCTCCGCACGTGGCGCGAAGCACAGAAGATCCTCAAGCGCTTTATTTATCAGGAAGGTGTGATGGATCGGTTCGTCGAGGGGCCTCTTCGAGCAGAGAGCGGAATTGTTGCGGTTTGGCAATGTGCTGGATCATTAAAAATTTTACACCTCACGTAAGCGAACTCGACTCGATCCGACTAGACTAGATACCTAGGTATTGTGGTCAGAAATCAAGGGTCAGGTGGTGCTGGTGAGTGGTGATTTGTCACGAACCGGGTTCTGACAAGTATATAAGCTAAGAGGTCCAAGTTTCTGTCATGAAATGACAGGATTCTTAATCTTTTTGGGCGATCCCCAAGGGGCTGTGGACCCTTTCCTGGCATGAATGATACTAGTAGATCAAGTAGGGGACAGATATGGCAGAGCATGGCCACGAGCAAGAGAATATTCAGGGTCACCAACTGGATTGTACATAACTGATTTACCTATTCTGTAAATGAGTTTGTTTCCTAGCAGGTGCAAACAAAACTAACAAGATACTGTAACTGGAATACGGAGTCCTTGGGTGAGAGTTTGCGGCATAGCTGCAGCCTATACCAGTTCAGCCTCGCCGACTTCCCTTTTCAGACAAGATATCTACACCTGCAGTATGTAACATATGATTTAATTCTTTGCTGTTTTCCTACACTACCCTCTCTCCTGTTCCGTACCAACATCAGCTTGGGTTGGTGATCCGTGTCCCCCAAACAAAACCCTCCAATCCTGAAGATACAGGCTGGTATACATACTCTGTGAGCGAGAACCATATTTGACAATATGTAGCCAAGGATCGGATTCGGATTCTCATTGGGCGCATTCTGGGAGTATTCATCCGTCCAGATTCGAGCTGACAACTGCAGAATTGATGTCATATCGACCCGAAATCCGGTTTTCGACATCGTATTTCCATCTCGAACGTGCGCTATCATAACGGTATATCCTATAAAGGTATACTTCTCGAATAGACAGTCTAGTATATATATACTCCGGACTGGCTAGTTTGTCTGATGTCTAGCTTTCTCGCTCAGGACTAATTTCTCTTCCAAGCCGGACTTCATCAATATATTCCTGATAACACTGCATCCTCCCTCTATGCGTCATCATATCCATACCTCTCCATCGATTTAAGTCTTGTTCACAATGCCAATCAACACTTCCTCCTCTGACGATGGCGTGACCGGCGCTGCTAAATTCGTTACGTCTGCCGTTGGCGTACGTCCATCCTTCTCCCCTTCTCCCACTTCTTTTCCACGTTGTTCTTCTTCCCTCCCCGTCTCCCTCCCCCCAACACCTCTCTTTATCCCACTGACGTTTTGTGGTAGAATACCGTAGGCGGCCTCACGCGCACGATCGGCGGGGTCACGGGTGCGGCTGGCCGCGGGATCGGCGACACCATCACAGGTGCGACGGGGAGTACGGGACGGCCATTGGGTGATGGATTGTCGGATGCGGCGACGGGCGTGGAAAATGGGACGAGGAAAGTTGCGCAGGGGGTCGAGGATGCAGGCCAGTGGAAGAACGGGGCGAAAAGGTTCTGAAAAGAATATTACAAAGAACAGAAAGGAAACACTTTAGGTGGAGGTCAAATAGGTAATGAAGTCCAGTCAAAAAGGCAGAGAAAGAGAGAGGATGGCGCCAACAGAATAGGGGAAGGGGAGGAGGAATGATGATGGAAAAGATGATGATATAGGGAGATGCGAGGGAACGAATTTCTTCGCAGACAAACTTTGAAAGTGACAAGTCAACAGGAGCTCGAAGGAAAGAATGGAGGGATCCCTTTCATCTGCACGATTTCGATCGATATCCTCACATGGATTCGTCGGGTTACAATCTCCCTGACTTGAGATCGGCCAGGAAAGTTTCTCGGGGGACTTCGCTCGTGAGACCAACGGATCGGTATTTGCATCTGTATCTTGCTTGATAGGCGTCAGGACGACCGTGCATGTTGAAATTAGGATGGAGCAATTCCAAAAATTTCCATTCCAACACCAGCCAATATGTGTTGAAGTACTCTGTCCGCGGCTACCAATATAGCGTGTCCTCCGCTGGTTGAATTTCCGATGGAACCGGCCGTGATCCAACATCAACACAAACAAAGACCCCGAAAAGGAAGATGAGAAGGATTCCGGCAATAACAGAGCTTGCGCTGAACATGTGTATTGACGGGACTCCCAATTTCGTCGGCTGCATTCAATGTCCATGAGCTGGTGAACGCTTCCAATGATTTGTCTAAGACCCGGATGTTGAACTCCGATCATAACGTCTTTCTGTCATATATTGAGGGAAACAGAGCCGGCACGCGCCACATCAATCCCATTCCGATCCTTGATTCAAACACTTTTGGTTCCTTCGTCATCACCTTCTACCGGGGTACAAGTACAGAAAAGGTTGGTATCACCATAAGCATCATCAACACGAGCCACCGTGGGCCAGAACTTCTTCTCTCGAAGCCAAGGGAGTGGATACGCTGCTTGTTCTCGGGTATATGGACGGTCCCAATCGGTTCTCATTAAGTCGGCCTGTGGATGTGGCGACATCTTCAACACATTTCCTTCCCTTGGGACCTTGCCATCTTCAATATCTTGGATTTCTTTTCTGATTTCAATCAAAGCATCGCAGAACCGATCGAGTTCTTCCTTCGACTCCGACTCCGTGGGTTCAATCATCAGCGTATTCGCGACGGGCCAGCTCATTGTAGGAGCATGGAATCCATAATCTTGGAGTCGTTTAGCCATGTCAATGGCTTCAATGCCTGCCGTTTCTTTGAACCCTCTTGCGTCGAGAATGAATTCATGGGCGCATCGACCGTGTTCATTTGTGTACAAGATGGGATAATGCGGTTTGAGGCGGGACATGATATAGTTGGCATTCAACAAAGCCATTTCGGTCCCGTGCTTTAATCCCGCGCTTCCCATGAGTTGAATGTAGGCATAACTGATCGGCAGGAGGGATGCACTTCCCCAAGGCGCCGAACTGACCGGAGATATGGCTGTCTGGGACCGGTCACTACCCGTAGAATGAGGATCGACGTGCGGATGACCAGGCAGGAATGCCTCAAGATGTTGTTTGACGGCAATGGGTCCCACACCGGGACCTCCTCCACCATGAGGAATGCAGAAAGTCTTGTGGAGGTTGAGGTGACAAACGTCGGCACCGATTTCACCAGGGTTGCACAATCCTATTTGGGCATTCATATTGGCACCGTCCATATAGACTTGACCTCCGTGGTCATGAACCATCTTGCACACGGCTTTGATCCCGGGTTCAAAGACACCAAACGTACTGGGATATGTGACCATGATGGCAGCCAATTTATCCTGGTACTTTTGGCATTTTGCCTTCAGATCGTTGATATCAAGATTGCCTGTCTTGATATCACACTTTAACGGAACAACTGTCATTCCAGCCATGGCTGCAGATGCCGGGTTCGTACCATGAGCCGACACCGGAATGAGGCAAATATTTCTTCCCTTTCCCTCATCCGTACTGTCAAGGTATTTTTTGATCACTCTGAGTCCCGTAAATTCTCCTTGGGCACCTGAATTGGGTTGCAGACTCACACCATCCATTCCGGTGATGGAGGTCAAAGCATTCGACAGTCGCTGGACTAATGTCCGGTATCCTTTGGCATTTTCCACTTCCGTAAAAGGGTGCAGTTTGGAGAATCCCGCGAACGACACGGGTAGCATCTCCGTAGTGCCATTGAGTTTCATCGTGCAAGACCCAAGCGGTATCATTGAATGGACCAGAGAAAGATCTTTGGATTGGAGATGATGGATGTATCGGAGTAACTCGGTCTCCGAATGATGTTGATTGAAAACGGGATGGGTCAAGAAGGCTGATTGTCGCCGTACCTCGAGGGGAATATCGGCATTGTTCACCTTGCATCGGATTTCAGGATCACTCAACGCATCCAGATAGTCTTGTTTCGTGACCCCAAAGCATTCAACCAATTGTTCCAAAATTCCAGCGGAAATGGTCTCATCCATGGAAAAGCTCACTCGGCCCGGAACGTCCGATCTGAGGCCTATGTGATTTTGGCGGGCGATTTGCAGGATCCGTTCCATTTGCTGAGGGTTGTCTAGTTCGACGGTCACGGTATCAAAGAGCACCGCACCGTCGTCACGAACGCCCTGGGTTGCTGTCTTGTAGCCATTTCGTTCAATCAAGATTTGCGCAAACTTGGCCATGGCCCAAATGCGTTTGGCGATATTCTTCAAACCATGAGGTCCATGATATATGGCATAAAATGCACTCATGTTTGCAAGGAGCGCTTGAGCGGTACAGATATTGCTGGTCGCCTTCTCTCTTCTGATATGCTGTTCGCGAGTCTGCAAGGCTAGTCGAAGAGCTCGATTACCGAGACGATCCTTGGACACGCCGACAAGACGACCAGGGATCTTTCGTTTGTGCTTTTCATTGCAGGCAAAGAAGGCGGCGTGGGGTCCGCCATATCCCAAAGGAACACCAAAACGTTGGGCATTGCCAAAAGCGACATCGGCCCCAAACTCGCCCGGGGCTTTAAGGAGAGTGAGAGCGAGTAAGTCTGTTGCTACACAAAATGTAGCGTCGGCCGCGTGGACAATATTTGAAAGGGTTTGAAAATCAAAGACCCCTCCGTAAGTATCGGGGTATTGGGCCAGGACGCCGATCAAGGTCTCTCCTTGATCTCGGACGAGCTGACAGTCATGTCCCAGAATATCTCCCACCACGATCTTGACACCAAAACCTGTTGCTCTCGAATCAAGAACAGCAATTGTTTGAGGATGACAACGATCTGACACCACAAATGTTTTCCCTGCTTTCTTTTGCCGCGACATAGGTAGTGCATTTAACGATAACGTCATTGCTTCCGCAGCCGCGGTTCCCTCGTCAAGAACGGAAGCATTGGCAATGGCAAGGCCGGTGAGATCGGTGACAAGGGTCTGAAAATTCAGCAGAGATTCCAAGCGGCCTTGACTGATCTCTGCCTGATATGGGGTGTAGCTTGTGTACCATGCAGGACTTTCCAGGACATTCCGCTGGATGACTGAGGGAGTATTGGTCCCGTAGTAACCCATGCCAATCAGCGAAGCATGAACATTGTTTTCGTTTTGGAGGGCCCAAAGCTCCCGTTCAATGGCGACTTCGCGGGCACCTTGTGCGTTTATTTTCCCATATACATTCTGCAGTTGCAATTCTTTACTCGCCCGAATATCCCGAGGCAGAGACTGGTGGATGAAATCGTTCAAATCTTTGACCGGTGGATCCAAGGTCTTGACCATTTGAGCCTCATCCTCTGGCGAAGGACCAATGTGTCTTTGACTGAACAGCTCATCTCTTTCTAGGAAGAAGAGGGATTTGGACGGCCGGTCCTCAGCGGACATACTTTGCCGCCTCTGATAGTGCGCAGAAAAACATCTTCGGCATATTTTCGAAAGGTCGATGCGTATGGACTGAGGCCGAAGCAATCGCTTGACTGGAAAGGTGGCACGCGGCCAGTACAGAGCTGGAGTGGCCATCATTGGGAGGCTCGTGATTAACTATTTCGGCGACATGTGTGCGATCCGATGCAGAAAAGTCAGACGGGAGGGGAGAGGGTGCGAGAAGACAGCGTGAAGGAGAAAGATATTGGGTCGAGGTTGATTTCAACGGTGAACCCAATGTCGTGCGTTATCCTCTCTATCTGCGAAAATTGGTCGGAGTGATGTTCGTTGAAATCGCACGCGGACTGGTGACCGCAACAAATATCTGCCAAGCTATAAATTCAGGGACCGAGGCTTGCAGGGAGCATGCTAGTTGGGTAGCTACCGGGCCAGTGAGGATAAGAGAAAGCCAGGCCCAAAAAACTCTACTCCGGTTAAATGGCACCAATCACGGGTATCCATCCGGACGATTAGAGTATTTCGATGTGAATTTTCGATAAGGCTAATCGAATCTCCTTGTCAAGACTTCTTGTCTAGAAAATGGCCCATCAACCACACGGAAAGCCGCCACCGGCGGACTCGGATGAACCAGAATCCATTGTAACACCTGAACATCTGTTCCAGCCGCTGGACGTAGCCCACAACGAGATTCGATGACCCGGACAGGTATATCGCCATTTCTTACGAATGCAATGCAGAAGTGGAGCTGAATGAGTCGCTGGAAATCACATTGAACGGTGAAGTGGTTCCCGCAAAACCCAACCTGAAGAGCTTCTTTATGAATACCCAACTATCCGACGTACAAATTCAAGTATTGGAACGACGCCTTATGCATCAACACTAGTGGCCCAGTTGAACGAGCCCATCAAGTGGGTTTAATGAATCAAATTTTTCAAAAGCTTCCCAGGTAGACATCTGGTTGTACCCGGCCACTAGAGACAGCAACAGGGCCCTCGAATTTGTGGATGGCTTTGGGAAAGCTTTAACCCAACAATCCTCAGCCAATATCGAAAATGCTTCCACATGGGCAACAAACAGATGGGTAAATGCATCCTACAGCGACGACTGGGCAGCTGTTGGGCGACTGTTCACATGAACATATTGGAAAAGGCGGTGGACAGTACAAGAGAGCATCTTGAATACACATTCCTTTTTACATTGCGGCAAGTGCAGCACGAATTTATTTCAATTATTTTCTGGAATTTGTCGTTCGATACATGCAAGGGAAACACCATCTCGTTTTCTCGCAAGAACGAGGATTATTTCTGTCGAGTGCGACGCGCCTCATCAGCGAGAGATTCTGTATACAACGCTTAATCCGGAACAGATCCTTGTCAGGGCATACAGCACCATTCAATTCGTGTGCTAGTCATTGCAACATAAACCTGTTGGAGTTGCCCTCAGCCTTCGCGCCTACTGAATATTTCGATCCGAAAGATAAAATCCTTAGCCTGCTTGGCCTCAGCCAACACTCTGGAACGGACAGCCTCGTGGCTGACTATAATGCTACGACAGAAGAGGTCTTTGCTGCCACTGCAATGACACTGATCAAAACCATGGGAAATCTCAATATCTTGCTATACCATAACGATCGCGCCCCGGACCAACATCGATTCCCTTCGTGGGTTCCCGATTTTGGAAATCCACGCTTCTCTGAGAGAGTATTTCTTGATATTGAGCCTGTGAAACTTTCAGAACAGACTCATGGGGCAATTACTACGTCGGAGGTGTCCTTCTCGGGAAACAACACGCTCCTTCACAGCACTGGCAAGATTGTTGGGCAAATTATCGACTTCCAGCCGCTACCGCAGCGGTGGCAGGATCGTTTAACCAAAGAGACAATGGAAGAAGCCCTCGCCTCTTTCGTAGACTTCACCCCACCGAAGTCCCGCAAGGAAGTGACTTCTCAGACTTCAGAATTCTATCTGAGCGAGGATAGAGCAGCGCATTTCGCTGTTAGTGCCTTCAGAGTTCTCTTCCTTGGAGAAAGCAAGGCTTTTGGTCATGATCTCGTGAATACGGAGGCTAAGCACCTCATCCGTCCAAAATCTCTTTTGGAGAGATGGACCCAGAGCAACATCCCACCTACGTCTGAACTATGGCTCCGAATGTACTGGAGGTGGGCGAGGCACGCTAAATTGGGTGGAAGCCCCGAGCTCTCATTTCCGGATGCCATCAACTTAGCGAGTGCACATGTTTTTAATGGGTTGAAATATGTGTTCAGTGCTTGGTATCGGCACAATAAATGTACAGATTTCAGACCTGGTTGCTACCTTAGATGGTTGTTCTTTGCAGCTGGCCCGAAACAGCACTAGCCGAGGCTCGAGATGATGACTAGGGGCCGCGGACAGGATATTCCGCGGGGGGTGAAAGCGTAGCTTTTGTCTTTTGGGGGCAAGCCCCCAAACCCCCGGCCTCGCTGCGCTCGAGAGATCACGTGATTGAGCCGGCCACATTGGCCTTGGCAACTC
Organism: Rhinocladiella mackenziei CBS 650.93; assembly: GCF_000835555.1. Lineage (NCBI taxonomy): Eukaryota > Fungi > Ascomycota > Eurotiomycetes > Chaetothyriales > Herpotrichiellaceae > Rhinocladiella > Rhinocladiella mackenziei. The sequence goes on from NW_013550599.1 coordinate 2,279,258, forward strand.
TTGGCGGCGCACACATGCGGCCGTAAGACGATTCACGTGATTGCGATCCCTCGGGACTCGGAAAATCTATAATCCGACAGTCAATCACGTGCTCTAATTGGCCAACTCTATCGGATCCAGTCCTTGGCCCATCCAGGAGGGGTTGGAATGCCGCCGGAGCCCGGAAAATCTATAATCCGAAACCCAATCACGTGCTCTAATTGGCTGACCCTATCGGATCCAATCCATGGCCCACCCAGGAATGGGTAGAATGGGGCAACAGTCTTGTAAAGGCGAGGGATCTAACAGCCGGGCCTAAGACGAACCGGTGGAGAACGGGAGGTAGCGCGTAGCAATTACCTAGTCCCCAATGGGCTTAGCCCGTACAGGGTGTATGAATATCGTATCGTATCGTATGAACCACTCAACCGCCAACGGATTAACCATTTTCCGGGATCACGTGCTCCCCAGGGCCCATGTGGCGGAGGAGCACCCTACTCGATAGATATCGATATCCTCGATATCGAGATGATCCACGCATCGGATCCAGTCTGTGGATCACCTAGAGAAGCTCTACTAGTCACATTCGAGATGATTCGTAACCGAGCGTGAACGGACAAGCCTTGACGTCGAGATAATCCACTGATTAAATCCGATGGGCTGTGGTATTTCATCGGATCCAGTGGATAGCTGGAAATCTTGTCTCCTAGGATTTTATGTCAGTTAATTGACTGTTGGCCACGCAGCATGGATCGGATCTGATGAAAGATCAACGCCATCGAATCCAGTCTGTGGAACCACCTAGACGGGTTATAATATCGAATCAAGTCCATGAACAATCTTGTTGATAGAACGGATGCAGGAGTGTATGCACATTGGGCTCTGGAGGCTTGCCTTCTGTTGAACAGCAATATTGAACAAATGCTAGCCAATCATTCATGACAGACCAGAATATTTTGCAACACTCACTCAATAGGCAGGCAGGATCTGATATCGCTGCCCACAATGGAATTGGGTAACCTGCACGGGGCTAACACCGAAGGGGGACCATCCAGTCCGTCTGAACTGCAACACTCAGCCACCGACAGGGACTATGTATAGAATATTGGGGCCAACGATCACGTTATGTATATAAACTTGGGTAGTCACCAGTAGCAAGACGGCAAGGCTTCAGTCCTTGCCATTCCTCACCCTGTTCTTGTGTGCACGTGATTCCTCTCTACCACGCTCTCTGCGCGTTACATGAACCCAACTCTTCTATCGAGATACTTCTAGATTATCGAGCTGGATAAATTTGACTTGGCCGGAATTCAAACCAATGGCAATCGTATTGCCGTAGAAAGCCGAGCTATCGCGGCGATACTCCAGTGGGAGCCAAAGGAGATTATAGTCACCTTGTCGAAGCCAACCATTTTTTATCGTGATGGCTGTCTCGTTCGAAGATTCGATAGTCGAGCAAAGAGTTTTATCATCAATAGATATCGTTCCTCGATTTGTGAGCAAAGCCGTATTGTCAAGGGAAAAACTGATAGTAGTGATTCCTGGTAGCTTCTCGTATTTCCACGCCTGTTGATCTGTGCCCACCTTCCACAGCCTGACGGTGTGATCGCATGAAGCAGAGGCCAGCAGTGAGCCATCGGGCGAGAATGCCACCGCCTCCACAAAGTTCGTGTGACCCTGGAGCGTCTGCACCGCTTGACCCGTGCTCACCTTCCACAGCCTGACGGTGTGATCGCATGAAGCAGAGGCCAGCAGCGAGCCATCGGGCGAGAATGCCAC